>NC_037357.1:8084037-8391574 GCF_002263795.3 Bos taurus
AAGAAGCTCCCGAGGAGATACTTATTTCAAAGGGGGAAATAGAAACTTTACGGTCGGAAAACGTGACAGACACCCTCCTAATTCTGATAAAAATAAGCATTCCCATGCATTAGACAAATGGGCGTCATATGCCTCCTGATAAGGTGCTAAGAAAAACTCTAACCAATTTTGTAGTATTCATCATACCAAAATTCGCATAACCTGAATTTAATCACGAAGGGCCATCAGGCAAGCCCATATTAAGGACAGTCTAACAAAATTATTGGCTTGCATTCTTCAAAATCATCAAGGTCACTAAAGACAAAGACATATTGAGGAACTCTTCCAGATTAATGAAAACAATAGAACTGATCCCCAACCAAAAAAATTATTTTGCTAAAAAGGAGTCAATTGACCAGATTCGAATATCTGTAGATTAAGTAATAATACTGGATAAATGTCCACTTAATACTCGTTTTGTGGTTATGCGCAAGTCCTTAAGAAAATATGACATATTTAGAGATAATTGGGGCATTGTGCTGCAACTTTAAAATGTTTCAGAAAAGAACGAAGGATGATTAAGCAAATGTAAAATATTAACGTTTTAGGAATGTGGGTAAAGGACTGAACAGATTCTCTGTTCTATTTGTGCAGCTTTTCAAAGTAAAGAGGTCTTTTAAAAAAAAGTGCTTGAAAATTTAGAAAATACAGACATAAGAAATGAAGAAATTCTACCATACATGTATTAATGTATGAATTTTAGAACTAATATCTTCTCTATTTGGCAAGTTTTATCAAATGAACCAGGTTCATTTGCATTGAAAACCTGTTCAAGGGACAGGCTGTATTTAGTATAAGTTCAGGGAAATGCTACATTGTTCATTATGAATGTTTTTCATCAGCTATATCTAGTCTCCTACTGTCCTGATTCTGAAATTCTAAAATACACCATTCAGTTTCAATGACATCTCCAAAAAAAGAAAAAAAACTTTTGCGACTTCAAGGAGATTCAGCGATATGAGCTCCCTCTGAGCTTTTCATTTTTCATTATTCCCAAAAACTAAGAAATATTTTTAAAGTGAACAGAGTGGTATAGTGAATCTTCATTGTACCATCATCCTCCCTAAAAAGTTTAAAATCATTGTTACAGGATGGCTTCTGTGATCCAAGAAGAACTATTCTGTTGTTGATGTATACTTCACTGTATAATCTACAGCAGTGGGCAGTATCCACATTTAGGGTCAGATAATTCTTTGGGGAAGGCAGGAGGAATCCTGTGCATTGTAGAATGTCTAGCCTAGACCCACTAGATGTCAGTCACACCTCCCACACCAGTTGTTACAACAGTATTTCCAGACGTCACTCAATGTCTCCTGGAGTATAAAATAGCCCCCTGTTGAGAGCCATTGAGCTATAATATTCTGCCATATTGTGGTTTACCTTGCCACTGTATCACAGTGATTTCTTCTTCCAAACACTGAACTGTGTGCAGCATGCATATTACTCAGTATCCCACAAATGTGGTATGATCTGACTCCAGTGATGTCCTTTGAGGTTTTCCCCTCTCCCAGAGCCTGAAGAACTATTTTTACATGGTATGATGACTCCTTTAGGAATTGCTCACAACTAATTGCCTTTCTTGCTCCATAAGACTGCAAAGCTATCACATCTTTCACATCCTTGTTTTGGCTTGCCTGTTCTTTGCTATCAGCATCTGGCATTGTCTCAGCAGCTGGAAGTACTGTTCCCTGGTGATCTCACTGGTTCTTGGGTACCAATGGACTAGACGGAGAGTGAGATCTATGGTGAAGGCTAGGGATTGGGTAATTTCAATATTGAGAGTCTGATGCATGGAGTGACTGGTTGCTTTTAGGTAATTGTAAGGTCAAGCAATTTTTTATCATCTCGGTGACAATAGATAATGGGACCCAGAAGGAAGCACATGAAAGCAAAACAAGACAAAATAAATAAAATAATCAAAAAATGAATGCAAAAGCCATGCACTTTGTGGGACTGTCCCATGAATGCTGAGTATTAGTAATGGGTTTTTATTAACTGAAGACTTAGTTATGTTAAATATACATATTAAATTTCTAGGATAACCACTACAAACATAATCATATTGTTTATCTTCCAGACTATCAGAGGGGGGAAAAACTAAAAGAGAGAAAGAGAAAGAAACCAATCAATCCCAAGAAGGCAAGACAGGAAGGAAAATTTTTTTAGAAAAGTGGATTAGAGGAAGAAATTTAAATCTACCAATTTAAACTTAAAGATATCAATAATTCCATAAAATGTAAATTAACAAAATATTCCAGTTTAAAATAAAGATTATCAGTCTGGGTTTAAAGAAGTCTAGCTATTTTTAAGAGACATCTCTAGGGGCTTTTCCCTGGTGATCCAGTGGTTGGTAATCCATCTTGCAATACAGGGGATGTGGGTTCGATCCTTGGTGAGGGAACTGAGATCCCACATGCTGCGGAGCAACTAAGCCCCTGCACCACAGCTAAGACACAATGCAGCCAAATAGATAAATAGTAAAGAAAAAAAGAGAAACACAGGGGCACAGAAAGTTTGGAAGTAAAACTAATGGGGAAAATACACCAGGCAAATACTAAGATCAACAAAAATTGAACTGTTATAGCTAGATTAATATCAGATAAAATAGACTTCAAGGAAAAAAATAATTACCAAACTTTGAGGATTACAAAATATTGATAAAAATTTCAGTTCACCAAGAAAATGTAACCATCCTAATCTTGAATATAATCAACCACTTTGAAATATATGAACATATAACATATCTACAAAGAGAAATAGACAAATCTACCACTGCAGTGACTCTTTAATTCATCTCTCCTAGAGACTGATAGATAAAACAGAATAAAGAAGTCCATAAAGATGTAGACTATTTGAACATCAAATGAACAGGTTTGATGTTAGATATACAAAGAATTCTGTACCTAGCAACTGGAAAATAAACATCCTTTATAAGAACACATATAAACTATACACTGATCAAAAGCACCTAGCCAAAGGGATGAGTAAGGGTCAAACATTTATCCCGGGCTTCACTTGCCAAACCACATGCTCAGGTATGCTGCTGCATTCACCTTAAGAGAGGGCACACTTTCCTCATTCACATAAAGGCAGTGTGTCAGTGAGTGAGTGGTAGTCCAGCACATAGAACATTTATGATAATTCACCACATACTACATTTAAAAAGGCAAATGGCAACAGATTTCAAAGAATCAGTCTTATATAGTTCACATTTACTGACCACAATGCTATTAAACTGGAAATCAACAACAGAAAGCTTAACAAAAAAACCCTATGTTAGAAAATGTAAAAAGATACTTTGAAATATGTCACAGGTCAAGGAAAAAGTTCATACTAAAAACTAGAAAAAAAAAATTTTTTTAATAAAAATTAGAAAATACTCTGAACAGAGAAATAATAGAAATATTACATATCAAAACTAATAGAAAAAATGATGCATTGCAGCTAAAGTGGTATTTAGAAATTTATGCTCTTAAACCTTTGTATTACTAAAGAAACAAGGCTTGAAAAATAAAAAGCTAAGCATCTAATTTAAGAAGTCACAAAAAACAATACAGAATAAATAGAAGAAAGCAGAAGTAAGGATATTTTTAAATAGAAAATATTAATAAAAAGAAACCAGCCAAAAAAATCAAATAAAACCCCAAATTGGTTGGTTGAAAAGTCTAATAAAACAGACACACCTCTGACAAGACTGAGTATATAAAAGAAGAGAGAGGTACATATAAACAAATATTAGGGATTGTATCAGTTTGGTTCATGACAGAAAACAGATGACATACTCAAAGGGGATAATTAAAGAGAATTTAATAAAGGAACCATGCACAGGAGTGTGAGCAAGATTTGTTGCTGTGATGTAGTTGCTAAGTCATGTCCAACTCTTTTGTGACCCCAGTGGACTGTAGCCTGCCAGGATCTTCTGTCCATGGGATTTCTCAGGCAAGAATACTGGAGTGAGTTGCTATTTCCTTCTCCAAGGGATCTACCCAACCTAGATATGGAGCTTGGGTCTCCTGCATTGGCAAGCGAGTGGGCAGGATTAGGGAAAACCAAAAATGGATGGTAAAATACCTCCTGATTAGCAGTACTGGGAGACATTAGCACCCCTAAGCCTGAAGGGACAAGTGGAGGGAGCGGTTCCCAAAAACTATGGAAACAAAAAATGAGATAATAAGGAAAGGAACATTCAACAGGAAGTGTGGCCTTCTGTCAAAGAATAATTACCAACTCACGTCCTAGCAAGGAGGGAGTCTGGGGAATAAATACCCTGACCTTTCTCTCCTTTCACCATTTTGTCTCCTGCTGATACCTCCCACTGGCTGATGGCTACCGCAAGCCATAATACAAGGGACCATGGAAACATAGTTAGTATGTCTCAGGGGACAAAGCAGGGTGGAAAAGGATGGAAAGTGGATTTTGAAAGGGAAAACAGAATTTCCAGCACTTTTGCTGGAAATGACCATTCCTTTTGCCCCTCCACACCACTCCTGCCCTTTGTCCAGATGAAGAACCCGTGGCCTCAAACAAAATGGACAAAGTCCCAATAGCTACTGTATCAGTGCACGGTGATATCAATTTGTTCATACTCCTACATGAAATCTAAAATATTAGCCACTAAAAAGGTATATTTTGGCCACCTGATGCGAAGAGCTGACTCATTTGAAAAGACCCTGATGCTGGGAAAGATTGAGGGCAGGAGGAGAAGGGGATGACAGAGGATGAGATGGTTGGATGGCATCACTGACTCAATGGACATGGGTTTGAGCAAGCTCCAGGAGTTGGTGATGGACAGGGAGGCCTGGCGTGCTGTGGTTCATGGAGTCGCAAAGAGTCAGACATGACTGAGCAACTGAACTGAACTGAACTGAAAAAGATAAATAAATAAAATAAAATATTAACCACCAGTAGTGCTTTTTAGATAAAGCAGAAGGGAAAACATAGTTGCTGTCATCCTGTTTCTTGGCTGGAAACAAGCTCAGAGTTGATCATCATAGCTTCCTTTTCTGCTCGCCATTCCATGTTTCCTTTGCCCTTTGTCAGCATCTTAGTAGGACAGGATATATTACCTGGTGGAATGACCTAACCTTCATCCCTACAGGATCTGACTTCCTATAATCTCACCTTGACTGGATTGCCGGTTTTCCTTGACCAGTACTATTGAGCAAGGGAGTGATATGACGCACTCCAGTGAAGCCCCTGGGTTCTAGACATAGTTCTCCTTGTCTCCATGGTGTAGCAGCAACCTAATCTGCCTTTGCTAATCAGGATAGACCACCCTGGTCTATATAGTACCCCCTGTCTGGCCATTAGTTCAAAAACATTAGGAGCACAAAATGGCCAGAGAGAAGTATCAGCTTCTAAAACAGGAATGCTGGTGCAAGCATTTCTCCCTGAGGCATTAGAACCTCTTAACCCACTGAGTCCAAGATGTAGGGATAGGAAAAAAATTAGTTCTCCAGTGAGAGGGGTCATTCCCACATCCACCTCTTGAATCCTGGACCCACACCTTCAGTCTATGAGGGAGATGAAATGATGTATTGGCTACCGATTTGTACTAGTTTCTGTCGGCCAGTACCCTGAACTTGCAGGCTGTGGCACTATAGCAGCCTTCAGCAGGAAATGTCACCGTTCTTTCAAGCCAGTTGTTTCTGGGTGGTGGGACATGTGATAAAACCAATGAATTCCGTGGGAATGAGCCTATTGCCACACTTCCTTTCTACTCAACTGAGTTCCTCTGATGCAAGCAACTTTAGGTGGGATACCATAGGGATGAATCAGGCATCCTGTGAGTCCACATGGTGGTGCTGGCAGAAGCATTGCAAGTGTGAAAAGCAAATCCATATTTGGAATATGCTTCTATTCCTACGAAGGCAGTGGGTGCTTCCTCGGTGATGGAAGGGCTCAGCGTAACCAATCCACCAACAGTGGCTATCTGGTCTTCCTGGGGAATGGTGCCAGCTTGGTGCCTCAGTGTTTGGTCTGCTGATAAGCCAGCTGCCAATTCAAAGTAGTGGGAGGCACATGAGCACTGGTGAGGGAAGACCCTCAACAGACAACCCAGTCCAGCTGCCATGCCCGTTTTGTATACGCCTACTGAGCAAGAACGAGGGCAGTTGAAGAAAGAGGCTAACATCAAGACAAGACTTCATCTATCCACCAACCTCTTTACTAGACCTCCTAATCACCAAATTTCTATCTTTTTCTTTCCTCACATTTCACCATCCAGCCAGCTCATTAGCCTCTGCCCTTGAATCAGTCTGCATCAGTTTATTGGGGCATTTCTCCTTCCACCAAACAGACAATCAGGTGTCTCTTTGGGATGTACTACTTGGGAGGATTTTCCTTTACCTCTGTCTTTAGGAGCCATCTCTGAGTAGGGCTGTCAGACAGCTGTGTCCCACCTCTACCAGCTGCCAGCCTACCATGGAGACCCATCTATAAACCCACGGGCCTACCTTTTCTTGTTCTGCTAAATGATAGTAGAGGACTCTCCTTAGGCCATATGTGTGCACTGATGGAGAGACAATGGTGCGGTAGGAGCAAGCAACATCGAGTCTGAGCCGCTTCCTCATTCATTTTGATTTTTATCTACTAGAATCTGATTTCATACACAATTTCCATTTAACAATGCAATGCTGCTACACATGACTATTTGACAATGGAGTGGATTAGAAAACACACAGCTCATAATAGGCAGTTGAAATCAGATAGTCTCTTGGTGTCCTGCAGTCAGGAATTCAGTGACCACCAGGGCCTGGTAGCCATCTAGGTGTTACCTTTCAAATGGGAAGTAATTGTCAAGTATGGAAGCATGGCTTACTTCAACAACCAAAGGGACTGTGCTGTGCCACTTCTATTGAGGCTTTGTAGAACATTTCTGTCACAGATTCCTCCAAAACCATCGGGTCTGCAGAGTCCAAAGGCCCAAGTAACAGAGCAGCACACAGTGCAACCCAGATCTGCTGCTTTTCTTCCTTCAGATCCCACCCAAAATTGGCAACTTTACAGGCTGCTTGGTAAATGGGTCAGAGCAGCATGCCCGAATATGGGAGATGTTGCTTCCAAAATCCAAAAAGGCCTACCAAATATCAGTTTCCTTCCTTGTGATAGATTGCAAGGAAACAAGAACTCATCTCCTTAGAAGAGAGATCCTGACATTGCCTGGATCACTGGACCCCTATAAATGTCATCCATTTAGCAAGCCCCTGAAATTTCATGGGGTTTATTTCCTGTCCTCTGGCCCTAAGGCATCTAGGTGCTTGATTCTTCCTGCCCCTCAGGCTCATTAGTATAACGCCATCAATGTAATGGACCAGCATTAAGTCTGTGGGATAAAAAGACAATCGACTTCCTTCTGGAGTAAACTGTGATTGAAAACAGCATAGTGTAACATAGCCCTGAGGTAAGAGTGAGAGCAAAGTATTTCTGATTATCTCTACTGATTGTATTTGCTAAGGCAGCACACAGAAATGCCAGAAGCTGTGTTGATGTACTCAATAAAAGTACCATCGTGGGAACCACACTTGCAATTGGTGTCACCACCTTATTAAATTAACAATAAGCCAGAAGCATCCTACAAAACTTCTATGGCTTTTCCCACAGGCCACACAGGCAAGTTACACAGGAGCATGTGGTTGAAGTCATCACACTTCCAATTTTCAAGTCCTTGGCGATGGCTCTAGTCTTTTCAATTGTACCGGGAATTTGGTATTGCTTTGGTTTCCTTTCTTGGCAATAGGGGTGAAAGGAGGGGGAAGTACAGTTCCAGAGGATGCCACTTGACCCTTCCTATGGTAACAGCCCTCCCTCCTGGGAATCACTGGGTTAGAAATACGTGTAGTAATTCTGCTGAGATTCCTACTGAAACAAACTCAGACCAAGGCTTAATTTATCACCTGACTCTGGAGATGGACCACAGTAGCATACTGGGCTTCCAAGAATTGGCAATGAATTCAGAGTCATACGGAGAAGGCAATGGCACCCCACTCCAGTACTCTTGCCTAGACAATCCCGTGGACGGAGGAGCCTGGTAGGCTGCAGTCCATGGGGTCGCTAAGAGTCAGACACCACTGAGCAACTTCATTTTCAGTTTTCACTTTCACGCATTGGAGAAGGAAATGGCAACCCACTTCAGTGTTCTTGCCTGGAGAATCCCAGGGACGGGGGAGCCTGGTGGGCTGCCGTCTACGGGGTCACACAGAGTTGGACACGACTGAAGCGACTTAGCAGCAGTAGCAGTAGCAGTCAAAGTCATAATCTGATAACCTTAAAAGATTGTGGCTATTTCCTTTTCCCTGGTCGTGGTCCCCTAGCAAATGACCACAGGTCCCAGTCTGAGGAAGGACTTAGAAGATGTTCAGATTACATCTATGATAGCATTGCAGCAGGATTCTTTCTCAAAGAGATCTCGCCTCCCTCTTAATCAAGGGGCCCCAGATCAGTGAACTGGCTTAGTAGATCTGGGAACAGAGTCAGGGTTCAGGAGTCTGCAAAAATTCTGCCCATCAGGCCTATAACGTTTCTGCTTCTATATGTCACCTAGGGTATTTCATAAACAATCATCCACTCCAACAGATGGAGGTCAAAACACTCTGATACCACTCTATCTTCATGCTTTATTATGTTAATTGCACCCACCTTAGTTCTGCCAGTTAAGTGCCATCACTTGCACTCTACCACTTGGATCCTATTACTCCTACGGAAATCAGGGAGCCCAGTTCCACTGGAGCATCTCTTGCCATCATCTCTGACCTACAGAGGATATTCTGCAGAGCTTTTCAGCAATGCTAGCATTCATCTCACCAATGTATATCTTGAAGCCTCAGTATAGAGTGTCCTCCCAGTAGGGTAACCAGCTTGTCCCAATTTCCCTGGATATGTCACAGTTTTAAAACTGAAAATCCCATAATCCAGAAACCCTACTGCACAGAAAACTCCATGAGCATAGTTGGAGGTCGGCACTGAACAGGTCACCCATAATAAATATATCTGCTTCAACACTCCCTTCTTCATGGGCATTACAGGCTATACTGAAATCCAGTGATTCTTATGGGAGTGCAGACAATGAAATGCTGCAGAGGTTGATCGTAAGGAGAATCAGCCATCCTCGTGAGGTAAACACCCCAGTGGAAGTCACTGGGCTTTTATGCAGAGGAAGGCTGGTACTGTTAGACAAGGGATAGAGGACCACTTCCACTGGCAATGAAGGTTCAGGGGGACTTGGAGTCTACATTTTTCTCAGCTTCATCTGTTTATGCCCAAATATTTCCCTCCAATATGTTAGGGTCCTGATTGTTCCCTAGTCATATCCTTAGCTAACTTGGCCTAGGAGTCCTAGCAAGGCAGTAACTCTAAGTGATGCTCTAACTCTTCAACAATTTAATCAGTCCCTGAGCATAAGCTGCATAAGCTGCAGCTCCAGGAGAATAAAGACTCCTTTAAAATGGGGCTCTTGGATTTTCTGCCATGATCTGAGTTGTGCATTCAAGGCTTTCCATTTGTCCTCTTTTTCTGTGTGAGCTCTCTACAAGCATCAGAAGCAGTTAGCCCGAGCCACATCCATCGCAATCATCATTGTCGCCATAGGGACTAAGTGCTCCAACCACTTGATTTCCGAAAGCTTTGCCCTCCACTTGTATTTCATTTCAAGCCACCGTGGGTGATAATTTGAGTAATCATCATTCAGTGCATGCCACGCATTTCAAGTGTCCTATTTCCCTCTAGAAAAGAGGTGGTCACAGATTGCATGCTTTAGGAGGCTGAAGCTGAAACTGAGTTAGGCGTGCCAACGGGTTACTGGAGAGCAAAACCTGTAAAGGAAATGAGGAGGTGGGAGTATGAGGCAGACAGCAGAGGTGGGCAAAGCAAACCCAGATGCGAAGGATGTATTGATTCCATTAAAGACAACTCACAGTCCCCTCCAAGATGGAGGGGCTCCAATGTAATCAACTTGCCATAAGGTGGATGGCTAGTGCCCCTCGGTCTCTGGTGCTGTCACCATGGTTCTCTTCCCTTGGCTTCTTGGGCACTCAGCAGTGACAGGAGCTAAGTCAGCCTTGGGGAGGTGAAACCCCTCTGTTGGGCCCAGGTCTAGCCTCCCTCCCTTGTGGCATAACCACCTATTCATGGGCCCATTGCACTAGTGGTAATGGCTAAGGAGAAAGGTTGGCTGATCTACCTGGATGGGGAGTTTTTTTGTTTTTGAGGGTTTAAAAAAAACTTTTTTTAATTGAAGTATAGTTGATGTATCCAACCTGGCTGTTTTTTCACATCCTCTGCAACAAATGCTCTTTGGGGGATATATAAAATGAGACATAAATGTTTGTGCACTTTGAGCCCACTCCCAGGGGTCCACCTACATAGCTTTTTCACAGACTTCCTTGCCAGTGGTATTCCAGCATTGTTCCCTCAGTGCCTCTTGTGAGCCAAGAAATTGGCCACTTCCCAGGATTCACGGTATATCCCTATATCAGGCTTCATCTCCCTGCTTACAAAGTGAATGACCATGGGTACTGCCCACTGGAATGATTTCCCTTCAGCAGATAGGAAAAAGGGCAAGAGAAACAGACAAGCATTTTATAGAGGAGGCAAGACGAATTTAGTTAGAGAGATGCAAAATAATATCATATTATACATTATGCCACTGTGTTAGCAACACTTCAAATTTCAGTGTCCATATATGATGGTTTATGCGGATACAGCCATACTGATTCATTTATGTATTGTCTATGGCTGATTTCCCAATACAACAGCAGAGTTGTATAGCTGTCTCAGACCGCAAAGCCAAAAAACACTTACTGTCAGCTCCTTTTCTAGATGGTAAAGTTTAAGAAAACTTCAAGTTTAAAGTAAGTTAAACAGAATTTCAACATTTGTATCTCATTTAGAATGTTCTTAGGAGCAGCAAAAAGGAAACAATAGAGAAAAGAATCTTTCTACCTGGAAAAGGTATCTAGGAAGAGAGCTAAGGGGTTAGGGGGTGGGTGATGACTAAGAAACAAAGCCAGAGTCAGTGATTCTCAAACTTTAGTACATATCAGAATCCCCTGGAGAGCTTGTTAAAAACACAGACTGGTGCACCCTACTCCAGGGTTTCTGATTCAGTAGGTCTAAGCTTGAGAATCTGTTTCATTTTATTAATTTTTATTGGAATACAGTTGCTTTACAATGTTGTGTTAGTTTCTGCTGTATAGCAAAGTGAATCAGCTCTATGTATGAGACTGCACTTGTAGCAAATTCCAGGTGATGAGGATGTTGCTGGTCTGGAGACCACACTTTGAGAACTGCTACCCTAAGAATTAGAAGTGGTTACTAAGCTGAGGTACTTCAGCAACCTGCATCAGAATCACCTGGATTTCTGGCCTCATGGGGCTTACATTAACGTGGAGAAGTGATATAGCAAATAAACAGATAATCTCATATAAAGCTGAGCAAGGGAATGGAGAGTGATGGGGCATGCTATCTAAGACAGGCGGGTCAAGACAGGCCTCTTTAAGTAGGTAACATTGGACAGAGACCTTAGTGAAAGAAGAGAGCAAGCTATTAATATGTAAATATTAATTAATACTAATATGTTAATATCTGAGAGAAGAGTATTCCAGGCAGAAAGAACAGACAGTGAAAAGACCAAGAGGTGGGAATGTTCTTGGTGTGTGTTCCTGGAAAAAATCAAAGCCAAGAATTTGACTCTGTTCTTTCTAGTTCTTTGTGTTCTTCCTTTTCCAGGGCAATAAGTGTCAGTTATTCTCTATCATACATACCAGGTTATACAATACACACTGTTCTGCATTTTCCCATAATAATAAATCATGAGCATTCTTTCATGCCATTACATTTAAGATCAGCAGTAGGGGAGAAATCATACTATAAATCTGTAATTACAAATGGTGAGAAGTCCTAGTGAGACAGAGCAGACACTGTTGTTCATCTAACCCAATTCCCACTCTAGCCAGAATGTTAGCCAATAAGGCAAAGTGGGTTGTGGTAAGCAAATATTGGCCCTCCCCCATGCACACACATCACATCCTAATCCCCAGAACCCATGAATATGTTAGGTTACATGGCAAAGGGGAATTAAGGTTGCAGATGGAATTAACCTTGCTAATTAGTTGACCTTAAAACAGGGAGCTCATACTGGGTTATCCAGGTGGGACAATGTAATCACAAAGATCTGAGGGCCAGGGTCAGAGAAGGAGATGTGATGACAAAAACAGAAGTCAGCATTGTGATCACTGGCTGTGAAGATGACAGGGCACCCTCTAGAAGCTGGAAAAGGCAAAAAACACAAACAGACACTTTCCCTAGAGCCTCCAGAAAGAATGCAAACGTGCCAACACTGTCTTTTAGCCTAGACCCTTCCAGACTTTAGACCTTCAAAACTATAAGGTAATCAATTTGTTTTAAGTCACTGAATTTGCAGAGATGTGTTACAGCAGTCGAAGGGCATGAATGTGTGGCTTCTTTCCTGATATAGGTGTTGTCCATTCCTTTTCTTCCTTACACTTGCCTTGGATGTAGAGCTATAAAAATCATTTGGTGACATTGAGGTAAAGGCCAGAGAACTGCAAAGCCATCAGCCTTGACACTGTTGGGCTGCTGAATAAATGCCAGCAGCCCCTGACCTTCAGGCTTCCCTGGTAGCTCATCGGGTAAAGAATTCGCCTGTAATGCAGGAGACCCTGGTTTGATACCTGGGTCAGAAAGATCCTCTAGAGAAGGGATAGACTGCTCCTGCTGCTAAGTCACTTCAGTCGTGTCTGATTCTGTGCCACCCCATAGACAGCAGCCCACCAGGCTCCCCCGTCCCTGGGATTCTCCAGGCAAGAATACTGGGGGGGGTGCCATTTCCTTCTCCAATGCGTGAAAGTGAAAAGTGAAAGTGAAGTTGCTCAGTGGTGTCTGACTCTTAGCGACCCCATGGACTGCAGCCTACCAGACTCCTCCATCCATGGAATTTTCCAGGCAAGAGTACTGGAGTGGGGTGCCATTGCCTTCTCCAAAGGGATAGACTACCCATTCCCATATTCTTGGGCTTCCCTGGTGGCTCAGATGATAAAGAATCTGCCTGCAATGCAGGAGACCTGGGTTCGTATTCTTGGGTTGGGAAGATCCCCTGGAGGGGGCGGGGGTGGGGAGGGATGAATTCCCAGTGTATACAGCATCAGTGGACTGCAGTACCAAACCTCCTATTTTAAAGTCTGAAAGAAGAAATCTTCCATCTTCCAGCCCCTTGGCAGCCAGTGCACAGAGAAACATTCTTACCACAACCAGAAAAAGGATACATAAAAGGAAAAGATTGATACTCTGTATTAATGCACCTCCCCCAATCCCCTGGGTATTCATTGTTTCCATCTGGGCTAAGGACTTCTTACTGCAAGCACCTGACTCTCTGCTTGAGGAATTCTGGCCACGGGAGGGTGTCTAACCAGTGTACACAGCAAACCAGGGGTAGCAGGGAGTTAAGGTCCATAGGAGCAACTCTCAAACCATGATGGACACAAGTGGGGGAAAACTGTCCCAGCTTCCCTGTTCCCTGGGTGAAAAACTCGGAGGCATGTTCTATTTAGTCTTTCTGAGGTCCTCATGGAAACCAGTCCCAATTGCTCACAGCAGTAACCTGCTCATTAACAGACCTGGTATTGTTTTTCAAGTCTTCCATGTCTCACTTCCCTCACTCCCCTCCATAGCTTCCTGGGATTATCTTCCAAGTAGCCTGGTCTCAAATACTTCTCTCAGGCTCTATTTCACCCAAAGTAAGACAGTTCATACAGAAGTAGTCCTTTGAAATAGACCTTCAGGATGATTCTGGAATTGGATCACTTGTAGAACATATAAACAGGAAGACCTCATTACTAGCGCTGGTAATCCCTTGTGTGTGGTCAGGCCACTCAAGATGGCTGGTCTCCATTGACTAAGGTATGTACATTTCTGGAATAATACAAAGTAAAGACTGAGAAATGAAAATAATAAAAAAAAAAAACCTATACAGCATAAATAAATGTCTTCCTAATGAAGAAGAAAAAAAAGATTGCTGTTCTCTTGCTCTCTGTACATCCCTGTGAAACCAGGGCCTGCTTCACCAATACCTACTCATGTGACTGACCTTCCTATGTACTTGCCCCGGAACCCAGCTAGTGACTTTTCTTATCAAAGGGGCAGTAAGGGGCAAGCCCTCTTCTGGTTTTCCTGGCAACCAAAGAGCCCACCTGATGTCAATCCCCCTATAACTGGCAATCTCCCCCTCCCCCATAAGCAAAGACTGTTGCCACGTCCTGCCTACCATCCGCTCCACACAAGAACGGGATGTGGCTCCAAGACCTTGCTTCAGAAGGGTAAGCTCCCCCACCCATTAAAACCATTGATGTCTCTGTCGCTGACTCGGGGCTCTTTCTTCAGTTTTGAAACTGGGCAAGTACAGGCCTTGTAGGCCTTGAGGGTGTAGCCCAACACTTGGCATGTTGTTGGATCACAAATGGTGCGACTCCCACCCATGCTGAATTGGGATAGGGTAGCAATGGAAGGAAATGCACTTGTTTGTGCAATAGCTTTAGCACTTGAAAAAGGGAAACGTTTTAAGAATCAGGGAGTTGGTTTGCTATTGTAATACCAATAGCTATTGCTATTTTAATAGCCTTAGAAACCCTAAAAGAAGCAAATGATAGGTCTGGGCAGCCAACTATTAAATTGAGGAACAGAAAGAACCCACCTGCAATGCAGGAGACCCAGGTTTAATCCCTGGGTTGGGAAGATCCCCTGGAGGAAATGGCAACCCACTCCAGTACTCTTGCCTGGAGAATCCCATGGACAGAGGAGCCTGGTGGGCTACGGCCCATGGGGTCACTTAGAGTCAGACACGACTGAGCGACTAAACATCAACAACAACATGGAAGCAGAAGGCCTTCATCAGAACTTTTTTTTTTTTTTCATGTCTTCCAAAAAAGGGCAGTCTGGGCTAAAAACCAGGCCCTGATTGATTATGAGGGTGGTTGAATTATACAGAGGATGGTGCTTGTCTTCCTCAAGATCTGCTCGCACCTTGGCACACTTATTCTACAGACAAATAGATAAGGGCCATTCTTAGCATGACTGAAGCAGGGAAATAGTGTTTCACCTCTGAGAGAAAAGACCATTCCCTTGGTGAATATGTATTTTCAGGAATCCAGAGAATAAACCTGGGAATCGGGGGGCTTCCCTGGTGGTTCAGTGCTAAAGAATCCACCTGCCATTGCAGAAGACATGGGTTCGACCCCTGATCTGGGAAGATCCCACATGCCACAGAGCAACAAAGCCCCTGTGCCACAACTATTGAGCCCGTGCTCTAGAGCCTGCCAGCTGCAACCACTGAGCCCACGCACACCTGGAACCCATACTCCACAACCAGAGAAGCCACAGCTATGAGAAGCCCACACACGACAAGTAGCCCCTGCTGGCTGCAACTAAAGAAAGCCCGCATGCAGCAATGAGGACCCACTGTAGCCAATAAATAATTCATTAAAAAATAAATAAACCTGGGATTGGATCTTGAGGGTAGAGGACCAGGGAGGAATATAAAGCTGAATATGGCAGTTTATTGATATTGGAACACTCTCCCATGACTCAGGATTAACATCCTGGCAAGGATACCTGGAGCCAGTCCTAGTATGCTGTTAGAACTGATAGAGACAAAATAAAGGGACAAAGTAGGTAATTGGTTAATCCCACTAGGGAATTACAGGTAGAAAAAATTATGGGAGGCCCCTGTAAGTTGTTGATTATGCAAGAGAGCAGGTTTGCTTAACCACAAAACCAAGCAGGCTTGTATTGCAGCAAAACTATGCAACAAATGTGCCCATGAAACAATAAAACAATGGTGATGTGAGCCCCACATCCTGCTCAGTGAGCTCAGTAAGTTAATGATCCCTAGGACATGCTCTCTGCACACATGAAAACAATAATTTGTGGACCTAGCTTGACCATGGAGGGACAAGAAAATTCCTCTGCCCAACCTGGAGGAAGAGCTGATGATAGAAGTATGACGTCTACTCAAGAAAAACAAAATTCTTCTCCCCCTCCCTACTTTTCCATTCTAAAACTGTAGCCCAGTAAGTTCTCAGGGCGTGACACCCACTTGCCCGCCCTATTGTAAGCCTCACAAGTGTCCTAAGAAATCACTTATCTCTCACTTTGCCTCTCTGAATTCTTTCTGTACTGAGACATAAAGGACCAGGAGCTCTTCAGAGCCCTGGAAACACCAAACAGTTTCAGAATGGCTCCTTGATACTTGGAAACAACAAAGTCTATATAGTAAATGAAGTGGAGTTGTTGGAACTGACTTGACAAGGTTTTGAGAGTCGAACCAAAAGCTCATAGAGGTGGGCAAACTAGAATGACTTTATTATGTAAGAAAACATACCAGTAGACCATGTCCCCAGGGCCACCCAGAGGACACTTCTTTTGTTAAGACAGTAAAAAAATGTGTTATTGGCCTTGTTGAAAAACTCCATGGTGGCTACCTACTATGGCTCATGACATGGTAGATTTGTATGTAATTAGGCTCCTTTGGAGAAGGCAGTGGCACCCCACTCCAGTACTCTTGCCTGGAAAATCCCATGGATGGAGGAGCCTGGTAGGCTGCAGTCCATGGGGTCACTAAGAGTCGGGCATGACTGAGCGACTTCCCTTTCACTTTTCACTTTCATGCATTGGAGAAGGAAATGGCAACCCACTCCAGTGTTCTTGCCTGGAGAATCCCAGGGCCAGAGGAGCCTAGTGGGCTGCCGTCTATGGGGTCGCACAAAGTCAGACACGACTGAAGCGACTTAGCAGCAGCAGCAGCAGGCTCCTTGGTGTCAATGGGGAGAACAGGCATCTAGGATTGTAGAGCCCAGGTGGCAGCAGTTAACTATCAGAATCAAGGTGAGTATAATGACCATAATGGACAGCAAGCCTGGAATGGCAAAGGTGGGGCTTGAACCTGCAGGGGTTTGTAGAGATGGTAATAAACTGTGGCCTTCCTAGGAACAATATAGATGGCAAGCTGTATTAGTTCACTAGGATTACCATAATGAAATACCACAGACATAGTAACTTAAACAATGGTCATTTATTTTCTCACAGTTCTAGAGGCTAGAAGTCCAAGATCAAATTGTTTCAGTGTCAGTTTCTTCTAAAGCCTCTCTCCTCAGCTTACAGATAGCTGCCTTCTCACTGTGTCCTCAAAAGGTCACCCCTAAGTCTGTGTATTGTCTGTGTCTGAATTTCTTCTTCTTATAAGGACACCAGTTACATTGGATTTGAGCCTACCCAAATGGTAAATGACCTCATTTTACCTTAATTATCTCTTTAAAGGCTCTATCTCCAAATATGTCACATTCTGAGATGCTGGGGGTTTGGCCTTAAACATATGAATTTTGTGGGGATACATTTCAGCCCCTAACAGAACTCAAAAAGGTATTGCCTATAAAACTGAAAATACATATATATATAATAAGCCAAGAATACTTGAGCAGTAAACTGTCAGTTACCACAATGGAAAAATCATGATCCTTTATCTAGTTTCCATCTCCAAGCAGGTTCTCAGACCCAGAGCTGATCAACTGAAAATACATAGTTATGAAGCCAGCATTTCTGCCTTATCAGGACCTAAGCCATTTATCAGGGTGACTATACTGTGAGGCAAGAGGAATCCCCATACTTTAAGGGTACTGATATCAGGGAATCCAATGTACCATCAAGGAAGTGGAGTCCTGGCCCAAGTCTCACAGTGAATCCAACGGATTATTTCTCTGGATTGGAAGAGACGTACCCAGCAATTAGAAGAACCCTCAGATTATTCCCTCTCAGGGGGACTTCCCTGGTAGTCCAGTGGTTAAGACTCCATCCTTCCACTGCAGGGGGCACAGGTTCGATCCCTAGTTGGAGAACTAAGATCCCACATGCTGTGCCACGTGGTCAAAAAGATTAAAAAAAAAAGACTTCCCTCATGGTCCAGTGGTTAAGACTCCACACTCCCAATGCAGGGGACACAGGTTCAATCCATGGTCAGGGAACTAGATCCCATGTGCCACAACAAAGACCTGGTGCAGCCAAATAAATAACTCAGTAAATAAATATTAAAAAAAAATATTCCTTCACATAACAAGCAAAAGCTTATGATAGAAATGGCTAAGTGGAAGCTTCTGAAACTCACTCACTCAGCCAAAATAAGAAATGATGCCACATCCTGGCTGAACTGGCAGGGAGTGGTGCCACATTCCTCAGCTCCCGCCTGGGTGAGACAACTTTGAGGTGTGCTCCACAGTCACTTAGAAATCCCCGGTCAGACTGAGCACCAGTTGCCCACAGCCATGCCTGCTCACTCATGCACCCTGCATTGGTTTCCATCCTTCCCCACCTCACTCTTCTATTTCTCTACCAAAGCTTCCTAGGATCACCCCCCAAATAGACTATTTGCACTTAAATCCTTACCTCAGGGTCTAATTCTGGGAAAGTTCAACCTAATGCATCCTCTTTTTAGACTCTTGTTTATACTAAAAAATGTACATATAGAGGGTTTTTGTTGCTGTCATTGTTGCTGGTTGTTACCAAAAAAATTGTGCCAAATACACTATTCCACAATAATCTCTTTTCATTTTATGATGCTTTATGGAAATTCTTCCAGGTCAATAAGTTGTTTATCTAATTAACATTTTAATAGTTGTGTCATATTCCATAATAAAGGCATATCATTTTTCTGTTGCTAAACATTCAGATAATTTCCAGATTTGCCTCCATAAACAATGCTGCCTAAGCATTCTTGGACTTTTAACCTAATGAATCAGTACTTCTATTTATATATGCTGCTGCTGCTGCTAAGTCGCTTCAGTCGTGTCTGACTTTGTGCGACCCCATAGACGGCAGCCCACTAGGCTCCTCTGTCCCTGGGATTCTCCAGGCAAGAACACTGGAGTGGGTTGCCATTTCCTTCTCCAATGCATGAAAGTGGAAAGTGAAAAGTGAAAGGGAAGTCGCTCAGTCGTGTATGACTCTTAGCGACCCAATGGACTGTAGCCTACCAGGCTCCTCCAACCATGCGATATGATAAACTCCAAAATTAAGGATTGCTAGGTCAAAAGGTATGTGTGTTTTTGTTTTTAAAACCTTCCTCCAAATTTCTCTCTAAAAGGGTTCCAGTAACTCAATTCCCACCAGGAAAGTTGAAAATGACTTTTTCCCCAGTTCTTGGTGGCATGAAAGTGAAAGTGAAAGTTGCTCAGTCGTGTCTGACTCTTTGCAACCCCATGGACTATACAGCCCATGGAATTCTCCAGGCCAGAATACTGGAGTGGGTAGCTGTTCCCTCCTCTAGGGGATCTTCCCAACTCAGGGATCAAACCCAGGTCTCCTGAATTATGGGTGGATTCTTTATCACCTGAGCCACCAGGGAAACCTGAGAATACTCAAGTGGTAGCCTATCCCTTCTCCAGGGGATCTTCCTGACACAGGAATTGAACTGGGGTATACTGCATTGCAGGTAGATTCTTTACCAGCTGAGCTACCAGGGAAGAGTTGTTTAGTCACTAAGTTGTATCTGACTCTTCTGCCACCCATGGACTGTAGCCCCCCAGGCTCCTCTGTTCATGTGATTCTCCAGGCAAGAATACTGGAGTAGGTTGCCATTTCCTCCTCCAGAGGATCTTCCTGACCCAAGGATCGAATCTGTGTCTGTCTCCTGCTTGATGGACAGATTCTTTACCACTGAGCCATCTGGAAAACCCCCATACAATGTTATTACTCCCTTAATTTTTAATCTAAAGGATGGAAACAGCATCTCATTGTTACGTAATTGTTTTCATCACCACTAGGGAGGCTAAACTTCTTTTCATTTACTATCAATAGCCATTTAAATTTTCTCTTCGTGAATTGTTTATTCACATCTTTTGTTCATTTTTTTCAATCAGACTTTTATAAGAACTCTTGATGTATTAGGAATATCACTCCTACATGTATTGTATGTGTTGCAAACACTTTTTCCAAGTTTAGAATGGGTCATTTGACATTTTTTATGTTGGAAACATAAAAATTTTTAAAAATCTATATAGTCAATCATGTCTATCTTCTTTAATGGCTCCTGGATTTTGTGTCTTTAATTTTAGAAAGGCACATTGACCCCTCAGAATGTTCTCCTACACCTCAATAAATCCCCAAGTTTTCTTCAAATATTTGTTATTTCTTTGGATAAAATTGTTCACCCAACTTTGTAGATCACTATGGTGGGAGGAAGCTAGGATGGATTCAAAGGTAGGATGGATTCAAATCCTAGTGCTAAAGCTAGCACTTTAATGCAATGATTTGATAAATAGATGTTGGCACAATTGGGCATCCACGTGAAATAAAACAGAGCCATGACCCTATATCATGCCATGTGTGCATGCTGAGTTGCTTCAGTCAGGTCTGACTCTTTTCTACCCAATGGACTGTAGCCCACCAGGCTCCTAGGTGGAGCTGGGATTGAATCCACTAGGATTCAAGTGGTAATGGAGCAGACTCGGAGACACCTATGTGAACTCATGTTTAGCTTAATATAGTATGAATACTTACATATGAAATATTTATAAATATGTGTATACACTCTGGCAGACTTCTCTGGTGACTCAGTGGTAAAGAATCTGCCTGCCAAGCGGGAAATGAAGGTTCGATCCCTGGGTCAGGAAGATCCCCTGGAGGAGGAAATGGCAACCCAGTCCACTATGCTTGCCTGGAGAATTCCATGGACAGAGGAGCCTGGTGGGCTACAGTCCATAGGGTAGAAAAGAGTTGGACACGACTGAAGCAACTCAGCATGCACTCATGGCATTGTATAGGGTCATGGCTCTGTTTTATTTCATGTGGATACCCAATTGTGCCAACATCTATTTATCAAATCATTGCATTAAAGTGCTGATTTCTTATCTATCAATTTACTTTGCATATTTGGATTTTGTTTCTGGACAATAATACTCCACTGATGTCTTTGTATTCCTGTACTGATACTGTACTATTTTAATTATGGAGATTTTATGATACTTTTAATATCTGGTAAAATATACTTGCAAGTAATACCACAAAGGACAAATTTCCATAGTATATCAGACCCTCGCCCCTTGCATTGGAAGTGCAGAGTCTTAACCACCAAAGCCAGGGAAGTCTCTGAATATAATTTTCTAAATAGCATAATTTGTCCTCTTTTTTTTTTTTTTTGGCCCTCAGCCATGAAAGCTTGGAGTCCTAACCACTGGACAGCCAGGGAATTTCCACTCATTATTTTTTCTAATGTGAATTTCTATTGTTTTAGCTGTAGTAAAATCTAAAACCTGTGAGAGAGAGAGAGAAGAGAGAGAAATATAGTGGTACAAATAAGATGAAAGTTAATTTTTTTCTTACACAGTCGTTGACCAATCCAGGCTGGAGCAACGCCCTTGCTCCTCTAAGTTATTAGTGACCCATGTTCCTTTCATCTTATTGCCCTGCCATCTACTGGGGTGTTGTACTCATGAGCACAATTGAAGCAGAGTCACACTTATTTCTATATTCCAGCCTCTGTGGAACAGGTTGGAAGAAAAGTCTACGGTGAATAAGCTCCTTTTAAGCAACTGAGGGGTACACTGACCTCATCATGTCTGAGCACATTCCACTGGTGCAAACAGTCATATGGCTGCACTTAGCTTCAAGAGAAACAGGGAAACATACTCTCTCAGTCATGTCCTTAGCTAAAACAGTATCTCCAAGAAATAAGAGAATATTTTTTGAAGGTAACAATCCACTACACATATTATTTTTCTTATTTTACTGTATTGGTTATAACATCCAAAATAACACTGAATAATAGTGATGACAGCATCCTTCTCTCATTCATGATTTTAATGAACCTGACTATTTATTCATCATTTAGTATACTGGCTGTTGAGTTTTGGTAAGCAATCTTGATCACATTTAAGTAGTTTCTTTTAAGTTCTATTTTACTTTGAATATTTATTAGGAATGGCTGCTGAATTCTTAAATCCATTTTCAGTTTCTATTGACACAATATTATATGTTTTCTCTTGTAATTGTTTCATGTCATGAAGAAGGTGATAGACTGCCTAATGTTGAATTATCTTTGTATTTGTGAAATAAACACCACTTGGCCATGGACTGTTATTCTTTTGTCACACTGCTAGATCGGTTTATGAATATTTTATATGGAATTTCTATGTATATATTTTGTACAAATATTATCATATTTTAATAACGTATTACTATATGTAAGGCTATGCTAGCTTTACAAAATGAATTTGGGATCTTTCCTTTTTTTTTTCCTTTTTGTGGTGTTAGGACTGCTGCCAGTCGCTGAACTGTTTGTTACCAGTCCATGATGAGATAAGTACAGAAACTGAAATGGTTTAAAAACTTTTATAGCAATTTGACATCGCTATGACATCCAAGCAGTGATCATCAATGAATAATGCACTCAGATTTTGTAAATCTTTTGTCCCTATGTTAAATTTGTTTTGATTGTATTTTTTGAAATGTAAAATGTAATTTATCTTTGAGGAAGCTTAAAATTTTTAAGTTGAACTTGCTTTGCTTATGATTTCGTTTTTCTAGTTATTTTTATTGAATTCTACAAAAGTATATATCCACGATAATTGTAACTTAAAAAAAAATTAGTCCTTCATGCAGATATTTTGAAAAACACTGGTCTAGAATGGATGAAATAACGTTAAAATTATTTGCTTTGAAAGGTTAGCTAGAACTTATTTGTAGAGTTAACTGGACCTGCTGACTTTCCGTTCTCTTCTATAATTAGTGCTCTCTTTGAGTTTTCTTTCTTGCGTCAGTTTTAGTAGTTTATGGTCTGCCAGGAAATCAACCATTCCTTTGATATATTCACACTCTATATTCCCTTAAAAAGTCTTTTAATACCCTCTATATCTATCTGCTTTTTGGTCTACTTTATCATTAATAATATTTTACCCCCCCTTCCTCCCTCCCCTCCCCCTTTTCGTCTTTCGTACGGCAGACCGGCTAGCCTGGAGTTGATTGTGTTTTGTTTTTTGTTTGTTTTCTTTCAAAAAAAAGAAAGAAAGAAACCGGCTTTGGGGAGCGGGCGGGCGGGAGCTGGGCGGGTGTGGAGCCCGGATACCCGCGTCACTCGGAGCGGAGGGAAGGCGGGGGCAGGGGCGGCTCGGTGGCATCACACCAGCCAAGGAGAGGCGATAACTCCTAAGACCCGAACCAGGGTTTTCCGGGTTTGGAGAAGGAGCGGCGAGCCCCATCTTCCGGCATCGCCGCCCCGGATGCTATCTCCTCCTTCTTTGTCGCCGCCTCCTCCTTCTTCTCCTCCCCGCCCCCAACCCCCACCCCGGGCCGGCTCGCGGTGCCTGGTCCCTCCTGATGCCGCCGGCTCTCGGTTCCTCCTCCTGCACCATATATCCTACCGAGTGATGCGGCGGTACCCAGTGGTACGCAGCCGCAGGACCTCAGCCGAATGTACAGCTGGAAGGTTGGCATTCACCCTGTCGGTCAACAAAAAGACACGCCAGAGCCATTATCACAGCTGGTACTGGATGACTTACTGCGGGTTTTGTTGCTGCCCGGGCTTATGGCGTTCCCTGTGCTCCTGTGTCTCCCTGCACTTTTCAGTGTGGAGGGAGACAGGACACCTCTGTAGGACCTCCCTGTTAACCGGTAGATTTTTGGAGAACTGAAGATGAGCACTGTATTGGCATACATTTGTCTTATACTGTTAAAGCCATGGCAAGCAGTAAGATGGGAATGCCATCATTCCTGTGCTGCCTGGAACTTGGAACGAGTCAAAAAATAGGAATACAGGTTGTTTTTAGGACTTCCCTGGTGGACCAACTGGTAAAGAATCCGCCCGCAATGCAATGCGGAAGACCCGGGTTGGATTCCTGGGTTTCAAAGATCCCCTGGAGAAGGGAAAGGCTATCCACTCCAGTATTCTGGCCTGGAGAATTCCATGCCCTATATAGTCCATGGGAGAAGGCAATGGCACCCCACTCCAGTACTTTTGCCTGGAAAATCCCATGGATGGAGGAGCCTGGTAGGCTGCAGTCCATGGGATCGCTAAGAGTCGGACATGACTGAGAGACTTCACTTTCACTTTTCACTTTCATGCACTGGAGAAGGAAATGGCAACCCACTCCAGTGTTCTTGCCTGGAGAATCCCAGGGACGGGGGAGCCTGGTGGGCTGCCGTCTATGGGGTCGCACAGAGTCGGACAAGAGTGAGCAACTTTCAAGTTCGTTATGTTCAGATTGCTAAATCGTGTTCGGCTCTTTGCGATCCCATGGACTGTAGCCCACCAGGCTCCTCTGTCCATGGGATTTTTCAGGCAAGAATACTGGAGTGGGTTGCCATTTCCTTCTCCAGCAGATCTTCCCCACCCAGGGATGAAACCTGTGTCTCCTGCATTCGCAGGCGGGTTCTTTACCACTGAGAACCAGAGAAGCCCAGGAATTCAGGAAACTACAATAAATACCTAGCATAGCACGGTCCAATAGAAATATAGTGGGAGTCACAAAGTAAGTTAAGTGTGCATTTTAAATGCTCTAAGAGCCACATTTAGAGAGTTAAAAGACAGACTTCTTTGGCAGTCCAGTGGTTGACTTTGCCTTCCAATGCAGATTGTATGGGTTGATCCCTGGCTGGGGAGCTAAGATCCCATATGCCTCAGTGTCCAAAAATCCAGAAGATAGAAGCAATGTTGTAACAAATTCAATAAAGACTTTAAAAATGGTCCATGTCAAAAAAAAAAAAAAATCTTAAAGTTAAAAGAAACAGGTCAAATGAATTGCAATGTCTTTGCTCCAATATATCCAAAATATATCAATATTTATCAGTATGCAAGTCACAAGATATTTCACATTCTTTCTCCTTTTTCATACCAAGTCTTTGACATCTTGTGTGTATTTATACTTTCAGCACATTTGCAATTGGATTAGCCACATTCCAAGTGCTCAAAAGCCACATGTGGCTACTGGTCACCATACTGGACAATGCAGTTTCTTCTATTTCTGTCATATGCCAAAGGTTCTGAACAGTTACTCTTGTGAATCTCTGAAGGCAATTATGGATCCATTGACTATCTGGAATCAAATCTAGATGAAACGTGTAGGAGCACTAATAGAATAGTTGGACCCATATACTTTAGCAATTGCTTGAAGAAATTCCTTAATACAATATATGTAATATACCTTACCTGCTGTTATTAAATGTTATCACAAAACTCCAGAAAATTGGAATGACTGGGAGCTTTTCCTGTTTGAATAATGCCCAGTCAGATCAGTGTAAAAACTGGCAGGAAATCTCAGTGAGTTGGGCAGCTGGAGCTCTGAATCTTCAGGGGACAATGAAACTTCAAACAGAATATTTGTCTTTTATTTTCTGGTAGGAATAGCCCTCTCTTAATTTCAAGTCATGAAAAAGTGTTTCCTTATTTGCAGGGTGGTAGAAGGAAGGCTCACAGAAGGCAATGGCACCCCACTCTGGTACTCTTGCCTGGAAAATCGCATGGACGGAGGAGCCTGGTAGGCTGCAGTCCATGGGGTCGCTAAGAGTCGGACACGACTGAGCAACTTCACTTTCACTTTTCACTTTCATGCATTGGAGAAGGACATGGCAACCCACTCCAGTGTCTTGCCTGGAGAATCCCAGGGACGGGGAGCCTGGTGGGCTGCCGTCTATGGGGTCGCACAGAGTCAGACACGACGGAAGTGACTTAGCAGCAGTAGCAGCAGCAGAAGGAAGGCTGGCATCTCAAGTTTGACTTTAGAGGGGAGGGATAAATTAGGAGATTGGGATTAACACATAGACACTACTATATGTAAAATAGATAACTAATAAGACCTACTGTATAACACAAGGAACTCTACTCAGTATTCTGTAATAATCTATATGTGAAAAGAATCTGTAAAAGAATGGAGATAGGTATCTGCATAAGTGAAACAACTTTGCTGTATACCTGAAATTAACAACATTGTAAACCAACTATTCTCCAATATAAAATAAAAAATAATTAAAAAAAAAAAGTTTGACTTTAAAAGATGAGGAATTTAAAGGCCCCACCGTGGAAGACAATTCTTTGAATGCTTGTTTTTGCCTGATATATCATTTAACAAATTATAAAAGTCCACTATTTCCAGATTTGTGCATGCATATTCCACTGAAGAACAGTTTTGCAAAGTGTGTACACAGAGAAAGAAGTGGAAGCTTTAATTAAATTAATTTTTAAATCCAACTTTTGATTTGGGGTTTTATGAGGCTTTAAAATGTTTTAAATTTATTTTTTAGCTGTGCTGTGTCTTCGTTGCTACACGAAATTTTCTCTAGTTGTGGAGAGCAGGGCTACTCTCTAGATGCAGTGCTCGGGCTTATCATTGTTGTGGCTTCTCTTGTTGCAGTGTGGGTTCTAGAGCATGGGCTCAATAGTTGTGGCACCTGGGCTTAGTTGGCTCTGCTGAATGTGGAATCTTCCCAGAACAGGGATCGAATCCACGTCTCCTACATTGGCAGGTGGACTCTTCACCACTGAGACACAAGAGAAGTCCATGAGGTATTTTTTTTAGTACCATTTTTGTAGGTTTTGTGGCAGACATAGGGAGGTGCAGCTCAGATCCCACTTCAAGAAAGGAGTAATGGTCCAGGTGCTGCTGCTGCTGCTGCTGCTGCTGCTGCTAAGTCGCTTCAGTCGTGTCCGACTCTGTGCGACCCCATAGACCGTAGCCTACCAGGCTCCGCCATCAAGGAGTACTAATAGCTGTTAGCATCTTCAGAATTCACCTCAGATTTTGAGCTGAGGGTCAAACTCCTCTCTGGATGCCCAAAGCTAATGACCTGGCAGTGTGGTGGCACTGTTCTTGTTGTTCAGTCACTCAGTCATGTCCTCCAACTCTTTGCGACTCCATGGACGGCAGCACCCCAGGCTTCCCTGTCCTTCACTATCTCCTGGAGTTTCCTCAAACTCATGTCCATTGAGTCGGTGATACCATCCAACCATCTCATCCTCTGTCACCCCCTTCTCCTCCTGCCTTCAATCTTTTCCAGCATCAGAGTCTTTTCCAATAAGTTGGCTCTTCGCATCAGGTGGCCAAAGTACTAGAGCTTCAGCTTCAGCATCAGTCCTTCCAATGAATATTCAGGACTGATTTCCTTTAGGATTGACTGGTTTGATCTCCTTGCTGTCCAAGGGACTCTCAAGAGATTTCTCCAACACCACAGTTCAAAAGCATCAATTCTTTGGCACTCAGCCTTCTTTATGGTCCAACTCTCGCATCCGTATATGACTACTGGAAAAACCATAGCTTTGACTGACTATACGGACTTTTGTTGGTAAAGTGATGTCTCTGATTTTTAATATGCTGTCTAGGTTTGTCATATCTTTCTTTCCCCAAGGAGCAAGTGTCTTTTAATTTCATGCAGTCACCATCCACAGTGATTTTGGAGCCCAAGAAAATAAAATCTGTCACCGTTTCCACATTTTCCCCATATATTTGCCATGAAATGATGGGACCAGATACCATGATCTTGTTTTTTGAATGTTGAGTTTTAAGCCAACTTTTTCACTCTCCTCTTTCACCCTCATCAAGAGGCTCTTTAATTCCTTTTCACTTTCTGCCTTTCGAGTGCTATCATCTGCATATCTGAGGTTGTTGATATTTCTCCTGCTGGGCAGAGCCTTTTCTGCCCAAAGAAGAACTTTCTAATGGGTAGTCTTTGCTATGGAGCTCCCAGTGGGCTGGCAGGGACTTTGTCTTCATAGATGTTACTCCTCAATGAATATTTTGGACCCTTAATTCCTCAGCATCTGTTTCCCAGAGAACTCAACCTGTGACAATTTTCTGTTTCACTAATCTGAGCTTTATCCTTATTAATTCCTGCTTTTGTTTTCTTTTAGTAATTTTATAGTTTGCAGCTGTGTTCTTAGTATTACTATGTTACTTATTTTACATATTTTCCTTTTTTTAAATACTAAAAGCATGTAAAATGGTGGACTTCAGGGCTTTTAGGGCAGTCATGTACCGACTCAATGGACATGAGTTTGAGTAAACTCTGGGAGTTGGTGATGGACAGGGAGGCCTGGCGTGTTGCAGTTCATGGGGTCACAGAGAGTCGGACACGACTGAGCGACTGAATTGAACTGAGCGACTGAATTGAACTGAGCTGTACCTTCTAACTCTCCACAGGACTCATCTCTGTTTTTACATCTAGCCACTTCCTACATTTACATCACCAACCTAGGCCCTGAACATATTTGTGATTCCTGACTTATAGCTATAATTTTCTTCTTCTGAATAAAGCTTTAAGTGATCCCACAGCTTTTGATATAAAACATTCATCTTTTTGTTAGTTCCTAAAGATTGTATCACTTCCATTTTTATTTTCTCTTAACCTAGGACTAAATTAATGTTTCTTGACTTCCAAGTAGTAAAGATATTTTGGCTACCTTTTATTTATTTCTAATTTTATTGCATTATAATGAGAAAGTGTAGCCCCTAAAATCTCTTAAATTTATGAAGTTTTCTCTCTGTGATGAAGCACACAATCGAAGGACATTAGAAAATAATTTACATTTTTAAATGCATAGGGACATATATAAGATTATACATTGTTGCTTGTTGGTTAGATTGATCAGATCATGTATTCTCTAGTTTATTTTTTGTCTACTTGATCATTTAAATTCTGAAAGAAGTATATGTAATAATCTCCCATTATGGCTGTGTTTTTTTAATCAAAATCTTCCTGTGTTTCTTAGAGTTTTTGCTTAAATCTTTTAAAAATAATGTTGTTTATTTATTTAAACTTATTTATTTTAATATCATTTAAACTTATTGTTTTAAATATTTATTTTTGACTGTGCTGGGTCTTCGTCGCTGCACAGGCTTTTCTCTAGCTGCAGTGAATGGGGGTGACTCTCTAGTAGCAGGGGCACTCTCAGTGAGTGGGGGCCTCTCTAGTAGCGGGGGTAACCCTCTAGTTGCGGTGCATGGGCTTCTCCTTTGTGGTGGCTTCTCTTGTTGTGGAGCACAGGCCCTAGAGTGAGTGGGCACATGGGCTCCGTAGTTTCAGCTCCTGGGTTCTAGAGTACAGGCTCAGTTCTTGTGGTGCATGGGGTGTTTTCAATCTTAAGCCACTGTAATAATTTAGTACATAAAGGTTAATTGTTCATCTCCATCAAGGATTGAATGATGTATGCTTCCATCTATCTTGTTTACTGCTTTCAGTCTTGAATTCCACTTTTTAAAAAATAACATGTAGTGGCAACACACACTGATGATCTCACAGTCTCTGTGGGTCAGGATTACAGACATGGGCCAACGGGGGTCATCTGCCACAGAATCTCTCAGGAGATTGCAATCAAGGTGTCCACTCAGCTTTTCTGACAAGCTGCAGTCAAAGTGTCAGTGGGGGTTGCAGTCTCGTCTCAAGGCTCAGCTGGAACAGGATCCACTCCAAGCTCACTCACATGGTTGTTGGCAGGATTCAGTTTTTTGTTGGCTGTTGGACTGAGGGCCTCGGGTCCTTGCCAGGTGGCTCTCTACATCAGAAAACAAGAACAGCCAGAGAGAGAATGTAAGCAAAACAGAAGCCACACTCTTTCATACCCTCTTTATGAAAGTGACATCCCATCACTTCTGCCATAGTCTATTCATTATAAACAAGTCGTTAGGGCCAACACACACCCAAGGGGAGGAAATTAGGTAAGGGAAAAAATACCAGGAGGTGAGGATCAATTGGGAGCCATTTTAGAAGCAGCCTGTCACAGCTGGGTATAGCATTTTTAGCTAATGGTTCTCTTTTCCTAGCATTCTGTAGATGGTATTCCAGCGTTTTCTAGCTTTCTGTGTCCTAGATGAAAAGTCCAATCCTAGTTTGTTTTTCTTTGTTGGTGTATCATTCAGAGTCTCAACAGAAAATAGAAACTGCTTTGAATATTTAAAATACAGGAAATGGGGGAAAATTGAGAGAGTAGCATTGACATACACATACTGGAGAAGGGAATGGCAAACCACTTCAGTATTCGTGCCTTGAGAACCCCATAAACAGTATATATATATACTGCTGCTGCTGCTGCTGCTAAGTCGCTTCAGTCGTGTCCGACTCTTAGCGACCCCATGGACTGCAGCCCACCAGGCTCCTCTGTCCATGGGATTTTCCAGGCAAGAGTACTGGAGTGGGGTGCCATTGCCTTCTCCATATATATACTACCATGTGTAAAATAAATAGCTTGTGGGAAGCTGCTGTGTAGCACAGAGGGTGGGAGGGGTGTGTGGGTGGGAGGCTCAAGAGGGAGGGGATATATGTATACCTGTAGCTGATTCACATTGTTCTACAGCAGAAATAAATGCAACATTGTAAAGCAATTATCCTCAAATTTTTTAATAATTAAATAAAATAGAAGGAATAGAAATTTTGTAGTGGTCCAATGGGTAGGACTCAGTTCTTTCACTGAGGTGGCCCAAGTTCAATCCCTGGTCAGGGAAAGAAGATCTCACAAGCCATGCAGCACAGCTGAAAAAAAACAAACAGGGAATATAAAAATGCAGGGAATGGATTATGCAAGTAACGGAAGAGCTAAAAACCAAACAGGGGACAATGAGTGACAACCAGAGATTAAGACTAGCAGAATATCCCAATCTGTGGTAAATGGTTTCAGCTGGCAACCACGAAGGGCTAGTGATAAGGTAAGAAAAGGTTTAGAGTCGGGTCTTGGTCCTGTTAGGTAGGTAGAATAGGGAAAAGGAGTCCAAAATGGCGGTGGCTAAAAGACAAGGAAGGTCAAAGGAAGGTCCGAGGACCAGAGTGAAGACTTCAGGCAGAACAAACAGCACTCCTAGCTAAGCCCAATTTGCATAGGGCAGGCCCAGGTGAAGGAAAAAACATATAAAAGTAGGAGCCAAAGCACTTTCTCATGGACTCTCTCTCCCGCGTGTGTACGCTCGCTCGCGTGCACGCGTGCACTCTCTCTCTCTTTCTCTCTCTCTTTCTCTCTCTCTTTCTCTCTCTCTTTCTCTCTCTCTTTCTCTCTCTCTCTCTCCTGCTATCTTCTAAATAAAATAGAGCTGTAACACTGATTTGCTTAAGAGCTGTAGCACGGTTTGTCCAAGACCCAAGAGCTGTGACACTCCGAGGGCTTTAATGTCCATTGCTCCAAATCTTTGTTGTGACGAGACAAAGAACCGAGAAACATACACTAGCGTGAAGAGATCCCTGGGACCTCTTCCTCTTCCTTCCCTGGGACCTTCCTTTAGGTCCCTAGTCCTAAAGAGGTCCCTGGGACACCGTGACCTAGGTATACTGAGGAAAATGCTCTGCTGTTGTCTGCTCATTTGTGACTGGCAGGTCAATCCTGTATGCTTATGCATGTTCAACAGCAGGTCCAGGACAAAATTATACTGTTTTCTTTGACTCCCAGGTTTTTCTCCTACATTTTTTTGTTCTTGTTCATTTCCACTCTGTTCCTTCTGTTAACCCCAGAAAATTGCTTTTATTCCCTTCTCTCTAACCCTTACAAGTGTTGGCTTTTTATTCCCAACTTATAGCTAAACCATCTCCAGCTCATCGTCAACACCATGGGGAAGTCTTTGTGCCGTTTCTTTGTAACAACTTCTGGGCACTAACAACTGGTTGGGAGACTCCCTTGGAAGGGATAGCATCTAAAATCATAAGTGCAAATCTTGACCAAATTTTATGGTGGATTTTGACTTAAGGGTAAAATTTTGGATAAAACAGGAGTTAGAGACATCATCTCAGGTTTGGGTCTGAAATGGGTCAGATGGCATCAATCCCAACCAATACCCCCTGGGTCTTATCCTACAAGATTGGGAAAGATTTGGACTACTGGCATTAAAACCAAAGAAACTTGTTAGGCTATGTAATCATGTTTACCCACAATGTGAGCTAGAAAGCCAAGAAAAGTGGCCACTAAATGGGTCCCTGAGTTATGACACTATATTGCAGCTAGATTTATATTGTAGAAGGAAATCTAAATGGAGTGAGCTTCCATATGTTCAAATTTTCATGGCCTTGTATATAGACAATGAGACCCACAAGGGACTTAAGGTGTGTGTAGCTCGGAGGGATAATTCTAGTAAGGACACAAAGATGTTTTAACTTTAGGTCCATCCAAAGTAGCTCATCTGGTAAAAAATCTGACTGCAATGCAGGAGACCTAGGTTCAGTCCCTGGGTTGGGAAGATCCCCTGGAGAAGGGAAAGGTTACCCACTCCAGTATTCTAGCCTGGAGAATTCCATGGACTGTATAGTCCATGAGGTCACAAAGAGTCAGACATGACTGAGCGACTTTACGTTTCACTTTACTTTCAAAGGTTAAATCCTTTACAAAGAGAAGCCAGAGCTACTCTTCCCATACTGGGAGGTACCATTGCCTCAGGGGAAGACACAGCTAGGGATGAAAAGAGGCCCCACCCATATTCAGGAATCTCTTTGTACCCTGAGTTACCCAAGTGGCCCATCCTTAGCTCAGCTAGTACTATCAGTGATATAAGTTACCAAACAACTGCCCCTACAGTTTTGCCTCTGAGAGAAGTTCCTGATGGAAATCGAGGAACAATAAGAGTCTATGTACCTTTCTCAATGTCTGATCAAAGTTTGGCAGAGGACAACTTGGGAAGTTTTTCTGAGGATCCTGAACGTTTTACAAAAGTATTTACCTGACTAGTGAGATCTTTTGATCTCACCTGGGAGGACTTACAGATTTTACTATCCCATTGCTGCACTCCAGAGGAAAATAATACTGGCATCCAGAGCCCTTGCAGACCAACTGGCAGCCCATGACAGGACCATGCAGTGCACTGGGTGGGGAAGGACACTGTCACTGAGGCAAACCCACAATGGAGTTACCAGCTAAATACTAGATAGACTGGATCATATGATTAACTGTTTAATAGAGGGCATGAAGCAGAGAAGGCAATGGCACCCCACTCCAGTACTCTTGCCTGGAAAATCCCATGGACGGAGGGGCCTGGTAGGCTGCAGTCCATGGGGTCACTAGGAGTCGGACACGACTGAGCGACTTCATTTTCACTTTCCACTTTCATGCATTGGAGAAGAAAATGGCAACCCACTCCAGTGTTCTTGCCTGGAGAATCCCAGGGACAGAGGAGCCTGATGGGCTGCTGTCTATGGGGTCGCACAGAGTCAGATACGACTGAAGCGACTTAGCAGCAACAGCAGCAGAGGGCATGAAGAAACATACAGTAAAACCTGTTAATTATGAAAAGGTGAAAGAGGTCCAACAGGGACAGGATGAAAATCCTGAAGTCTTCCAAAGGAGATTCAGTTCAGTTCAGTCGCTCAGTCATGTCTGACTCCTTGCGACCCCATGAATAGCAGCACACCAGGCCTCCCTGTCCATCACAAACTCTCGGAGTTCACTCAGACTCACGTCCATCGAGTCAGTGATGCCATCCAGCCATCTCATCCTCTGTCGTCCCCTTCTCCTCCTGCCCCCAATCCCTCCCAGCATCACAGTCTTTTCCGTTGAGTCAACTCTTGCATGAGGTGGCCAAAGTACTGGAGTTTCAGCTTTAGCATCATTCCTTCCAAAGAAATCCCAGGGTTGATCTCCTTCAGAATGGACTGGTTGGATCTCCTTGCAGTCCAAGGGACTCTCAAGAGTCTTCTCTAACACCACAGTTCAAAAGCATCAATTCTTCAGTGCTCAGCTTTCTTCACAGTCCAACTCTCACATCCATACATGACCACTGGAAAAACCATAGCCTTGACTAGACGGACCTTTGTTGGCAAATGTCTCTGCTTTTCCATATGCTATCTAGGTTGGTCATAACTTTCCTTCAAAGGAGTAAGCGTCTTTTAATTTCATGGCTGCAGTCACCATCTGCAGTGATTTTGGAGCCCCCAAAAATAAAGTCTGACACTGTTTCCACTGTTTCCCCATCTATTTCCCATGAAGTGACAGGACCGGATGCCATGATCTTCGTTTTCTGAATGTTGAGCTTTAAGCCAACTTGTTCACTCTCCACTTTCACTTTCATCAAGAGGCTTTTTAGTTCCTCTTCACTTTCTGCCAGAAGGGTGGTGTCATCTGCATATCTGAGGTTACTGATATTTCTCCTGGCAATCTTGATTCCAGCTTGTGCTTCTTCCAGCCCAGCATTTCTCATGATGTACTCTGCATAGAAGTTAAATAAGCAGTGTAACAATATACAGCCTTGACGTACTCCTTTTCCTATTTGGAACCAGTCTGTTGTTCCATGTCCAGTTCTAACTGTTGCTTCCTGACCTGCATATAGGTTTCTCAAGAGGCAGGTCAGGTGGTCTGGTATTCCCATCTCTTGAAGAATCTTCCACAGTTTATTGTGATCCACACAGTCAAAGGCTTTGGCATAGTCAATAAAGCAGAAATAGATGCTTTTCTGGAACTCTCTTGCTTTTTGGATGATCCATCAGATGTTGGCAATTTGATCTCTGGTTCCTCTGCCTTTTCTAAAACCAGCTTGATCATCTGGAAGTTCACAGTTCACATATTGCTGAAGCCTGGCTTGGAGAATTTTGAGCATTACTTTACTAGCGTGTGAGATGAGTGCAATTGTGCGGTAGTTTGAGCATTCTTTGGTATTGCCTTTCTTTGGGATTGGAATGAAACTGACCTTTTCCAGTCCTGTGGCCACTGCTGTGTTTTCCAAATTTGCTGGCATATTGAGGGCAGCACTTTCACAGCATCATCTTTCAGGATTTGGAATAGCTCAACTGGAATTCCATCACCTCCACTAGCTTTGTTTGTAGTGATGCTTTCTAAGGCCCACTTGACTTCACCCTCCAGGATGTCTGGCTCTAGGTGAGGGATCACACCATCGTGATTATCTTGGTTGTGAAGATCTTTTTTGTACAGTTCTTCTGTGTATTCCTGCCACCTCTTCTTAATATCTACTGCTTCTGTTAGGTCCATACCTAACAGAAATTTCTGTTCTTTATCGAGCCCATCTTTGCATGAAATGTTCCCATGGTATCTCTAATTTTCTTGAAGAGATCTCTAGTCTTTCCCATTCTGTTGTTTTCCTCTATTTTTTGCATTGATCGCTGAGGAAGGCTTTCTTATCTCTTCTTGCTATTCTTTGGAACCCTGTATTCAGATGCTTATCTCTTTCCTTTTCTCCTTTGCGTTTCGCTTCTCTTCTTTTCACAACTATTTGTAAGGCCTCCTCAGACAGCCATCTTGCTTTTTTGCATTTCTTTTCCATGGGGATGGTCTTGATCCCTGTCTCCTGTACAATGTCATGAACCTCCGTCCATAGTTCATCAGGCACTCTATCTATCAGATCTAGTCCCTTAAATCTATTTCTCACTTCCACTGTATAATCATAAGGGATTTGATTTAGGTCATACCTGCATGGTCTACTGGTTTTCCCTACTTTTTTCAATTTAAGTCTGAATTTGGCAATAAGGAGTTCATGATCTGAGCCACAGTCAGCTCCTGGTCTTGTTTTTGCTGACTGTATAGAGCTTCTCCATCTTTGGCTGCAAAGAATATAATCAATCTGATTTCGGTGTTGACCATCTGGTGATGTCCATATGTAGAGTCTTCTCTTGTGTTGTTGGAAGAGGGTGTTTGCTATGACCAGTGCGTTTTCTTGGCAAAACTCTATTCGTCTTTGCCCTGCTTCATTCTGTACTCCAAGGCCAAATTTGCCTGTTACTCGAGGTGTTTCTTGACTTCCTACTTTCGCATTCCAGTCCCATATAATGAAAAGGACATCTTTTTTGGGTGTTAGTTCTAAAAGGTCTTGTAGGTCTTCATAGAACCGTTCAACTTCAGCTTCTTCAGCATTACTAGTTAGGGCATAGACTTGGATTACTGGGATATTGAATGGTTTGCCTTGGAAATGAACAGAGATCATTCTGTTGTTTTTGAGATTGCATCCAAGTACTGCATTTCAGACTCTTTTGTTGACCATGATGGCTACTCCATTTCTTCTGAGGGATTCCTGCCCACAGTAGTAGATATAATGGTCATCTGATTTAAATTCACCCATTCCAGTCCATTTTAATTCGCTGATTCCTAGAATGTTGACGTTCACTCTTGCCATCTCCTGTTTGACCACTTCCAATTTGCCTTGATTCATGGACCTGACATTCCAGGTTCCTATGCAATATTGCTCTTTACAGCATCAGACCTTGCTTCTATCATCAGTCACATCCACAACTGGGTATTGTTTTTGCTTTGGCTCCATCCCTTCATTCTTTCTGGAGTTATTTCTCCACTGATCTCCAGTAGCATATTGGGCACCTACTGACCTGGGAAGTTCCTCTTTCAGTATCCTATCATTTTGCCTTTTCATACTGTTCATGGGATTCTCAAGGCAAGAATACTGAAGTGGTTTGCCATTCCCTTCTCCAGTGGACCACATTCTGTCAGCCCTCTCCACCATGACCTGCCTATCTGGGGTGGTCCCACAGGCACGGCTTAGTTTCATTGAGTTAGACAAGGCTGTGGTCCTAGTGTGATTAGATTGACTAGTTTTCTGTGATTATGGTTTCAGTGTGTTTGCCCTCTGATGCCCTCTTGCAACACCTACCGTCTTACTTGGGTTTCTCTTACCTTGGATGTGGGGTATCTCTTCATGGCTGCTCCAGCAAAGCACAGCCACTGCTCCTTACCTTGGACGAGGAGTATCCCCTCACTGCCACCCCTCCTGACTTTGAACGTGGAATAGCTCCTCTAGGCCCTCCTACGCCCACGCAGCCACCACTCCTTGGATGTGGGGTTGCTCCCCTTGGCTGCTCCTGCACCGTTGCAGCCTGGCACTCTCGGCCGCTGCCCCTGACCTCGGACGTGGGTAATTCCTCTTGGCTGCCGCCCTTCGGGCATGGGGTCCTCCCAGCTTCTGCCCCTGACCTCAGACATGGGGTATCTCCTCTCGGCCATGCTATGTGCGCCATCGCAGCCACCAGTGCTAAAGGAGCTGCTCCAAAGGAGATTCGTGGAGACTTTTAGGATGGGCCCTTTTGGCTATGCATTTCATAGCCCAGTCTGCCCCAGACATCAGGCACAAAATTCAGAAAGCAACTGCCGGTCCTCAGACTTCAATGAATGATTTGCTCCAATTGGCTTATTTGGTTTTCAGTAATAGGGATATGGGTGAAAAGGCTGAACGCACCCAGAGAAATATGCAAGAGACCCAAATGATTGCAATGGCTTTGTCTGCTCAAAGACCACCAACTAGGAGGCTGGCCTTTCTGGACCAATCTGGTCCTGGCAGACCACAAGGTCCATGGGTACCCATACAAGGCTGGTGTATCCTGTGTAGACAAAGGGGCACTGGAGGAAGGACCGCTGTCAATGTGTCCTTTGCAAGCAGCCAAGGCATTGGGAGAGGGAATGCCCCAGACGCCAGAGAGCGATGACAGGGGCCCCTCAAACACTGATGGTTTTGCAATCAAAAGACCGATGAGACCCAAGGCCAAAAGTGTCTCTGCCTAGAGATACTGTCTACATAACTAATGTTCAGCCTCAGGTGATCATTGATGTGGCTGGCCACTTGGTAGAATTTCTTATAGACACTGATGCAACCCTCTCAGTCTTAACCCAAAGGATTGGAAACCTTAGCAATCATAAGGAATATGTAATGGGGTTGTCAGGGAAGAAACAAGGACACGATTTTCTGGAGCCTCTTTTGTGCAATGCTAATGGTTAGTTGTTTTTACACTCAGTTCTGTTTGTGCCTGATTGCCCCATCCCTTTAATGGGAAGAGATTTATTAACTAAGTTAGGGGCCATTCTGTTTCTAGAAGGGGAAAGGAACCACCTCATCACCAAATGATTTTAACAGAAAACAGAAAGGGACAGATTGAATCTGAAGTTGAAATAGAAGACTTAATGGGCCCTGGAATGTGGAATATCAGGGTTCCAGGTCCAGTCAAAGATGTCCAGCCAGTGGTTACTATACAAGATCCTCAAGAATAGCTGTTGTTCACTGTAGGGGACATCAGTCTCAGCTTCCCAGGTCTGAAATTGGAAAGGGAAATCACCAAGCTGACCAAGAAGCAAAGAAAGCACCTTACATACCGCAGGCAGTTTTAAAAGTCCTAGGCTTGATAGAGGAAATGCCACAACCTGGCTATACCAAGAAAACTGGGCTAAAAATAGGGGGTTAATAAGTCTAAGGGGATGACATATGTTACGTGAAAAGATTATGATTCCACAAGCTCAGCAATGGAAAGTAATCAAGGCTCTGTATGAAACTACCCACTATGAATGTGAAGCTCTTTGGAAAGCTCTTTGGAATTTACTACAAAGATTGCTTGTGGGTAAAGAAATGAAAATGGTAGTGGCCCAGATTATGAAATCATGTGACACGTGTTTACAAAATAATCCTGGAACAATGCCACCCCCTCCTCCATTATTTAGACCCATTCAACACCAAAGAAACAACTGAGAACTGGCACATTAATTTTACTCAGGTACCCAAGTCCAGAGGATACATATATTTATTTTTAAAGGTAGACATATTCACTGGATGGGTAGAGACTTTTCCCATATGGAAGAAAAGGTGTTAGGAGTAACAAAGAACTTGATCAAAAAGATAATCCCACCTCTAAGATTACTTCAATATATACAAAATGATAATGAACCTCTCCTAGATTTAGGAATTATTTTAGAAAAATGATTTGGTCTCAAGAGATCATGGCTGAAATTATGGAACAGGAATTATGAGGTCTCTGTGTTTATGTGTTCATAAGTGTCTATATGTGTGTTATAGATGTGTGATATTGCCAAAAGTTAATTCATAAAAGAACTCCATTTAATTGACTTAAAGGAAATTAAATACTCATACAAATACTCAAAAATACAAAATAATCTGGCCAGAATGAGTTTCAGGCTCATGTTATCTGAAAAATGTTCAGGACAAAATTGAAAGTGGTTTAAGCTTTTTGGTGCAATTAATATAGGCAAAGAGTTACACATGATCCAGATTTTCTAAGATTGGATTAAATTTAGTTGGGTAAATGGATTTTGTTCAGTTCAGTTCAGTCGCTCAATCGGGTCCGACTCTGTGACTCCATAGACTGCAGCAAGCCAGGTCTCCCTGTCCATCACCAAATCCCAGAATTTACCCAAACTCATATCCATTGAGTCGGTGATGCCTTCCAACCACCTCCTCCTCTGTCGTCCCCTTCTCCTCCTGCCTTCAATCTTTCCCAGCATAAGGGTCTTTTCAAATGAGTCAGCTCTTCACATCAGTTGGCCAAAGTATTGGAGTTTCAGCTTCAGCATCAGTCCTTCCAATGAACACCCAGGACTGGTCTCCTTTAGGATGGACTGGTTGGATCTCCTTGCAGTCCAAGGGACTCTCAAGAGTCTTCTCCAACACCACAGTTCAAAAGCATTAATTCTTCAGTGCTCAGCTTTCTTTATAGTCCAACTCTTACATCCGTACATGACTACTGGAAAAACCATAGCTTTGACTAGACAGACCTCTGTTGGCAAAGTAATGTCTCAGCTTTTTAATATGCTGTCTAAGTTGGTCATAACTTTCCTTCCAAGGAGTAAGCGTCTTTTAATTTCATGGCTGCAGTCACTATCTGCAGTGATTTTGGAGCCCCCCCAAAATAAAGTCAGCCACTGTTTCCACTGTTTCCCCATCTATTTCCCATGAAGTGATGGGACCAGATGCCATGATCTTCGTTTTCTGAATGTTGAGCTTTAAGCCAACTTTTTCACCCTCCTCTCACTTTCATCACGAGGCTCTTTAGTTCTTCTTTGCTTTCTGCCATAAAGGTGGTGTCATCTGCATAGCTGAGGTTGTTGATATTTCTCCTGGCAATCTTGATTCCAACTTGTGCTTCATCCAGGCCAGTGTTTCTCATGATGTACTCTGCATATAAGTTAAATAAGCAGGGTGACAATACACAGCCTTGACGTACTCCTTTTCCTATTTGGAACCAGTCTGTTGTTCCATGTCCAGTTCTAACTGTTGCTTCCTGACCTGCACACAGGTTTCTCAAGAGGCAGGTCAGGTGGTCTGGTATTCCCATCTCTTTCAGAATTTTCCACAGTTTATTGTGATCCACATAGTCAAAGGCTTTGGCATAGTCAATAAAGCAGAAATAGATGTTTTTCTGGAACTCTCTTGCTTTTTCTATGATCCAGCAGATGTTGGCAATTTGATCTCTGGTTCCTCTGCCTTTTCTAAACCAGCTTGAGCATCTGGAAGTTCACAGTTCACGTATTGCTGAAGCCTGGCTTGGAGAATTTTGAGCATTACTTTACTAGCGTGTGAGATGAGTGCAATTGTGCGGTAGTTTGAGCATTCTTTGGCATTGCCTTTCTTTGGGATTAGAATGAAAACTGACCTTTTCCAGTCCTGTGGCCACTGCTGTGTTTTCCAAATATGCTGGCATATTGAGTGCAGCACTTTCACAGCATCATCTTTCAGAATTTGAAATAGCTCAACTGGAATTCCATCACCTCCACTAGCTTTGTTTGTAGTGATGCTTTCTAAGGCCCACTTGACTTCACATTCCAGGATGTCTGGCTCTAGGTGAGTGATCACACCATCATGATTATCTGGGTCATGAAGATCTTTTTTGTACAGTTCTTCTCTGTATTCTTGCCACCTCTTATTAATATCTACTGCTTCTGTTAGGTCCATACCATTTCTGTCCTTTATTGAGCCCATCTTTGCATGAAATATTCCCTTGGTATCTCTAATTTTCTCAAAAAGATCTCTGGTCTTTCCCATTCTATTGTTTTCTTCTGTTTCTTTGCACTGATCACTGAGGAAGGCTTTCTTATCTCTCCTTGCTATTCTTTGAAACTCTACATTCAAATGGGTATATCTTTCCTTTTCTCCTTTGCTTTTGGCTTCTCTTCTTTTCACAGCTATTTGTAAGGCCTCCTCAGACAGCCATCTTGCTTTTTTGCATTTCTTTTTCTTGGGGATGGTCTTGATCCCTGTCTCCTGTACAATGTCACAAACCTCCATCCATAGTTCATCAGGCGCTGTGTCTATCAGATCTAGTCCCTTAAATCTAAAGGCCTTAAATCTTAGGGCTTCTCTTGTGGCTCAGTTGGTAGAGAATCCACCTGGATTTTGTTAGAAACAGACTAAGACAAGACTGGATTTGGTTTCTCCTTCCAAAGTATTCTTGAAATGCTGCTTTTGACAAACAGATTGAGATGAGTTTCTTAGCCTGTGAGTGATTTGTATTTGCTTTTGAGCTCTTTAGGGAAAAAAATCTTTAGGTTAGGGAATAAGTATTGTCTTCCAGTGACTTATGATCTTATCTGACAAAAAACTAACTTTGGAATGTTTAAAGGGCTCCTGAGGTATCCTCAAAGAGAAATATTTAACTAGGGTTATTTAGTATGTTATGTTAAATGTGATTGTTTGTAATTCTGGTTATTGTAACCAAACTTTATCCCACACTGTAATCAAATATTTGACCATACTTTTTTAGTCTTTTGTCATTTATAGATATTTCTGTATACTGGTGCTGGTACAAAAATGCCTCATCATCAAGAAGATACATAGGAGGACTAAGGAACCAGTTACAACAGTTCTACATCAAGATGATCGCCATGTAGGGATTTCATCCCATGTGGACTAAAACAAGGAGCTGCCCAGCCCGTGGGGACCCTAGATCAGGTATCTAGAGATTTTTACTCCTTTATAAGCACGGTCAGATGATGCTGTGAAAGTGCTGCACTCAATATGCCAGCATATTTGGAAAACACAGCAGTGGCCATAGGACTGGAAAAGGTCAGTTTTCATTCCAATCCCAAAGAAAGGCAATGCCAAAGAATGCTCAAACTACCGCACAATTGCACTCATCTCACACGCTAGTAAAGTAATGCTCAAAATTCTCCAAACCAGGCTTCAATAATACATAAACCGTGAACTTCCAGATGTTCTAGTTGGTTTTAGAAAAGGCAGAGGAACCAGAGATCAAATTGCCAACATCTGATGGATCATCCAAAAAGCAAGAGAGTTCCAGAAAAACATCTATTTCTGCTTTATTGACTATGCCAAAGCCTTTGATTGTGTGGATCACAACAAACTGTGGAAAATTCTGAAAGAGATGGGAATACCAGACCACCTGACCTGCCTCTTGAGAAACCTATATGCAGGTCAGGAAGCAACAGTTAGAACTGGACATGGAACAACAGACTGGTTCCAAATAGGAAAAGGAGTACGTCAAGGCTGTGTATTGTCACCCTGCTTATTTAACTTATATGCAGAGTACATCATGAGAAACACTGGGCTGGATGAAGCACAAGCTAGAATCAAGATTGCCAGGAGAAATATCAATAACCTCAGCTATGCAGATGACACCACCCTTATGGCAGAAAGCAAAGAAGAACTAAAGAGCCTTGTGATGAAAGTGAAAGAGGAGGGTGAAAAAGTTGGCTTAAAGCTCAACATTCAGAAAACGAAGATCATGGCATCTGGTCCCATCACTTCATGGGAAATAGATGGGGAAACAGTGGAAACAGTGGCTGACTTTATTTTGGGGGGGCTCCAAAATCACTGCAGATAGTGACTGCAGCCATGAAATTAAAAGACGCTTACTCCTTGGAAGGAAAGTTATGACCAACTTAGCATATTAAAAAGCTGAGACATTACTTTGCCAACAGAGGTCTGTCTAGTCAAAGCTGTGGTTTTTCCAGTAGTCATGTGATGAGATGGTTGGATGGCATCACCGACTCAATGGACATGAGTTGGAGTAAACTGTGTAAACTGAATTGAGTCAGGGTTGTCGCCCCTACTCAGCCTTGAAGCAATTACAGAAGATGGATCTTCACCCTTCTGCTTCCCATAAGAATCTGGGAGTTAAATCTCTGAGGGGGCAATGTAACAGGAGGGAAAGAAGCAGGGCACAACTTTTGAAAGCCTAAGAACACAACATAAACTGAATAGAATCAAATGGTACCAAGTTGGCAGACAGGACTAGAACTTGATTCTCAATCATCAAGTGAAATGACACACCCGGAGGTGCCATGACACTTCCAAGGCAGTGTTAAAAGACCAAGGACTGGGCAGTGGCCCAAATCCTGGAAATCTCCACCCTTTCCCAAAAATAGTTGGAATAATCCTCCCACTCATTAGCATGTGAAATTACCCAGCCTATAAAAACTAACCATGCCAAACTTCGGGGCCACACTCGCCCTCTGTGATGGCCACACTCTGTCTGTGGAGTGTGCTTCTCTCTGTATCTGAATAAACCCACTTCTTACCTATCACTTTGTCTCCCACTGAATTCTTTCTGTAATGAGAGATCAAGAACCTGAGCTTCAGGAGGTCCTGAAACCAGGTACCGTGGATTTTGGCTGGGTTCGAGTCCTAGCCACATGGGTTTGAGTCCCAAACTGGGTTTTGGCTGGGTTCGAGTCCCAGTCTGTCATAAATGGCTTCACTTTGATATCTCTCTGGAAAAAACTTAGTTTCCTTTATGTAGGTTTTACAGTCTCTTCATTAACATAGTATTTATTGGGCACCTATAGTGTGCAAGGCACTGTCTAAGATATTGCACATAAAAAATAAATTTAAGAAGTCCCTGTTTTCATGGAGCTTGCAATCTAGTGGGAGAGGAAAGAATATGTTAAAAAACAAATAAACATATAACAACTGGCGACAAGTCCTAAAAGAAAATAAAGCTGGATAGGAGGATAGACACTAAAGGGAAAGGAAAGATATTTTATGTAGAATGGTCAGAGAGGGCCTGTCTGATAGGTGAAACTTGGGCAGAAGCACTGTAAAGGAGGTAAAAGGACCAGCAATGTGAGTATCAGGGTAAAGAGCATTACAGGCAGTAAGTACAAAACCCCAAGGCTCAAGCACGATTGGCTTGTTTGAGAAACAGCAAGAAAACCAGTGTTTCTGAAGTACAGGCGATAAGATCTGAGAGGTAACCAGGGGTCAGGTTATGTAAGTCCTTGTAGGTCATGGGAAGGACTTTGAATTTGATTCTGAGTGGGCTTCAAAGTACTGGGAGGTTTTAAATAAAGAAATGTCAAGCCTGATTTATTCCTTTAAAGGATCACTGTCATTTCTATGAGGGGGGCAAAGGTGGAAATTAAATGGGAGGGAAGGGGGCAGGGCACAACCTTTAAAAGAATGACTTGGGACTTTGCTGGTGGTCCAGCGGTTAAGAGTCCACCTGACAGTGCAGGGGACACAGGTTCAATCCCTGGGCTGGGAGGATTCCTCATACCTCAGGGCAACTAAGCCCACGTGCCACAGCTACTGAAACCTGCGAGGAGTAGAGCTAGTGCTCTGCAACAGGAGAAACCACTGTAATGAGGAACCCGAGCACCACAACTAGAGAGTGGCGCCCAGCTGCCATAGCTAGAGGAAGCCCTCATACAGCAAGAAGACCCAGCGCAGCCAAAAACAAATACATAAAAGAACTACAAAAAATAAAGAATGACATAGCCATAGGACATGACATACATGCTTAGAACCAACTAAGTCCAAGATGGCAGAGGAGACTTCCACTAAACCTTGATCCTCAGTATACACTCATTGTAACACATTAGCACTCTAAATGACACACCCACAGGCGCCATGACAGTTCCAAGGCCAACCATAAAAGATCAACAAGTGTGTGGTGGCCCAATTCCTGGAAATCCTCACCCCTTCCCCAAAATAACTGGAATATTGGTCTCGCTCATTAGCCAATGAAATTACCCACCCCTATAAAAACTGACTTCCCTGGTGGCTCAGACAGTAAAGCGTCTGCCTACAATGCGGGAGACCTGGGTTCAATCCCTGGGTCTGGAAGATCTCCTGGAGAAGGAAATGGCAACCCACTCCAGTATTCTTGCCTGGAAAATCCCATGGACGGAGGAACCTGGTAGGCTACAGTCCACGGGGTCACAAAGAGTCGGACACGACTGAGCGACTTCACTCACTCATAAAAACTGACAACTACATACCCTGGAGTTGTTATTCACTCACTGAGTCATGTCTGACACTTTTCGACCCCATGAACTGCAGCATGCCAGGCTTTCCTGTCCTTCACCATCTCCCAGAAATTGCTCAAACTCATCCATTGAGTCAGTGATGCCATCCAACCAAATATCTCATTCTCTGTCATCCCTTTATCCTCCTGCCTTCAATCTTTCCCAGCATCAGTGTCTTTTCTAATGAGTTGGCTCAGTCTCATACCCTGGGGTGGCTCTTGCCTTCTGAAATGGCCCACACTATCTGTAGAGTGTGTTTCTCTCTAAATAAATTCACTTTTATCTGTAACTTTTAAAACATTTGGTTTTGTTTGGGGGGCTATGAAAAGCTCCAGTACCATAGTCCTGTATGTGTCAGTGTAGAAAGAATTCAGTGAGAGGCAGTGATAGATGAGAAATAATTTATTTGAATAGGAAGTTTGTGAGGTTTACAAGCAAGTTGACAAGAAATGTCATGCCCCAAGAACTTACTGAGCTACAGTTTTATAATCAAAGGAAAAGTGGGGAGGGGGAAAAGAATTTCTTTGTGTTTCCTGAGTAGATGTCATGCTTCCATCATCAGTTCCTCCTCCAGGTTGGGCAGAGGCGTTTTCTTGTCCCTACATGTTCAAGCTAAGTCCACAAATTACTGTTTTTATGTGTGCAGAGAGCATGGCCTAGGGACCATTAACTTATTGAGCTCACTGGGCAGGATGTGGGGCTCATGTCACCATCATTCTATTGTGTGACGCATGTTTCATGCTTCTGTTACATAGTTTTGTTGCTAAACAAGCCTGCTTGTTTTTGTGGTTAAGCAAACCTGCTCTCTTGAGAAATCGTTAACTTACAGAAGTCTCCCGTATTTTTTCTACTTACAGTCCCCTAATATGATAAACTATTTAATCATCTACTTTGTCCCTTTACTCCCTATCAACTTTGTCTCTCACTGAATTTTTTCTGTGATGAGACATCAAGAACCTGAACTTCATCAAGTCCTAAGATAAGGTATGTGATCTCAGTTGAAAGACCATGAGTTCAAGTCCCAGCTTGAGTTACACAGTTTTAGAAGCAGAAAGAAAGTGAAAGTGTTAGTCACTCAGTCCTGTCTGACTCTTGTGATCCCATGGACTGTAGCCCACCAGGCTCCTCTGTCCATGGGATTCTCCAGGCAAGAATACTGGAGTGGGTTGCCATTTCCTTCTCCAGGGGATCTTCCCAAGCCAAGGATCGAACACAGCTCTCCCACACTGCAGGCAGACTCTTTACCCACTGAGCCACCAGGGAAGCCCTTATGAAGCAGGGAGACCAGTTAAGTCCAAGAGACAGATGATGGTAGCTTGTGCCAAGTATGTGTGGTGGGGGGAAGTAGGGGACTACTGGTTAGGGTATTGTATGGTCAGAACACAAGTGAACCAGGACCTCTTCTATTCATAGGCATTTGCCAATGCACAGGGCTTTTTTGTTTGTTTTTTGGCTGCCCTGTGCAGCTTCTGGGATCTTAGTTCCCCAGCCAGGATGGAACCCATGCTCCTTCCAATGGAAGCTCGGACTCTTAGCCACTGGACTGCCAGGGAAGTCCCGAAATGGTAAATTTAATTTTTTTATACAGAAAAATAATTAATGACACAATAGCACATAAGCTGGAGGGAATTAAGTGGATTTAATTGTTCCCAAGTGGCACAGTGGTAAAGAATCCGCCTGTAGCTTCCATCCCTGGGTCAGGAGGATCCCCTGGAGAAAGGAATGGCAACTCACTTCAGTATCCTTGCCTGGAAAATTCCATGGACAGAGGAGCCTAGCTGGCTATAGTCCATGGCGTGGGAACGAGTCAGACACAACTGAGCATAGCACAGCAGCAAGGTCTTTGCATTATCTGGGAGAAAGAGAAAGGTAAAGATTAATATTAGACTTTGATAAATCAAGAGTCATGTTATAATCTCTATGGTAACCATAAAAAGAATGTTTTAATGGTATAATTTTGAAACTAATGGGAGTGAGAACTGAATGACTTTTTATTTAATGTAACTAGTCCAACAGAGGAAAAACAATATAAGGGAACACAGAACAAGTGGTATTAAGAGACAGTACATTAAAAAGATGAATGTATGCATATTAAATTACATTAAATGCAAATTGACTAAATGCTTCAGTTAATAGTTAAGATTGTTAGACTGAATTCACACAGGTACATACACACAGTTCAATTCAGTTCAGTCACTCAGTTGTGTCCGACTCCTTGTGACCCCATGAATCACAGCACGCCAGGCCTCCCTGTCCATCACGAACTCCCGAGTGACTGCAACCATGAAATTAAAAGACACTTACTTCTTGGAAGAAAAGCTGTGACAAACCTAGACAGCATATTACAAAGCAGAGACATCACTTTGCCAACAAAGGTCTGTATAGTCAAAGCTGTGGTTTTTCCAGTAGTCATATTACGAATGTGAGAGTTGGACCATAAAGAAGGCTGAGCACCAAAGAACTGATGCTTTTGAATTGTGGCACTGGGGAAGACTATTGAGAGTCCCTTGGACAGCAAGGAGATCAAACCAGTCAATACTAAAAGACATCAACCCTGAATATTCATTGGAAGGACTGATGCTGAAGCTGAAGCTCCAATACTTTGGCCACCTGACACAAACAGCCAACTCATTGGAAAAGACTCTGCTGCTAGGAAAGATTGAAGGCAAGAGCAGAAGGGGACTACAGAGCATAAGATGGTTGGATAGCATCACTGACTCAATAGACATTAGTTTGAGCAAGCTCTGGGAGATAGTGAAAGACAGGGGAGCCTGGTGTGCTGCAGTTCATGGAGTTACAAAGATTTGGACATGACTTAGCAACTGAACAACAACAAACACCACCCAAAATAAAGCTAATATAAGATATTAATGTCAGGATAGACTTTACATTTAAAAAGTATTAAAGTTGTAGTCATCTCATTCACCAGGAAGATGCAACACTTCTAAATATTCATGCACTCAGTAATATTAATTCAAATTGTATGAAGAAAAAACTGACAGAATTACAAGGAGAAATAGACTAACCAATTATATAGGATACCTTTAACATCTCTCAGTAACTGATTAAACAAGTAGACAAAAACAATTTAGTAAGGATATAAAATATTTGAACAACACAGTAAAGAAACTTGACCTATTAAACATGTATATAACGCTGTACCAAACAACTACAGAATATATTTTTTCTAGCTTTCATGAAACATTTATAAATATCATAAACAAATCTCAACAAATTTCAAAGGATTTAAATTGTATAGATTATATCCTCTAAGATCTCAGTGAAAAATGTGCTAGAAATCAATAACAAAAATATTGGTGGGAAATGTCCATACATTTTGAAACATTCTTCTAAAAAGCTATGGGACAAAGAAGGAATCTTAATGGAAATTAGAAAATATTTCAAGCTGACTGATAACAAAAACACTGAACAGAAACTCTTGTGGGCTGCAATAATTACAGGAATATTTGATTTAAATGTATATATTAGAAGGGAACAAAGGCTGAAATTTATTGAGAAAAGTATGTATCTCATGAAATTTTTTTAAATAACAGAAAAATATACCAAGGATAGAAAGGGAGTCATAAAGTTAAAAGTGGAAATTAATGAAATAGAAAACAAGTATACATAGAGAAAATCAACAAAACCAAAAGTTGGCTTTTTTTAAAAGATTAATAAAATTTATATGAAAATCTCACTCCTGGTGAGATTGATTTTTAAAAAAAAGACAAACATAACCAATTGATCAATATTAAGAACATAAAAGAACACCCATAACATATGGGTGTTGCAGTTATTTAAAAGATAAAATATTACGAGGAACTTTATACCAATGACTTTTAAGTTTTGTGTGAAATTGATAATTTCCTAGAAAAAAATAACTTGCCAAAATTAAAGAAAAAAGTAGATGAGTAAATGGACCTATAAGTATGAAAGAAATAAGATCAGTAATTTAAGCTTCTCATAAATTTCAGGTCCAGATGGCATCATAAGTAATTTCTACCACATATTCAAAGAAGAAAACATTTCAATTCATGCAAAGTCTTCCAGAGAATAAGGAGGGAGGGAGGGTGCCTTCTCTAATTACTTTCGATTCTAGCTAACCTTTATACCAAGTCCAAAAAAAGATAGTTTTAAAAAAGACAAAGTTCAAGTTAACTTGTATCACAAGTAGTGTAGCAAAATCCTGAACAAAATATTAGCAAATTGAATCTCATAGTATAAAAAAGGAGTGATGAGGATACTGGGTTTATGTTAAGAATATAAGCTTGATTTAAAATAAAAATTAGGCAATGAATTTGCCACATTACCTGATGAAAGAATTATTATATGATCTTATCAGTAGATGCAGAAAAAGCATTTGACAAAATGATAAAGAAAAACTGTAAGCAAATAGTAATAGACTGGAACTTCCTTAATCTTAAAAACCTGTAACAAGCATCAAACTTAAAAGAGAAATATTGAAAGTTTTCTCTTTATATATCAGGAATCAAACTGTGATATTTGCTATCACTATTTCTATTTGACATTATGCTGGGCAGAAAGCAACAATAAGAAATAAAAGATTTAAAGATTGGAACAAAAAATTTAAACTGTCATTATTTTCAAATTATATATTCATGTACATAGAAGATCAAAAGGAAAATACAGTAAATTACTAAAATTAGAGAGTTTAGCAAGGTTGCTAGATACAAAATGAGTATTCAAAAACAAAGTATAAAAGTATTATAGGAGTAAATCTTTGTGACCATGAGTTAGGCCATGAAAATAGATACCACATCAAAAGCACAAATGACAGGAAAAATAGGTAAGTTGGATTTCATCAAAATTTTAATCAAAATTTTGTACAATGTTAATCACCACCAAGAAAGTGAAAAGACAACCCACACAATCTAACAAGGGACTTACATCTAGAATACATAAAGAAACTTAAAGCCCGACAACAAAGCAACAAATAGTCCAATGAGGAAAGGGCTTAACTAGACCTTTCTACAAAGAAGATATACAAATGGCCAATAAGGACATGAAGAGACTCTCAACATCAGTTATCATAAGGGAAATGCAAACGAAAACCACAATGAGATATCACTTTATATCCACTAGGATGACTATACTAATTAAAAAAAAAGAGAGGACAGGAAATTCCCTGGTGGTCCAATGGTTAAGAATGTGCCTTCCAGTGCAGGAGACTTGGGTTCCATCCCTGGTCGGGGTACTAAGATCCTATGTGCCACGGGACAACTCAGCCTGCGAGCCACAGTGAAGACCAAGCACAGCAAAAAAAAACCCAAAAACAATAACAAGTGTTGGCAAGGATGAGCCAAGGAAACTCGCATACATTGCTGATGGGAATGTAAAATGATACAAGCTAGTTTGGAAAACAGTCTGACCATTCCTCAAAATGCTAAACATAGAGTTCCCATAAGGCCCAGTAATTCCACTCCTAGGTATATACCCAAGAGAAATGAAAACATGTTCACACAAAAACTTGTACATGAATGTTCATGATAGTCAAAAATATGGAAGCAACCCATATGTCCATCAACTGAATAATGGAAAAACAAATTATGGTATAACCGTAGAATGGGATATTAATTACTGATAGCCGCTACAATATGGGTGAAACGTGAAGATATTTTGCAAAAAGTCAGTCACAAAGGATCACATACTATATTATTCCGTTAATATGAAATGTCAGGTATTTACATGAATTGTGAGGAAGAGAGAGGGCTTCTGCAGGGTACCAGCTGTAGTTAAACATGATTAACATCACCCAGAGTTCACACTCAGGAGAAAGTCCCACCCTAAGTAAACACTAACAACAGGTTTGAGACCTGGTGATCAGAGCGCTGAGAGTCAAAAGGAAGGGGCCTGAAAACTGCAGAGGACACAAGGTTTAAGAAGGAAGAAGGCAGTAACAGAGAAGGGAGGGGTATGCACTGGAGAAATCAGAAATTGAAATGACCCCTCCCCCCAGCACCATTTATTAAAGGAAATGTACTTTCTTGTATCAACAGAAGAGGGTGCTCTTGAACCAATAAACAAATAAGGCATCCAAACACTTTTTTCTGTATAATAGCATCAGATGCCATTGCTGAACCAGGAACTTTCAGTACAGTTTATAAACATTAGAAAAAGGATCTCAATGTCTGCACAAAGCTATTCTTAAAAAAAAAAAAAAAAAAAAAAAGGTGAGAATCAGAACTTTTCAACTGAGGGAGTTCCCTGATAGTCCAGGGGTTAGGACTCTGTACTTTCACTGTGGTGAGCATGGGTTCCATCCCTGGTCTGGGAACTAAGATCCCTCATGCTGTGCAGTGCAGCTAAACAAAACAAAACTTTTCAGCTGATAAAAATAATCACACACACACAGCCCAGTAAAAACCACTGCAAAACAGAGAAAGTTGTGAATGAAATATATTAAAGAATTACAGATATGAAGGAATATTATGAATCAGAAAATTTTAAACTCAGAAACAAACAAGTGAGTGCTGACTGAGGTCAGGAAAGAAATTGAAGCAAAAGACAGAATTACCTTAGAAGACTAAATTACAAAATACACAGGGGAGAATAGATATGATTGAAAAAGAAAAGGAAAGAAAGAATGAGAATGAAAAACAGCCAAGTGAATCAAAACAAAATAAAGACATAAAGAGAAAACTGATAGATATATCTGGAATCTCTTAAAAACAAAAATCAAAAAAATGGAAAAGAACTAATATTTAACATAATCTTAAACCTTTATGGAAATAAAAGAACACCCGATTCTACATATTTCTAGAGCCCATTGTGTAATTGGGAAAACTGACCATCAACTCATAGACATAGTCTAGTAAAACAGACATTAATGGTAAAGAAAAAAATCTTTTGCTTTATAGATAAAGCAAAATAAAGAGTAACTTACAAGAAAAGAAAATCAGATGGCAGCAAACAACTTGCAGGATTATAGAAAGGAGGACAAGAGTGAAGAAACATTTTCAAGAAATTCAAGTAAAAATAAAAATGCGGGCCAAGGATTTCAGTTTTTTCTTTTTTCTTTTATTTTTTGGCTGCACTGGGTCTTCGCTGCTGCTCGAGGACTGTAGTTGTGGTGAGCAGGGGCTACTCTTAGCTGCGGTATGCGGGCTTGTCACTGTGCTCTTGCTGCAGAGCGTGGGCTCTAGGGCGTGCAGGCTTCAGTAGTTGCGGCAAGTGAGCTCAGCCGTCGTGGTGCACAGGCTTTGCCGCCCTGAGGCGTGTGGAAAACTCCCAGGCCAGGGACTGAACCTGTGTCTCCTGCATTGGCAGGCGGATTCTTAATCACTGGACCACCAGGGAAGTCCGGATTTCAGTTTTAAACTTGGAAGAACTCAAGAGATTTTGTATGTAAGAACTCTTTCTGAGGATTCTATTACAGGTCCACTTTCATCCAACTAAGAGATGATTGGCAAATTTTGGCAGAAGAACAGATAAGGAGAACTGGATAGGTATAATTATAAATCGAAGACAAATATGAGGATAAGAGTTGAAGAACATTTTCTGACAATATAAAAATACAACTCAAGGAACTTCCCTGGTGGTCGAGTGGCTAAGACTCCAAGCTCCCAATGCAGGGGAACTGGATTCAATCTCTGAGCCGGGAACGAAATCCCACATGCCACAACTAAGACCCCGCACAGTCAAATAAATAAATAAACAATTTTTTTTTTAAAGAAACACAACTTAAAATGTGAGCAAAAGAAAAATGTAAAATAATTTTGATGATTGCTACATAGGTCATAGGTGGGCGTCAAGGGTTATCAGTAAAACTAACAGACCAAATAGTAGAAACCTAGGTGGTAGGAAAATGGTGACTAAGAGCTGAGATCCTTAGTTACTTTAGCATAGCCCTCTCATGCTCTGACTCTTGTGGTATCTTCTCAATATTTCAAGTATTAGATAGGCTCTGTGTTCATTCCTCTCTCTCTTTCTCACACACACACACACACTGCCACCAGCTCAGAATATTCATTACATAACACTTCTCTGTTCTATGTTTTGTGATCTTATGGTGACACACACACATTCTCAGCCCACAAAAAGGAATATTTTACCTTCCTGCTTAGCCAGCTGTCTCACTTCTAGCCAGGGAATCCAGCTCCAATTCAGCCTGCCAAAGAGCTTTATTTACACAGTTTTACACAGCACATTTGTCAGTAGGGGCAGCATCCCTGCCTCCAGTCAGAGCCAGATACTGAAAGGTTATTCTCTATTCCAAGAGGTTGTTGGAATTTAAGGTTGTTTAATTCTAAGCTGCAACAGTTTGCTTTAGGGCTTACTCAGTTGATTGCTACTCAAACCATAAAAGAGCAGATAGGAGGTAGTTCAGAAAAAAAATATGAAAGATGATGCTGTATTTTTGAGGTCAAAACATTTTTTATCATGTTAAAGCAATATCTATCTATTCTTGTTTCACTACAGTTTTATGAAATATTATCATAAAGAAATATTGAATTCTCTCAGATGCATTTTTTGGGCATATATCAAGAGGATCATATGTTTTCTACTTTTCACCTATTAATAAAATACACGTAATATTAGTATATTTCATTGTAGTGAAGCATCTTCACTTTTCTAGAATGAATTCCCCTGGGTCAGATTATTAATACATGATGATATTCTCTTTGTTAGTATATTATTAGAGTTTTTTTAATTCACTTTTTTGGGGGGAGCTGTGCTGGGTCTTTGTTGCTATGCATGGGCTTTCTCTAGTTGTGGTGAGCGGGAGCAGGGGCTACTCTCCAATTGCAGTACGTGGGCTTCTCATTGCAGTGGCTTCTCTTGTTGCAGAGCACAGGCTCTAGATGCACAGGCTCTGTAGTTGTGGTGCACAGGCTTAGTTGCTCACGGCATGTGGAATCTTCCCGGACCTGGGGTCGAACCTGTGTCCCATGCATTGGCAGGCAGATTCTTATCCACTGTGCCACCAGGGAAGTCCTTATTAGAGTTTTTGCAGTAATATTTTTAGTGATATTTCATCACATTTATTTTGAACAATCCCTTTTTCTTGATTGATTTTTTTCCTCTACCAAATCATCTCTTTCTATCAAGAGTAGAGCTTATATACATACCACAGCCCAGTAACCACAAACAGTCCCTGTTCAGTCTAGGATTCCTTTATATACCATGTTTCAACCCAACCCAAAGGAGCCTTCATACAGCTTACATTCCTTAACCACAAAAGCCAGTGAGCTGGGAGACGGCCGTCTGTCTAGTTCAGGATCCTTATATAGATCAGTCAGTTCAGCTCAGTCACTCACTCGTATCCGACTCTTTGCAACCCTATGGACTGCAGCACGCCAGGCCTCACGGTCCATCACTAACTCCCAGAGCTTCCTCAAACTCATGTCCATTAAGTCAGTGATGCCATCCAACCATCTCATCCTCTGTCATCCCCTTCTCCTCCTGCCCTCAATCTTTCCCAGCATCAGGGTCTTTTCAAATGAGTCAGTCCTTTGCATCAGGTGGCCAAAGTATTGGAGTTTCAGCTTCAGCATCAGTCCTTCCAATGAAAATTCAGGACTGATTTCCTTAGGATGCACTGGTTGGATCTCCTTGCAGTCCAAGGGACTCTCAAGAGTCTTCTCCAACACCGCAGTTCAAAAGCATCAATTCTTCCGTGCTCAGCTTTCTTTATGGTCCAACTCACACATCCGTACATGACTACTGGAAAAACCACAGCCTTGACGAGACAGACCTTTGCTGGCAAAGTAATGTCTCTGCTTTTTAATATGCTATCTAGGTTGGTCATAGCTTTTCTTCTAAGAAGCAAGCGTCTTTTAATTTATTGGCTACAGTCACCATCTGCAGTGATTTTGGAGCCCAAGAAAATAAAGTCAGTCACTGTTTCCATTGTTGCCCCATCTATTTGCCATGAAGTGATGGGACCAGATGCCATGATCTTTGCTTTTTGAATGTTGAGTTTTAAGTCAGCTTTTTCACTCTCCTCTTTTACTTTCATCAAGAAACTCTTTAGTTCCTCTACGCTTTCTGCCATAAGGGTGGTATCTTCTGCATATCTGAGATTATTGATATTTTTGCCAGCAATCTTTATTCCAGCTTTTGCTTCATCCAGCCTGGCAATTCACATGATGTACTCTGCATATAAGTTAAATAAGCAAGGTGACAATACACAGCCTTGATGTACTCCTTTCCCAAACTGGAACCAGTCCATTGTTCTGTGTCTGGTTCTAATGATTGCTTCTTGACCTGCATACAGATTTCTCAGGAGGCAGGTCAGGTGGTCTGGTATTCCCATCTCTTTAAGAATTTTCCACAATTTGTTGTGATCTACACAGTCAAAGGCTTTGGCTTACTCAATAAAGCAGAAATAGATGTTTTTCTGGAACTCTCTTGCTTTTTCTATGATCCAACGGATGTTAGCAAGTTGATCTCTGGCTCCTCTGCCTTCTCTAAATCCAGCTTGAACATCTGGAAATTCCCGGTTCACATGTGTTGAAGGCTTGCTTGGGGAATTTTCAGCACTACTTTGCTAACGTGTGAGATGAGTGCAACTGTGAGGTAGTTTGAACATTCTTTGGCATTGCCTTTCTTTGGGATTGGAACAAAAACTGACCTTTTCCAGTCCTGTGACCACTGCTGAGTTTTCCAAATTTGCTGGCATATTGAGTGCAGCACTTTCACAGCATCATCTTTTAGGATTTGAAATAGCTCAACTGGAATTCCATCACCTCCACTATCTTTGTTCATAGTGATGCTTCCTAAAGTCCACTTGATTTCGCATTCCAGGATGTCTGGCTCTAGGTGAGTGACCACACCATCGTGGTTATCTGGGTCATGAAGATATTTTTTGTACAGTTCTTCTGTGTATTCTTGCCACCTCTTCTTAATATCCTCTGCTTCTGTTAGGTCCATACCACTTCTATCCTTTGTTGAGCCCATCTTTGCATGAAATATTCCCTTGGTATCTCTAATTTTCTTGAAGAAATCTCTAGTCTTTCCCATTCTATTGTCTTCCTCTATTTCTTTGCATCAATCACTGAGGAAGGCTTTCTTTCTCTCCTTGCTATTCTTTGGAACTTTGCATTAAGATGGATATATATTTCCTTTTCCCCTTTGCCTTTAGCTTCTCTTCTTTTCTCAGCTATTTGTAAGGCCTCCTCAGACAGCCATCTTGCCTTTTTGCATTTCTTTTTCTTGGGGATGGTCTTGATCACTGCCTCCTGTACAATGTCACAAACCTCCATCCATAGTCCTTCAGGCACTCTATCAGATCTAATCCCTTGTATCTATTTGTCACTTCCACTGTATAATCGTAAGGGATTTGATTTAGGTCATACCTGAATGGTCTAGTGGTTTTTCCTACTTTCTTCAATTTAAGTCTGAATTTTGTAACAAGGAGTTCATGATCTGAGCCACAGTCAGCTCCCAGTCTTGTTTTTGCTGACTGTATAGAGCTTCTCTATCTTTGGCTGCAAAGAATATAATCAATCTGATTTCAGTATTGACCATACTTTCAGTGCCTATAAATACCTTCTCAGCAAACAGCCTAAATCCACACTATGACTGTATAAGAGGAGACAGCTTTCACCAAGAATGCAGTAGGTCCATACCCATATACATACCAGGGCTTAACACACCAGCCCTAGGCCAAAGCAGAGCCTAAACCTTTAACACTACTCAGCAATTATGGAATACACTGTCCTAAGCACTTGGTTTATATGCATGTCAATACAAAACACAGCTTAGCCACACACCACCATTAAGCACAGTTGGAAAGACCTCTCAGACCTGGCCTTGACTTTATCTCTGCTCCTGTAAGCCATAATACAAATCTCACTCATATAAGTGCCCAAGCTCTGGAGAAGGAAATGGCAACCCACTCCAATATTCCTGCCTGGAAAAGTTCATGGACAGAAGAGCCTGGTGGGCTGCAGTCCATGGGGTCACACAGCTGAGCACGCATGCATGAGGTAGGTGGAGAGAGATGGGTTGGTAGCAATAAACAGATTAAAAAGTGCCCAAGAAAGGACCAGCAATTCAACTCTCCACATCACTTTTGTTTATACCTATAGCTCATTTGTGTTTGTTGATATATAGTATTCCACTGGATGAATACGGCATGCTTTAACTATTCTCCTCTTGAGGGACAGCTTCTATATATACTATATATACACACACACCCTGGGACACATAAGAATGCATTTATGCTGGAAATATCCCTGTGTGGAACTGTTCAATCATAAAAATATGTATATTCTCAAATTTAGTAAATAATAATATACTATTTTCTAAAGTGATTGCAATGATTTAAAAGTCCCACTGTTGCTCCCTGTTCTTGACAGCCATTACCAATGTCAGGCTTTTCATTTTCATCAGTTGACTAATATTGCATTGTGGTTTTAATTTGCATTTCCCTGATTAGTTATGAAGTTAAACAACTTTTCATGTTTTTGTTATCTATTTGGATATACAATTTTGTGGAGTGACTATTCAAGTTTCTAGCTTTTTTCTATTGTATTTTCTATCTTTTTTCTTATTGATTTGTAGGAGTTATTTATTCATTTTGGAAAATAGCCCTTTTTCTACTAGATTTATTGCAGATGCCTACTCCCATTCTGTGACTTCTCTTTCCATCTTATGGTATTTTCTGATGAAAGGAATTTCTTAATTTTAAAGCACTCAAACTCATCAATACTTTCTTTTATGATTAGAACTTTATATGTCTTTTAAAGAACTACTTTCTTACTCCCAAATTTTCCCTTTATTACCTTATAAAATCTTTACTGTTTAGTCTTTTACCTTTGGATCTTTAATCTACTCAGCAGTGATTCTGTGTATGGTATGAGGTAGGGGGTCCAATTTCTGCTCTGTAATGCCATCTTGTTTAAACAGTGTGCACATATGGAGAAGTCTGTTTCTGGGCTCTCTGTTCTGCTTCACTGGCTTATTATCTTTCCTTGTTTTAATATCACACTATTGTCATAAAAAATCTACAAATGATAAGGGCTGGAAAGGATGTGGGAAAAAGGGAACCCGAAATGTAAATTGGTGCAACCACTATGGAGAACAGTATGGAGGCTCCTTAAAAAACTAAAAATAGAGCTATGATATGATCCAGCAATCCCACTCCTGGGCACAGAACTGAAGAAAATCATACTCAAAAAGACATGTGCACCCCGGTGTTCATAGCAGCACTATTTACAATAGCCAAGACATGGAAGCAACCTAAATGTCCACCAACAGATGAATGGATAAAGAAGATGTGGTACATATATACAGTGCAATATTATTCAGCCATAAAAAAGAATGAAATAATGCCATTTGTAGTGACATGGGTGAAGCTAGAGATTGTCTTACGGGGTGAAGTCAGACAGAGAAAGACAAATATCATATGATATCACTTACATGTGGAATCTAAAAAATGGTACAACTGTATTTATTTACAGTAGATTACAGATGTAGAAAACATACTTATGGTTACCAGGAGGGAAAGTTGAGGTGGGAGGGGAGAGATAAACTGGGAGATTGGGATTGACATACACACATTACTTCATATAAAACAGACAACTAATAAGAACCTACTATTATAGCATGGGGAACTCTACTCAATACTCTGTAATGACCTATATGGGAATAGAATCTAAAAATGAATGGATATATGTATAACTGATTCACTCTGCTATATAGCTAAAACTAACATAACATTGTAAATCAACTATACTCCAATAAAAATTAATTTTTATAGTACCTCAAAAATGTATCACATGATGAATCAACATACCTTTAAAATAAGTCTTGGTATCTGGTCAAGCAATTCCTCCCACCCTGTTCTTCACAAGTGCCTTGGCCTTATGGACTTCTGTATAGATCTTTAGATCAGCTTGTCAAGTTCCACAAAGAAAACCTTCTGGGGTTTTAACCATAATTGCATTGAATCTATAGATCATTTGACTTTTTTTTGGTTGATTTGCAACCTGCAGAATACCCCAGGTGAAATTTGAAACTAGACCCTGTCCATAGAGGGCAAGCAGAGACCAACAAAAGAGGCAGACCACTCCAGATGGATTGGACTTCCAACAATATTTGATCTTCTAATCCATGAATACAATATATCTCTTCATTTGTTTAGATCTGCTTTAAAGTTTCTTAATAAGGTTTTATATTTTTTTCTATAGGGTATGTAAGCTTTTCCAGTTGTATTTGTTTTAAGGTTTTTTTCAACATTTTACTATGAAATTTTTCAGAAATATAGAAAAGGTGAAAGAATTTTACAGTAAACACCCATATACACACCACCTTGATTTTACCAGGAACATTTCACTATACTTGCTTTATTATGTAACTATTCATCTCTTTTGGAGAAGGGAATGGCAATCCACTCCAGTATTCTTGCCTGGAGAATCCCCGTGGACAGAGGAGACTGGCAGGCTGCAGTCCACGAGGTTGCAAAGAGTCGGACATGACTGAGTGACTAACACACACATTCATCTCTTTATCTTTCTATCCATCCATTATTCCATGTTATTTTGGGTGTATTTCAAAGTAAATTACAGACATCAGTACACTTACCCCTAAATTCTATAACAGAGTATTCCAAGTGTTTTTCCTTTTTATGATGCCACTGGCATATTGTACCTTTTGTTAAATTTTTCTATATGTTGCCATTACGTGAGGAAAAACTGTATTTTGTATGCAAATATCTTCTATCCAGCATTCTTGTTGAATAGTCTCACTAACCCTAATCATTGATTTGTATTACTTTTGGAATGTTTACATACAGAGTCAGGTCATGTACAAATAATGAAAATTCTTGTTTGTCATCTCAAAACCTTATATCATTCTTCCCCTTCCTGCACTGCACGAGACCTTCACTACAACATTAAAGAGAAATGGTGATGTTGGGGGCATCTTTGTCATGTTCATGATCTCAATTGCTCATCATTAAATATGATGAGGGGTATAAATTTTTTTCAAGATCTTTATCAAAGACATTCACTTTTCTCTATTTCACTATTAGCTTTTGTCATGAATGGATATTGGATTTTATGTTTTTTCTGCATCTTCTGAGATTACCACATGTTTTCCCTTTTTAATCTGTTAGTGTGGGCAATTAAAAATTGACTCCCTCACATCAAAATACCCTTGAATTTCTGAGAATAAACCCAACTTATTCAAGATACAATATCCTTTCCATCACATATTGCTGGACTTGGTTTGCCAAATCTCAGCTTCTACGTTCATGAATGAGATTGGCCTGTCATTTGCCTTTCTCAAACTGTCCTTGTTGGGTTCTGGTATCAAGGTTATAGAAGCCTCATAAAAGGAGTTGGGCATCTTATTTCTAGTCTGTAGAAGAGACTGGAGCTATTTCTTCTTCAAATATTTAGTAGAACTCAATTGTGAAGCCCTTCATACCTAGAACTTTTATATTATTTGAGTTTTCTATTTTTATACCGTATCAACATTCAAAAGTTGTGTTTTCAGAAAATTCGTTTTACTTAAATGTTAAAATGTATGACATAAAGCTGATCATGATATTCTTTTATTATCTAAATATCTTCTAGATCTTGAACTAATAAACTGCTCACTATATTAGTAGCTCTCTGATGGTTTGAAAAGTATCTTTTTACATGCTTTGTCTACCATTTTACCTTGTTCTTCAGAAGGAAAGTTGGTCTGAATTACCTGATCTGCCTTTACCTGATGTGGAAGACCTGAAGCAGTTCTTCTTAAGATTTCAGGCATATATTTCAGAGCTGTACAAAGTCAGGTTAGTGGGCACAACGGAAGTGGTGCCTTGGACACTATTTCATAATGCTGCTGCTAAGTCACTTCAGTCGCGTCCAACTCTGTGCAACCCCATAGATGGCAGCCCACCAGGCTCCACCGTCCCTGGGATTCTCCAGGCAAGAACACTGGAGTGGGTTGCCATTTCCTTCTCCAATGCATGAAAGTGAAAAATGAAAATGAAGTTGCTCAGTCGTGTCCGACCCTCAGCGACCCCATGGACTGCAGCCTTCCAGGCTCCTCCGCCCATGGGATTTTCCAGGCAAGAGTACTGGAGTGGGGTGCCATTGCCTTAATGCAGTGCTTCCCAATCTTTTTCTTTTCATGGTATTCATAGAAACTGATATTTAGGGCACCCTGTCATAAATGGATAGACAGTTCATGGCCAAAGACGATTCATCTCGAGGCTCTGGCGTACTAGTCCTTGCATGGCCATCCTGAGGATTAAGTGGGGCAATACCTCAGAACTCCTAGAACCCAGAAGGGGCACAAAATTTAGGAAACTTTTTCCTAACTCTTCCCTTCTTTCCCCTCTCCAGTTCATACTTCTCCCCTTTGAATTCCCCATTCAGGAATTATTCGCCCAAAACTATACCCACCCCATCCTTGGAATCCATGCCCTCTCTCCACAAGAAAATGAAGTCCTCACTCCCTCAATCCTGTGGCCCCTGCAAAACCAGCCATTCTGGCTTCAACTGGTTATCAATGACTATCTCCCATGCCCAATTTCTCTGGGCAATACAGGCTAGGAGGGGTGATTTTTGTCCCAGTGCTGAGCATAGGAAAAAACATTATGGCTTCTACCTGGTTTAAAGCTGCTTTTTTTCCCTTAAAAGCATCTAAAGTCACAGACAACTCTCTACTGCTTCACAGAAAGCCTTGGAGCAGAATACACTAAGAGGGGATCTCTCAAATGAGGGTTTATAGCTACAAGTAGATACAGTAGCATATTAAAAAGCAGAGACATTACTTTGCCATCAAAGGTTTGTCTAGTCAAAGATATGGTTTTTCCAGTAGTCATGTATGGATGTGTGAGTTGGACTATAAAGAAAGCTGAGCACCAAAGAATTGATGCTTTTGAACTGTGGTGTTGGAGAAGACTCTTGAGAGTCCCTTGGACTGCAAGGAGATCCAACCAGTCCATCCTAAAGGAAATCAGTCCTGAATTTTCATTGGAAGGACTGATGCTGAAGCTGAAACTCCAATACTTTGGCCACCTGATGCGAAGGACTGACTCATTTGAAAAGACCCTGATGCTGGGAAAGATTGAGGGCAGGAGGAGAAGGGAATGACAGAGGATGAGATGGTTGGATGGCATCACCGACTCAATGGACATGAGTTTGAGTGAGCTCCGGGAATTGGAGATGGATCAGGAGGCCTGGTGTGCTGCAGTCCATGGGGTGGCAAAGAGTTGGACACAACTGAGCAACTGAACTGAACTGAGATACAGGAGCAAACTCCTATGCAGCTTCTGCCTATAATAGAATTCATGTACATACACACAGGGCTTCCCAGGTGGCTCAGCAGTAAAGAATCCACCGGCAGTGCAGGAGCCACAGTAGACATGGGTTCGATCCCCGGGTCGGGAAGATCCCCTGGAGGAGGGCATGGTAGCCCACACCAGTATTCTTGCCTGATGAATCCCATGGACAGAGGAGCCTGGTGGGCTATAGTCCAAGAGTCAGACACGACTGAAGTGACTTAGCACGCACGCACATACACACATCAGCCTGTGAGCCAGGAGACACATCCTACTCACACCTGAGCCCATGCCCACAAATGGCTCAGAACACAAGAGACACCACATGAGTCCTTACCCACGACTCAGCAAGCAGGAGCGAATCAGTCTATAAGGTCTGTGTTAGGGCCGACACAGGCACTACCAGCAGTCTCTCGCTAAGACTGGGCCTGTGTCATTCATATATACATATACATATACATATACATATACATATACATGTACATACCAAGCATATCATGAGAAAGCCAGGCCTAAGGCCCAACACTCACTGTTGCTCTAACATGACAAACAACATGGCGGCCACTGCTGAGAACAGCCGATGGACATCCACTGCCCAGCATATGCAAACCAAGTTGCTATTCCACAGAAAAACCATTCACAGGAAAAGAGAGCAGAATGTGAGACCCCCAGGCAGACAATTCATCACGTCATCATTGATCACATAACTGAGAAATCTGCACTCAGTTCAGGGCTTCTGTAATGCCCACTGTTTAGCACCAAAAGGTGCTTTCCTGACTCTTACCTGTGGTACCTGGTTGGGGGATGGGACACTGGGTCCCAGCTTCCTCCATGGAACTCCCTCTTCCTCCAGGTCCCTGGATTTGGCTCCTGCCTCTCCCCACTTCTCTGCACAACCCTGGGCCCCCCCATACCCCCATGGACGATGATCTCTGGGCCCCTGAGGACCTCCCCCTTCTTGGCACAGCCCCCAGGTGTCCCTCCCCAGGAAACCTTGACAGACCCCGCCCCCAGCACCCGGACTCCCCTCTCTAGCCCTGTGTGACCAGCACTCGACACTTGGGGTGGACAGCTCTCCCCTCTAGATCCTAGGTCCTCGCGGGCAGGAGCCCCCTGTTTCCCACTGCTGGGTCCTCACAGCGGGGCTTGGTGTCCGGCTCTGAGCCAGGGCTTGATGCACCCGGCTACCCCTGCAGCTGGAGGGATCCCTGAGACCCCAGGAGAGCAGGAGAGGAGGCGCCCGGCCCCGCACGTGGCTGCGGGGGAAGCTGCTGCGGGGGGATGCGGAGGTCGTCCCAGGAGGCCTGCTCCGGGTGAGTGGCCACCTCTAATGACCCCGGTAAGGGCTCTGTAAATGGGTGTTCAATCAGCGGAGAGGCGTCCTGCAGACTCGGCGATCAGGAGAGGCATGAAGGGCCCTTGAATCCCGCTGTTAGTGAGGATAATTTGGTGAAGAGTGAGGCTCTGGGCGGCGGGAGGGAGAGGCGCCCGGCTGCACGAGACTGAGCAGGAGTGCCCCAGGGTCTCGGGTCAAGTGCAGGGCTCCCCACCCCGGGGCGTCTGGGCACTGGGGGTGGGGGGGGGGGGCCGGGCCTCTCCCTGCGGGCACAGTCCAGGTCCTCTCCACACGAGGGGGGTCCACATTCCCTCACGGGTGTGAGGGGCGCTCTCCCGCGTTTCCCCAGAAACCCTGGACAGAGCCCTGGGCCGGACAGATGGCCATCCGCGGCGGCGCGGGAAGGCGCGCGGGTCTTGAACAGGGCGCCCTTCCCCTCTGCTGTTTAGAGCGGAGGGCACTAACGGGGCCTTGGTCAGAGTCGCAGTCCCCCCAGGATGTGCCAGAGGGGACTGAGGGTCTGCACGGGGCTTGGGGGTGGGCTGAGGGCTGCCTGGAGGTGACATGGATTGGACCTTCTTCCGGAGGAATTGTCCTCTAGGAGCTGGGTCTCAGCTCTGGTTTGGGGTCCCTGTGCTTGGCAGCTATGCTGTGAGGGTTCATGCTGTACTAACCATCTGTAAGGGTAGAGCCTTAGGTGCAAGCTGCAGATAATGAGAAACTAAATAAGCCTGAAATTAACCCTGAGCTGTTTTGCCAAAGTTCTTAACTGATACTAGTCCCTGGTCAGAGTGTAATATATATTGATTACTAGTGTGGCTTTGTGACCATGGGTTCCAGAAATTTCAGGGCAGTTTGCGCTACAATGTCAGCATTATTTTACTCCTTTTACATTGAGAATAAGTTCACATAACATAAAATTTGCCAAAGTGTACAAGTCAATGGTTTCTAGTATAATCACAATATTATATAACTATCAGATCAGATCAGTCGCTCAGTCTTGTCTGACTCTTTGCCACCCCATGAATCGCAGCACGCCAGGCCTCCCTGTCCATTACCAACTCCCGGAGTTCATCCAGACTCACATGATCGAGTCAGTGATGCCATCCAGCCATCTCATCCTCTGTCATCCCCTTCTCCTCTTGCCCCCAATCCCTCCCAGCATCAGACTCTTTTCCAATCAGTCAACTCTTCGCATGAGGTGGCCAAAGTACTGGAGTTTCAGCTTTAGCATCATTCCTTCCAAAGAAATCCCAGGGCTGATCTCCTTCAGAATGTACTGGTTGGATCTCCTTGCAGTCCAAGGGACTCTCAAGAGTCTTCTCCAACACCACAGTTCAAAAGCATTAATTCTTCAGCGCTCAGCCTTCTTCACAGTCCAACTCTCACATCCATACATGACCACTGGAAAAACCACAGCCTTGACTAGACGGACCTTTGTTTACAAAGTAATGTCTCTGCTTTTGAATATGCTATCTAGGTTGGTCATAACTTTCTTTCCAAGGAATAAGCGTCTTTTAATTTCCTGGCTGCAGTCACCATCTGCAGTGATTTTGGAGCCCAGAAAAATAAAGTCTGACACTGTTTCCACTGTTTCCCCATCTATTTCCCATGAAGTGATGGGACCGGATGCCATGATCTTCATTTTCTGAATGTTGAGCTTTAAGCCAACTTGTTCACTCTCCACTTTCACTTTCATCAAGAGGCTTTTTAGTTCCTCTTCACTTTCTGCCATAAGGGTGGTGTCATCTGCATATCTGAGGTTATTGATATATCTCCCAGCAATCTTGATTCCAGCTTGCGTTTCTTCCAGTCCAGGGTTTCTCATGATGTACTCTGCATAGAAGTTAAATAAGCAGGGTGACAATATACAGCCTTGACGTACTCCTTTTCCTATTTGGAACCAGTCTGTTGTTCCATGTCCAGTTCTAACTGTTGCTTCCTGACCTGCATACAAATTTCTCAAGAGGCAGATCAGGTGGTCTGGTATTCCCATCTCTTTCAGGATTTTCCACAGTTTATTGTGATCCACACAGTCAAAGGCTTTGGCATCGTCAATAAAGCAGAAATAGATGTTTTTCTGGAACTCTCTTGCTTTTTCGATGATCCAGCGGATGTTGGCAATTTGATCTCTGGTTCCTCTGCCTTTTCTAAAACCAGCTTGAACATCAGGAAGTTCACGGTTCACATATTGCTGAAGCCTGGCTTGGAGAATTTTAAGCATTACTTTACTAGCGTGTGAGATGAGTGCAATTGTGCGGTAGTTTGAGCATTCTTTGGCATTGCCTTTCTTTCCAGAACATTTTCATCACTCTAGAAAGAAACCCCATGTCTCCCAATTTCCCCCTCCCTCCAGCCCCTAGCAACCACTGAGCTACCTGCTCTCTGTCTCTATGGATTTTCCAATTCTGCACATTTCATATATATGTAGAATCACACTATGTAGCCTTTGTGGCTGGCTTCTTTTACTTAGGAAAACACTTTCAAAATGCCTTCATGTTTGCAGTATGTGTCAGTACTTCATTCTTTTTATGACTGAGTAACATTCCATTTACGGATATACCACATTTCGGTTATCCATTCACCAACCGATGGACATTTGTTCCCTCTTTTTCATTGTTATGAATAACGCTGCTATGAACATTCATGTACAGGCACACCTCATAGATAGTATGGGTTTGGTTCCAGATCACTGCAATAAAGCTAATATCCCAATAAAGGGAGTCACATGAGGTTTCCCAGGGCATATGAAAGTCATATTGACACTATACTATAGGCTCTCAAGTGTGTAATAGTATTAGGTAAAAAAAAAAAACACAATGTACATACCTTTAATAAAAAATATGTTATTGCTAAAAAATGCCAACCATCATCTGAGCCTTCAGAGAGTTAAATGTTTTCACAATGGTAATGTCAAAGGTCACTGATCACAGATTACCATAACGACTTTAATAATAATGAAAAAGTTTGAACTATTTTGAGAATTACTAAAGTGTGACTCACAGACATGAAGTGAGTAAGTGCTGTTGGAAAAATAGTGCCAGTAGAATTGCTGGACGCAGGGTAGCCACAAACCTTCAATTTGTAAAAAACATAGTATCTACAAAGAGTAATAAAGTGAACTACAATGAAGTGAGGTGTGTCTGCACACGTTTTTATGTGAATTTATGTTTTCCACTTTCTTGGATATATACCTAGGAGTGGAATTACTGGGTCATATGGCAACTCTGTATTTAAAATTTTAAAGGATTTGCCAAACTATTTTCCGAAGTGACTGCACTATTTTACATTCTCACCACTATGTCTGAGGGTTCCCATTTCTCCAGATCCCTGCCATTATTTTTTCCCATTGTTTTTCATTTGTTGTAAAATTATATCCATCCTAGTGGCTGTGAAGTAGTATCTCCTGAGTCTGGTTGTCATCTCCCTAGTGAATACTGACATTGAATATTTTTTCTTCGCTTATTGGTCATTTGTAGGTCTTCTTTAGATAATTTTTTTTCAGACCCTTTGACCATTTTAAAATTGAGTTATTTGGGGACTTCCCCGGTGGTCTAGCAGTTAAGACTCTGTGCTTCCAATGCAGGGGGCACAGGTTAAATTCCTGGTCAGGGAACTAGGATCCCACATGCCATGTGGCCAAAAATAAACAAACAAAAGAACTCAGAAAGAAATAAAACTGGGTTATTTGTCTTCTTATTGTTGCACATTATAAGAGTTCTTTGTATATTCTGGATACTCAAGCACTTATTTTTCACAGTATTGAGATGAATGATTTGCACTTGGTCTTGACACCACACACCTTCTTCCGGCCCAGGGCTGTGGGGTTGAACTTCTGTGGTCCCTGACCTGAGAGAGAAAGTGTCCTGCCGTGGCCCTTACAAAGGACACTTGGAGCTTGCTGCTGGCCTGGCCACTCTCCTTTCAAACAGCCTTTGCCTGTGATGTGTAGCCCCAGTTTCTAGCTCTGTTGCACCCTTCTCCTGTAATAATAAACCATACAATTGTAAGAATTGTCATGGTGGGTCCTCTGGGTCTTTTTCAGCAGCCCAACTCGGTTTAACTACTGGGACTGTCAAGAAGGGGAGTTGTGGCTGCTTGTTGCCTGGAGACTTTTGAAAGCAGTTGGACTGTAGAACTAAGCCACACCAGCATGGTAGGAAAGAACTGAAATGTGCCACCTAGACAGGAGACATCTAGACATGAGAGAGGCCCAAAGGCTGTCTGATTTCAAAGCCCATGCTTTTCATCACTTGTCTGTACTCCTCTCTGTCTCTTTGTTAGGGATTCCTGTCACAAAGGGAGTCTTCCTGTTTCATAACCTTGTCTCTCTTCTCAGAACTGATACTCAGAATATTTTTTCCTTCTTCCCTCTGTCCTCACCTCCCTCTCCTGTTCCCTGCTGCTGCTGCTGCTAAGTCACTTCAGTCATGTCCAACCCTGTGCGACCCCAGAGACGGCAGCCCACCAGGCTTCCCTGTCCCTGGGATTCTCCAGGCAAGAACACTGGAGTGCGTTGCCATTTCCTTCTCCAGTGCATGAAAGTGAAAAGTGAAAGTGAAGCCGCTCAGTCGTGTCCGACTATCCTTATTCCCTGCCCCGTCCCTTCTTCCTTCTTTCTTTTCCCTGCTTCTTTCTTTTTTTCCTTTATGTTCCTCCCTTCCCTCCCTTCCTCCTTTACTCTTTTGTTTTTATTTTCCTTCCTTCCCTTCTCCCTTCTATCTCTCCTTCCCCTCTCCCTCTTCTTTCATCCTTCCTCTTCCTCTCTCCCTCCCTTCCTCCTTCCTTCTGTCTGTCCCTCCCGCCCTCCTCATCTACCATTGGGTTTCTCCCATTGTCTGTTCTGTCATCTTGCAGTCCTAGGTCAAAACCTTGCTTAACCTTCTACTTCACAATATCTTAGAAAAACTGGACCCAGAGTTTCATGTTAGCCTCCTGCCAGAAGCACAGCTGGAAGAGCATGGAGAACGCTCCCTAGCCCACCTCACAAGTACCTGACAGACAGGGTGAGATAGCAAACCGAGAGCCTTGCCCATGAGAGGAAAATTATGGATATTTTCCATGGATCTCCTTACAGCCCACCCCCCAAATCCATGCTCCACTTTTTTCTACCGTGCCCTGTGCCCCAGGAGGCTACCCCTTCCATAGTCTGTAATGAGCTCCCTTGCCCTCTGGCTTCTGGTTAGGTTTGGCCAGTGGCAAGCACTGATGTGAGATTAGAGGGTGAGAAGAAAGAGAAGTTAAGGTATTGATTCTCTCTGTCCCCTTCCTGCCCAGCCCTGGTTGTAGAAAGGGATGTTCCTCAATGGCCGAAACTGCTCCCAGGCAGCCTTCTTGTTCTATTCCATCTCTCACCGGGCTCTTGTAGTACCTCCCTCTTTGCCTCTTTTGCTTGAGGGGTGATAACAACTTCCTTCTGATGCTTCTCCAGCACACTTTAGCATCCCTTATTGCTTCCCTTATTCTTGCCCATATCTTCAGCCAAGTCACCTCAGATAAATCCTTTGAGTGTGTCATCTATTTTGTTGTTGCTGTTTAGTTTTGGGGGGCTTTTCATTTTTTGGGGGGGTTTTGTTGTTTTTCAGTGGGATGTGTTTTATTTTGTTTCTCAAGGGGTTTGTTTTGGCTTTTTTTTCTGTTTGGGGGGGGGGGGCTTTGTTGTTTATTTTCTTTTTAGGCTGTGCCCTGTGGCATGCAGGATCTTAGTTCCCCAACCAAGGATCGAACCTGCACCCTCTGTGCAGTGGAAGCACAGAATCTTAACTACACTGGACTGTCAGGGAAGTCCCTGTCTGCTTTTGTTTTTATTCCAGGACAAGAAATTCCTTGCCTGGCAATGAATTCAATCTGCCCTAGAATGGGGGCCAGGACAGTGCCATTTGCATTGAGTCTGGGGCTTTCCTCCCTATTAAGTGACAGTACATCAGAGCCATGGACTTGGGTCCTAGAAAAATCGACTAATACAGATCTGAAGTAAGGGTGCAAAGGACATTTATTCTGTCTTACAAGGCTCTTGTGATTTTTGTGGAAAAGGGAGGTAAGAAGGCCAGGCTTCACTAGGACTACCAGGCCCTAAACAAGGAGGATGGTACAGAATCACTTCTACTCCTGCTTACCCCTGGCTGGTCTACAGGGGTCAGAGGTGCTCTGAAACACATACTTCATGGCAATAAGCAATCATATCTGAAACAAAGAGAGTGATCAATCAAGATGTCACTTTAGTCCTTTGTAGGGCAGTGAGAATACTGGGTGTTTCCTTTGCTTGCATTGTTCCCAAGGCAACTATTCGGCATCCTTCATGATCTCCTGGAATGTCAGTAATCATCTAAGAAAATGACTACTGTGGGTCTCCTGGTCCATGTTAATTGTTCCCATGGCCAGAATTCAACCATGTCTGGGCATGTCTTCTCATAACCTGGAGGGGCAGGCAACACAAAGATATTTTTTGCATCAGTAACAAATTGCTCAGGGCACCTGTGTAAAGGAGGTTTGCATGGACACCAGGGGAGACATGAAAATAAAGAAGATGGTACCCAGAAGATGCTGGGGTATTGATTCCCTTGCCCAGCCTCAGAGACACATGTTTGAGCCCTATAGGGAGAAAGGCTAATGGCATAAGCTGGTGGATCTGCTTCCCAGCAGACGTGTAATAATGTGGGAGGGGAGCATTACCCTGACACCTCGATCATTTGCAGCTTCAGTGATATAAGGAGGCTATACTCGACACAGATGTTCTGTGTGATGAAAATTATGAGAAACTTGGAAGTAAGGCAAAAGGATGTCCTTTCCATGTCACAGTCTAACAGGCTGCCCAAAGATTATGTGTCTACAGGAATATGTTTTGTTTGACTTACTATTTACTATTGATTACAGCCAAGTCTCTCTGAAGTCTCTGTTAACTCGCAGACTGTTTGTAGAGATGCAAATGCTTCTGTCAAATAGAAATGATGGCCTCCAAGCTAACAGTTGGATTTCCCTATAGGACATTAAACAGTATTGTATCGAAATCAAACTTCATAGTTTTACTTTAGAATTATTTCTTTGAGTGCCTATATTCTCCTTTGTTTATTTATTTGTTGTACTGGGTCATCATTACTGTGCGGTGGCTTCTCCTGACACAAAGCGTGGGCTCTAGGGTGTAGAGGCTTCAGTAGTTGTGGCGTATGGGCTTGGTTGCCCCAGCAGGTGGGAATCTTCACAGACCAGGGATTGAACCCATTTCCTCTGCATTGGCAAGTGAATTCTTAGCCACTGGACCACCAGAGATGTCAAAATTCTCCTTTGAACCAACTTAACATACTGCTGTCTCCTCATTAATGAGTTAAATATTTATAGGGGCTTATTCTATATTTTATTGGAGAAGGAAATGGCAACCCACTCCAGTGTTCTTGCCTGGAGAATCCCAAGGATGGGGGAGCCTCGTGGGCTGCCATCTATGGGGTCACACAGAGTCGGACACGACTGAAGTGACTTAGCCGCAGCAGCAGCATTCTATATTTTGTATGTCACATATTTTTAAACATTTGTATTAGAGTTTAGCTACTTTACAATGTTGCATTAGTTTCTGCTGTACAGCAACATGAATCAGTTATATGTATACATATATCTCCTCTTTTTTTAAGATTTCCTTCCCATTTAGGTCACCACAGAGCACTGAGTAGAGTTCTCTGTGGTATACAGTAGGTTCTCCTTGTCACATTTTCAGTTTTCTAAAAATTATACTTTGACAGTGGACATGTAGCTATGGCAAAGGTGAAATACTCTTTAGGTGTTTAATTGAACAGTGGATATCAACGAGAGGGCTGAGGCAAGTGATGAGAATGATGGGTGCCATAAGGTAACGACAGCTGAAAGAAAGGTTCATGAGGATGTTAAAAATATCCCCTGGGGACTGCCAGACATGACTTGGTGAAGCAAACATTTTACCTAAAGTTCCTGATTTCGTCTTGATTGTGAAGGCAGAAGGAACTGAGAAAAGGGAAGCTGTCCAAGTTTCACTGAGACATTATTTCCAAACCTTTTCATGGAAACTTCTAATTGGATATCCTTTGGCCAACTCGAACTCATGTCTAAAACTGTACTTCTTTTTCCACTCAAACTTATTTCTACCATTTTCCCCACTTCTTGAATGGCAACTCTTCTCACCCAGTCCTTCAAGCCTGAAACTGAAAAGTCATCCTGGACTTCTCTAGACTCTACATATAATCGATATGGTCAACGTAAATAAAAAGGTAAACTGAGACAGCCTCAATTTACCAGAAATTTAGTTTATTTGTGAATAGCAGAGAAATTGCAATTCAAGAAATGCAAGCTGTATCAAGCTACAGGTGAGTCCCTTGAGGGTTCAGCGTGGGCTCCATTTACGGGCAAGGAGTGCAAAGAGGAGGATGTCCAGCCAGAGTGCAAGCAGCAAGTTCACTGGCTTGAGGATGGGGAGAGATATTCGTTGGTCAGGAGATAAGTCTCTGTCCTCTGGAAGTCAGGCATTTATAGGAAATCAGTCTCTCGGTTAAGTTCCATTCTTCTGAGGACACATGCCTGAGATTCTCTATTTCCAATCCTCCGGTTCCATTTCAGGTTGAAACCCTCTCACAGTACCCAAGTCTTAACTAATTCTGTCTCATAAACATTTTCCCCTTCCTGCGACTGTTTTAATTCAGTTCTTTATCACCTCTCGCTTGATTAGCCTCCTCACCTGACTTAGGTTTCAGCTTTCTTATCACTCATCCTGCCCGTCTAGTTTATACAATGTTGCCAGTTTCACCTCATTAAAAAATATTATAATCATGTTACTCCTCTGATTAAAACCCTTCAAGGGGTGGGGGATGGGGGGAAACCCTTCAAGGGAAGCCAGTGTAGAAGTGGAGTTGATGGAATTTGATAACCAAGTGAGTTAAGCAATCCAGGATGTGAAAAGAATCTTTAACGTTTTTACTGCCTATAGGGTAAAGTCCAGTCCAGGCTCATAACACTAAGGCAATTTACACCTGCTCTCAATTTACTTTATCAGCCTCATCTGAAGATGAGACTCCCTAACAAACACCCTATACTATGATTATGTCGCACTTCTCACCATGCTCTTCATGCTTCCTAGTCTTTGTGGCCACTGTTCCCTTTGTCCCAAATGACCTCATCTCTCTTCTCTGCTAAGTACATTCCCATTTACCTGTCAAACTCCTCCAGGTGGAACTCACTGGTGTCTCCTTAAGTTTGGCACCATAGATGCCTTAATCCTGACACTGGTAGCCCTTGACCTGCTTACCAGCCAACTGGTGGTCACAACTCAATGTCCTCCTCCACCATGTGACAATAAAAGGCAATATCTGACCCTAGACAGGCTCCTGTACTGGGGTGGGGTAAGGGAATACTTAAAGGACATTATTAGGTCAACTGCTAAAATTGGAATATGGGATAATAGATTAAAGTATTGTACCATGGAAATTCCCTTATGGTCCAGTGGTTAGGACTCTGTCTTCCATTGCAGGTGGCAAGGGTCCAATCCCTGGTCAGAGAGCTAAGATCCCACAAGCTGTGTGGAGTGGCCAAAAATAATAAAGTGTTGTATCAATGTAAATTTCTGAAGTTGATAATTGGATTGTGGTTAAAGTAAGAGAATATTACCATACTCTTCAGAAATATGCACTGAAGTATTTAGGGGTGAAGGGCAATGATATGTAATTCTCCCCAACAGTTCAGGAGAAAAGATAGACAGAGAGATAGGTAGATCATACAAATGATAAAGCACATGGGGTAAAAAGTTAACAAGTGAATCTGGGGTAAAGATGCTCGAGGAGGTCATCAGGAGGAAATGACTGCCAGTTGACCCTGGGGTTGGACGAGCAATGGGAGGCTTCTTATCCCCTCCCCTGCTTGCTTGGAATGTACATTCTGCCCACTGCTCGCATAGCCAGAGGCGGTTCAAGGCCAGAGCTCTGAGAGAGTGAGGTATTGAGACCACCTGGACTGAATAAGTGACTGAGCCCAGTTTGGGCCTCTATGTAAACTTTTAAGATTCTGGCAGGTGGGTGTGGAGATGGGTTTGTTTTGGGACCATCCAAGATGAGCCTCCTATGTAAGTTTCCTAACTTATAAAACCTCCTCCTACCAGTCTGGGGTGGTCTGCCTCTCTGTTTGTTCTCTCCTTGCCCTCTGAGGACAAGGCACCAATCTCAGATTTCACCTGGAGAGCTCCAGAGGTTTTGAACCAACAAAAGGGTTTATAACTGTTCTTTAAACTATTCCTTTAAAAAAAATGTATTGGCATCTAATTGCTTTACAGGACTTCACCAGTAACGAATCCACCAGCAGTGCAGGAGATATGGGTTCAATCCCTGGGTTGGGAAGATCCCTTGGAGGAGAAAATGGCAATCCACTCCAGTATTCTTGCCTGGAGAATCCCTATGGACAGAGGAGCCTGGTGGGCTACAGTCCATGGGGTCTCAAAGAGTCAGACAAGGCTCAAGTAACTGAGCATGCACAGTTGCTTAACAATGTTGTGTTAGTTTCTGCTGTACAGCAAAGTGAACCAGTTATACATATGCATATATCCCTTCATTTCTAGATTTCCTCCCCGTTTAAGTGACCACAGAGCATTGAGTAGAGTTCCCTCTGAGTGCATGCATGCTAAGTCACTTCAGTTGTGTCTTGACTCTTTGTGACCCCATGGACTGTAGCATGCCAGGCTCCTTTGTCTATGGGATTCTCCAGGCAAGAATACTGGAGTGGGTTGCCATGCCCTCCTCCAGGGGATCTTCCCAACCTGGGGACTGAACCCGCATCTCTTACATCTCTAGCACCACCTGGGAAACCTAGAGCTCCCTGTGTTATAACAGAAAGTTCTCATTAGTTATCTATTTTATACATTTTATATATATATATATATAGTCTGTATATGTGTGTGTGTGTGTGTGTGTGTGTGTATATATATATATATATATATATATATATATATATATAGCTGTCCCTAGTGGCTCAGCTGGTAAAGAGTCTGCCTGCAATACAGGAGTGAAAGAAAGAAAGTGAAGTCACTCAGTCATGTCCGACTCTTTGCGACCCCGTGGACTGTAGCCCACCAGGTTCCTCCGTCCATGGGATTCTCCAGGCAAGAATACTGGAGTGGGTTGCCATTTCCTTCTCCAGGGGATCTTCCTGACCCAGGGATCGAACCCAGGTCTCCTTCATTGCAGGCAGATGCTTTAACCTCTGAGCCACCAGGGAAGCCCAGGAGACCTGGGTTCGATCCCTGGGTCAGGAAGGTCCCCTGGAGAAGGAAATAGTAACCCACTTCAGTATTCTTGCCTGGAGAATTCCATGGACAGAGGAAGCTGGTGGGCTACAGTCCATGCAGTCACAAAGAGTCGGACACTACTGAGTGACTATATATATATATATATATATATATATATATATGTCAATCCCCACCTTCCAATTCATCCCACCCCTTCTCTTTATACTATTCTTATTCTAGCACTCTTGCTGTATGTTTGAAATTATCTCCAAATAAAAAGTTTTTAAAATCATACAATAATACCTTTATCAGAGTACTTATATTGTGATTGTGGCTCCAGTAGCCTATGAGCAATCACAGATATGGACTGCTGCTACTGCTGCTGCTAAGTCGCTTCAGTCGTGTCCAACTCTGTGCGACCCCATAGATGGCAGCCCACCAGGTTCCTCTGTCCTTCACTTTCTGCATGAAAGTGAAAAGTGAAAGTGAAGTCGCTCAGTTGTGTCCGACTCTTCACGACCCCATGGACTGCAGCCTACCAGGCTCCTCTGCCCATGGGATTTTCCAGGCAAGAGTACTGGAGTGGGGTGCCATTGCCTTCTCCGAGATATGGACTATGATCCATCATTTCCAGGGAGCATGCCTTCACAGGACAGGACAAATGGTAGGTATGCTATGCATGCTTATTGATTGACCATAAGCATTAGCAAATGCGTTCCCTGCAAAGGGCGTACTGATAAGGGTTAATCTCCTGGGTGATGTGTTAGAGGTTCAAGCAAGTTAAGAAATGTCTGCTGGTGCTCACAGCAAAACCATTTATAGGTTTCTTGATGTTATCGCCTCTTGCCTTTAGGGGTTGGTTTGACATTACAGGGATACTTCTGCAAAGGAAATATCATGGATTCCTCAATTCTGAGTATGTTAAGGCTTTCCTAAAGTAAAGCCCAAACTGTGTTATGCTGATTGTGTTGAAATTTTAAAGCCCAAACTGTGTTGTACAGCCTGTGTTGAAATTTACCATTTCCTGTTGTTTCTATAATTGAGCAGACACCCTGAAAAATTTGTGAACACTCCCATACCACCTTCACAAAAAGGTACGATTGTAAGCCCCAAAGAGGTCACATGATTCACAGAGGCAACTATTCAAACAAGTGCCTGCTCCATCACACCTGCCTCTAATTAAGAAAATGACTCATCAGTACTCCATGATGGGTAATTTTTTTTAGTGGTGCTTTTCTTTTTAAGCTCTTTATTTATTTATTTGGCTGCACCTGGTCTTAGTTGTGGCACATGGGATCATCCAGCTTCCTTGCGTCATGTGGGATCTTTAGTTGCGTGTGAGATCTAATTCCCCAAGCAGGGATCAAACCGGACCCCCTGCATTACGAGCATGGAGTCTCAGCACTGGATCACCAGGGAAGTCCCTGTTTTTAGTACTGCTTTTGACTATCAAAGAACCATAATACAATCATTCATTAAATTTTAAATAAAATTTGTTGAGTATCTACTATTTGAGGGGTATTGTCCTGGTCACTCAGAGAAGGCAATGGCACCCCACTCCAGTACTCTTGCCTGGAAAATCCCATGGATGGAGGAGCCTGGTGGGCTGCAGTCCATGGGGTCGCTAAGAGTTGGACACGACTGAGTGACTTCACTTTCACTTTTAACTTTCATGCATTGGAGAAGAAAATGGCAACCCACTCCAGTGTTCTTGCCTGGAGAATCCCAGGGACAGGGGAGCCTGGTGGGCTGCCATCTATGGGGTGGCACAGAGTCGGACAGGACTGAAGCGACTTAGCAGCAGCAGTCCTGGTCACTGAGGATACAGTAGTGAACAAAACAGTGTCCTGGTGTCATGGATGTTACAGTCCGGTAGGGGAGACAGACATAAGACAAGCAAGCACATCAAAGATTACTTTTGAAAAATTCAAAATTTCAAGAAAAATATAATAGATTCCTGGGCGTAAGGCTCAGTGTTCCTGGAAATTATTTCTTTAGGAAATTTGAGTGTATACATTTTGTGGTTTCACAAAATTATCAGTTAGAGAGTCTATATATTAGTATCTCCTTCTTGAATTGAAAATTAGTGCTATTGACTTGTCATTAATAGAAGTAATGGAATTAATTCTTCAGGAATTTTCTCAGTAATATATGAATGAACCTGTGTCAGTTAAAACATCCAGCAGGAACAAATGACACACTCAAATGTTTTGAAAGAATCATTTGATAAGGCATCTATTTACAAAATTTAGATAGGGTATAGAGAATCCACAAGTGATATTCCAAACCCGAAGCTAGTAAGGCTGTTAACAGTCTTAAACCTGAAGCAGCAAAGGGAGAGAGTGATTTCTTGAACTTGGGTGTGGGGGAGAGCAAGCACCAGGTGGCAAGGGCTACGAGACAAGAAGAGTTATGACCTTCAGGTGACAGAAAGAGCCAGCTTACTTCCAGACACCTCTCAGGGAAAAAAAAATTCATAGAAATAAGTACCCCAGTTTCATTCTTCTGCATCCTTGCCATTTCTTGCCAGTCTTCCCCATTGGCCAAGCCACACTGGAAACCAGATGCAATGGGGCTCACCAATGCATTGAGTTGGCCAAAAAGTTCATTTTGGTTTTTCTATAACATCTTACCATCAATATATATGGGCTGGTACAGAGCAGAGTGAGGCTTCCCAGGTGGCAATAGTGGTAAATAACCTGCCTCCCACTGCAAGAGACAGATCCCCTGGAGAAGGAAATGGCACCCCACTCCAGTATTCTTGCCTGGAGAATCCCATGGGCAGAGGAGCCTGGTGGGCTATGGTCCATAGGATCGCAGAGTCAGACACGACTGAAGCGACTGAGCATGCAGGCATCGAGCAGAGTGGAGAACACATCAAGAGGAGCAAATCATGAAAGGAAATGCAGCACAGGTTCCCATTACTCTTTTCTCATCACAGCCTAGGTCTTTAATATTAATTTTTAATTTATTTATTTGGCTGGGCCAGGTCTTAGTTGCAGCATGCAAACTCTTAGTTATAGCATGTGGGATCTAGTCCCCTGACAAGGGATCGAACTCAGATCCCCTGCACTGGGAGTGTGGAGTCTTAGCCACTGGGCCACCAGGGAAGTCCCACCTAGGTCTTGAACTGTTTGCTTCAACCTACACTGCATTTTATTTTCTGACCGGTTTCTGACCTTATCATCTCACAACCCCCTTTTCTTATGTAAAACTGAAGGTCATCTTTGGAAGCTGATGCTTCTCACTGCTTCTTACTTGTGACTTCTGGCTTCCCTTCCTCCCTCATCCCATGAACTAAGATGTTTTCATCTGTTCTGGATAACCTTGCCCAGTTCACTCTGGAACACTGAGCAAAGGTGCTCAGAGCAAGAACCCCTGTTATATTTGCTTCAGCCTTGTGAGTGGTGACAGGATGTGACAGGTGAAATGGGAAGCGCTTATTTGTGTCAGACAAATAACTCAGTCATCACTCCAGTTCTGTTTACCTCCATCCCTCTGTCTTGCCTGACAGCCGCACCTATGAGTAGATTAGGATCCTGGAGAACAAACACACTGGACTCCAAACAAAGGTTCAAAGGATACCTCATCAGAGGTGAGAAGAGGAGCAACTGGGGAGACTATATGAACTTGAGGAACTAGTATTTCTTGCCCATACTGGATGAGGACATTTTTAAAGAGGGCAGGCTCGTAAAGAGTTCTGGCATGCCTGGGAAAGACAAACTCCAATTGCAATGTAGTAGTTACCTCTGGCACCCCACTCCAGTACTCCTGCCTGGACGGAGGAGCCTGGAAGGCTGCAGTCCATGGGGTCGCTGAGGGTCGGACATGACTGAGCGACTTCACTTTCCTGCATTGGAGAAGGAAATGGCAGCCCACTCCAGTGTTCTTGCCTGGAGAATCTCAGGGACGGGGGAGCCTGGTGGGCTGCCGTCTATGGGGTCACACAGAGTCAGACACGACTGAAGTGACTTAGCAGCAGCAGCAGTTACCTCTGGAGCGGGAAGATAAAGAGATCCAGAAGTACAGAGGGAGCTCCAAATGGGGCTATATTTTATTTCTTAATAACTGAAAATCTGAAGCATGTATAAGAAAATTCTAGAATTTCATGGTGGGGTGCTAATTATGAAATGCTTTGTACTCTTCTCTATGTGGCAAATACAGTCGAGGAGAGGAGAACGGGGGGAGGGGGCTGCACCCCACACATGACCAAGGAAAGCAGACATGATGGAAAGAATAGTGTAATTAAATTATCTGTCTGCTAGTCCCCAGTGGTGTTCTGGGAGTGTGTTCCTTCAGTCCAGCCACAGGCAGAGGCCTCATGGGTGCTCTGAAATCATGATGACACTAGCAGTTTGGAGACCTGATGAAGTTTGTATTCCTAGCTTTGCTCTACAAAGGAGGTAGTTCCATGTAGTATTGGGTTGGCCAAAAAGTTCGTTTGAGGTTTTCTGTATGATGTTATGGAAAAACCCAAACGAACTTCTAGCCAACCCAATAGCTAGAGGCCAGTCTGATAAAGCCAGCCTGCCCAGGTTTAGGTCTTGGCTTGGGCACTTTCTGGCTGTGTCACTTCACCCCTCTGTATCTCAGTTTCCTCATCTGTAAAACGTGATGAGAATATCAACCCAGGTCAAGAGGTTGTTGAGAAGAGTATGGCCACAGACTGAATTTTATTCTGTTTTTATGCTTTTCTTCTCTCAGACAAGCTGAAGTAATGGGAACAGTCCTCTCCACAGGGATTGGAACACTTTTTCTGTAAAGGACCAGATAGAAAACATTTGAGGCTTTGTGGGCCATGTGGTCTCTACCCCAATTACTCAGCTCTGGTGTTGTGCTGAGAAAGCAGCCATTGACAATATATAAACAAACGAGTGTGGCTGTGTTCCAATAAAACTTTACTCATAAAAATAGGCAGCGGGCTCATGGGCTATGGCTTCTCTGGTAACTCAGCTGGTAAAGAATCTGCCTGCAATGCCGGAGACCCCAGTTTGATTCCTGGGTCAGGAAGATCCGCTGGAGAAGGGAGAGGCTACCCACTCCAGTATTCTTGGGCTTCCCTGGTGACTCAGCTGGTAAACAATCTGCCTGCAATGTGGGAAACCTGAGTTAGATTCCTGGGCTTGAGAAGATCCCCTGGAGAAGAGAAAAGCTACCCACTCCAGTACTCTGGCCTGGGGAATTCCATGGACTGTATAGTCCATGGGATCGCAAAAAGTTGGACATGACTGAGTGACTTTCACTTTCATGGGCTCTAGTGTGTCAACTCTTTCTGTAGCATGTTTTATTTATTTTTAATATTCGTTTACATTATGGTTTATTATAGAATATTGTATATAGTGCCTTGTGCTATACAGTAGGTCCTTGATGTTTATCCATTCTATATATAATAGTTTGTATAGTAGATATTTGTAGATAGTTTGTATCTGCTAATCCCAAACTCCTAATCCATTCCTTTCATCACCCCTCCTCCCCCATGGCAACCATTAGTTTGTTCTCATATCTGTGAGTCTGTTTCTCTTTTGTTATGTTCACTAGTTTGTTGTATTTTTTAGACTCCATGTATGAGTGATAGCATACAGTATTTGTCTGACTTGCTTCACTTAGCATAATGCCCTCCGAGTATATCCATGTTGCTGCAAATGGCAAAATTCCGTTCTTTTTTATGGTTGAGTAATATATGTATGTGTATGCGTATATACATATACACATATGCTTTATCCATTCCTCTGTCGATGGATATTTAGGTTGCTTCCATGTCTGTAGCATGTTTTAAATGCTTGGACACTCCACATCTCTCTCAGAATGATGGCCTAGGCTATTTGAGCAGAGTGACACATGTCCCTAGGCCCTGGTTGTACCCTTGCAAACCTATACTGTACCTCCCTTCAAAAAAGCAAAAAGTATGTTTTCTTAACACAAGCTGGGACCACACCTCTGCCTGCCTTAGCAGAGTCTGCTTGTGACCTTCCAGTTGAATTACCCCAAGACTCAGGGCTTGGTCCCTATCAAGAAGCTTAAAGCAATCTCACTTCAGCCACACCATTGCTACTTTAGAAAATTCTCCATTCTTACTGAGGAAATATGGAAAAGCTCTAATTGGGATACGTAAAGCCCGCCCAGAACTCAGGGTGCACAGTCCACAAGAATTCGATCATAAATAATAGCATGTCAGACATTAGTTAGGTAGAAGCCAGACACACACAGAGAAGGCCACTGTCTAAAAAAAGGCCAGTTTACCTCTTCCCAGTGTGCCAGGGGATAGCCATAGTCCATACCATTATCTCTAGCACAGTCAGGATCAGTTCAGTTGCTCAGTCATGTCCAACTCTTTGCAATCCCATGGACTACAGCATGCCAGTCTTCCCTGTCCATTACCACTTCCTCTAGCACATACCCCAGGAAATATCATCAGCCAAGAAGGCATGGCACAACATCACTGCCAAGGACAGGACCCACTTACATACCCAGGCAGCACTTCCCAAATCAGTTTGTGTCCAGACCTGGATTTACATCCAACCATCAGCTAGACATACTGTGAGACAACAGCCCCTGACACCCAGTCATATTCCCCTGAGGGGGCTGGCCTTGCTGAGACCAGAGCATGGACACCTCCGCACTCAGCACACCCTTGCCTAACTCCCTTCATAGGGCAAGATGAGGAAGTAACCAAGACAGACTCAAGCCACATCCAGATACAGAGGCCCCAGCTCAACACCATGCAGAATGGTCTCAGCTTAATCCCACGACTTCATGTGCACACTTACTGGACACAAGGTCCCCAAAATAAGGCTCAGGCCTGGCTCAGCTCCAAGCGCTTTTGAATAAATAAATATACCAAGCACAGGGACCCCAAACCAGAGCTGAGACCCAGCTCCTAGAGGACAATTCCTCCGGAAGAAGGTCCAATCCATGTCACCTCCAGGCAGCCCTCAGCCCACCCCCAAGCCCCGTGCAGACCCTCAGTCCCCTCTGGCACATCCTGGGGGGACTGCGACTCTGACCAAGGCCCCGTTAGTGCCCTCCGCTCTAAACAGCAGAGGGGAAGGGCGCCCTGTTCAAGACCCGCGCGCCTTCCCGCGCCGCCGCGGATGGCCATCTGTCCGGCCCAGGGCTCTGTCCAGGGTTTCTGGGGAAACGCGGGAGAGCGCCCCTCACACCCGTGAGGGAATGTGGACCCCCCTCGTGTGGAGAGGACCTGGACTGTGCCCGCAGGGAGAGGGCCGACTCCCCCCACCCCCAGTGCCCAGACGCCCCGGGGTGGGGAGCCCTGCACTTGACCCGAGACCCTGGGGCACTCCTGCTCAGTCTCGTGCAGCCGGGCGCCTCTCCCTCCCGCCGCCCAGAGCCTCACTCTTCACCAAATTATCCTCACTAACAGCGGGATTCAAGGGCCCTTCACGCCTCTCCTGATCGCCGAGTCTGCAGGACGCCTCTCCGCTGATTCAACACCCATTTACAGAGCCCTTACCGGGGTCATTAGAGGTAGCCACTCACCCGGAGCAGGCCTCCTGGGACGACCTCCGCATCCCCCCGCAGCAGCTTCCCCCGCAGCCACGTGCGGGGCCGGGCGCCTCCTCTCCTGCTCTCCTGGGGTCTCAGGGATCCCTCCAGCTGCAGGGGTAGCCGGGTGCATCAAGCCCTGGCTCAGAGCCGGACACCAAGCCCCGCTGTGAGGACCCAGCGGTGGGAAACAGGGGGCTCCTGCCCGCGAGGACCTAGGATCTAGAGGGGAGAGCTGTCCACCCCAAGTGTCGAGTGCTGGTCACACAGGGCTAGAGAGGGGAGTCCGGGTGCTGGGGGGCGGGGTCTGTCAAGGTTTCCTGGGGAGGGACACCTGGGGGCTGTGCCAAGAAGGGGGAGGTCCTCAGGGGCCCAGAGATCATCGTCCATGGGGGTATGGGGGGGCCCAGGGTTGTGCAGAGAAGTGGGGAGAGGCAGGAGCCAAATCCAGGGACCTGGAGGAAGAGGGAGTTCCATGGAGGAAGCTGGGACCCAGTGTCCCATCCCCCAACCAGGTACCACAGATAAGAGCCAGGAAAGCACCTTTAGGATGTGCGGCTGGTGATCTCAGGAGAGGCCTGAGGTCAGAGGCCAGCTTTTGAGGGAGGTGGGGCGGTAGAGGAGTGAATGGAAAGTGAAGAGTTAGTGGTAGGGCTACAGACTGCTCTTGTAAAACTTGGCTCTGATACGAATAGAGAGAGGAGTAGAAAGGGCTGGCTCTTGTGTTAGGGATGGAAGAGGTGTCACAAGTTATGGGGGTGGAGGTGGGCGTTGGGAAAGGACCCCGTGGGAAAGGAGTAGATGACACATGGAGAGAGAGAAGAGAGGGTTCTGGCTAGGGATGGGGCCAGGCGGGCTGCAGGAGGTGAGATGAGGTCCTAGGCGGAACCATATCTCATTTGTTACCCTGAGCAGCTGAGAACGCGGTGCCTGTCCTGAGGGGTGGCATATGCACAGAGCCTGGTCTAAGCAAAGATGTCCTGTGTCTTGTTTGGTAGGGGTCCATGGAGGGTGCAGCCCTGCAGGCAGTTGTTCCAGTTTGTTCTGCTGAGCAAGTAGAGGCGTGGGGCATGGCTGGGGACTCTCATCGTTTACCAAGCTCTGTGCAAGGATCTATGTTGAGGTCTGATTGGGGTGGCCCTTCTCAGAGTGTCCTGAGCAATGACTTGGGCATGACTCATGTTCTGATGGTTCCTGGCATGCCAAATAGGGGTGTGTGGACTTAGCCCTATAAACCCTCTGAGGTTGTATCGTCTGTCTGGCTCTTGTTCTTGTTTGGAGTCGAATCTGGCCCTCAGTGTGTTATGCTTTGGTATGAGAATGGGTTCTGGCCTGGCAGATGGCTATTGCATGGAGGTCTGGTTCTCAAATAAGAGCTGGCTCCTGGTTTGCTGAGCAGTGTGTGGGTCTGAGCAGTGAGCAGTGATCTGAGCAGGACAATGTCAAGGTGTATTGAAGGCTGAATAGGTTTCATGAGATACAGCTGTCCCCACATGTGGTGAAAGGTGATCTATGTATGTACTGTGGCCAGTGCATGAGCTTTCACTTCAGCTTGTGGAGTAGTGCTGGGAACACTTGCATGGACTGCCTTGCAACGTACTGACTAGCAGTGAGATATAGGGCAAAGTTGGTCCCAAAGGGTCAAGCACTGTTAAGTGTATCAGCCTTGGTCTGACTTTGGGTGGGGGAAGGCCTTGTGGTTTTTTAGCTATAGGTTCAGCCCCAGGAAGGGGACATATTATAATATAGGAAGTCCCCTATATACATTCCAACAGGGCATTCATAAGTCCCATTTGTTCATAAGTCCAACAAAGTTAGCCTAGGTACCCAGCTAACACAATTGTATTAACCCAACTAACAAAGTTAGCGTAGGTAACCAACTAACACAATAGCATTGTACTGTAATAGGTTTCTAATACATTTCACACAAATAGGACATAAAAAGCAAACAAAAAATAAACAAAGCAGTTTTAATCTTATAGGACCTTGAAAAGTACAATAGTGCAGTACAACTGTCATACAAGGGCTGGCATGGAGCGAACAGGCAAGAAGAGTCACTGACTGGAGGAGGGAGAGGAGGTGGGAGATGGCAGAGCTGAAGGATCATCAGCAATAGAAGAGGGAGGGCAAGCTGCAATTTCACTCATGCCTGATGCTGGTGGAACACATGTTTACATCTTTCAAAGTTCAAAACTTGAAAGTTCGTATGTAGGGGACTTCCTGTATGATGAGTGGTGGCTAGATATGGGTCCCTGTCTGGGTGGATGCTACACATCCCATCAGCGGTATGACCAATGTGCCCATTTCTGCTGGAACAGCATAAACTACTCCTTCACAAAGCAGGTTCATTTTGAAGCATCTATGGTTTTCACACACAATACTTCATTCTTCCTATATCAGTCACATCAACAGCTTTAACTTGCAGGTCAGGCTGTCCTCCCCAACATTCATTCTGCCCAGGTACTAAGAAGCCTGGATAACAAACAAGTAGTGAGGACCTTCCCTTTCACAGTTCTCATGAACTCTGCCTTTCCTCTTTGGCTTCTCTACCAGTCACTCCTCTGCCATCCCCAGTGGTATTTTCGGAAACCCAGAGTACCCTTACTGTCCTGGTGGTACCAGCTCTCAAGAGAGTACATTTCGCTTGTGTGCTGGATTGAATAGTGTCCCCCCAAAATTCATGTCCATCTGAAACCTGTGAATGTGATGTCATTTGGAAATAGGGTCTTTGCAGAGGTAATCAAGTTTAGATGAGGTCATACTGAGTTAGGATAGACTGTAAATCCAATATGACTAGTGTCTTTATAGGAAGAGACGCTTTGGGCACAGACACAGAGAGGAGAATGCCATGTGAAGACAGAGACTGGAAAGATGCATCACAAGCCAAGGAATGCTGACAACCATCGGGAGTTAAGAAACCAAGAAGGGTACTTCCCCAGAGCCTTTGTAGGGAGTGTGGCTTGCTGGCACCTTGATTTCAGACTTCCAGCCTCCAGAACTGTTGGAGAATAAATGTCTGTTATGTAAAACCACTCAGTGGAGAAGGAAATGGCAACCCACTCCAGTATTCTTGCCTGGAAAATCCCATGGACAGAGGAGCCTGGTGGGCTACAATCCTTGGGGTCACAAAGAGTCGGACACAACTGAGTGACTAACACTATGCAAACAGTGCTTAACTTTATGAAGGGGACTTTTAGTTGACATGGGAAGGGATGGAATAGAAAATGTGTACAGTTGGCCCTCTTCATCCATGGGCTCCGCATCTGCGAATTCAACCTATGGCAGATCTGCATATGCAGGATCCCATGGATTTCATGCATATGGAGCAAAAAATATATAAGTGGGCCTGTAAATGTTAGCTTCCCAGGTGACGCTAGTGGTGGAGAGCCTGCCTGCAATGCAGGTGATATAAGAGACACAGGTTCGATCCCTGGGTCAGGAGGGTCCCCTGGAGGAGGGCATGGCGACCCACTCCAGTGTTCTTGCCTGGAGGGTCCCATGGAGAGAGGAGCCTGGTGGGCCACAGTCCATGGGGCCGCACAGAGTCTGACATGACAAGTGACTTAGCATGCACGCATAGATATTAGCTACTACTTGAAGTCAGAACTAGTGTCTGTGCTCAAAATGAAAAGTTTTCTACAATAAATTTGCAGTTTCCTTCAAGGTTCCCCACCCCCCCCCACCCCCCTCCACCCCCTGCCAAGAAGCCTAGACATTAGAGAGGGAACTAATTTGTTCATGGGAAAAAAATAATAAAGTGCTTTCACTGACTGCTGTTAAAAAAAAAAAAAAAAAAAAACACTCAGTTTCAGGTAACTTGTTACAGCAGCCATAAGAAACTGACACATTGTTTCTATTTCTTTTTGGTTAGCCGCTGCCTAAATGTCAAGGATTTCTTTTATTTATTTATTTTTGGGTGCACTGGGTCTATGTGGGAGCCTCATTGCGGTGGCTTGTCTTGTGGAGTACAGGCTCTAGGTGCACAGGCTCAGTGCTTGTGACACGCGGGCTTAGTTGCTCTGTTGCTTGCGGGATCTTCCCAGACCAGGGATCGAACCTGTGTCCCCTGCATTGGCAGGTGGATTCTTAACCACTGGATCACCAGGGAAGTCCCGAGGATTTCTTTTAATTTCTCTAGTTATGCTCCTCTTTGGACTGTGCTGTGCTGTACTTGGTTGCTCAGTCATGTCTAACTCTTTGCAACCCCATGGACTGTAGCCCGCCAGTTTCCTCTCTCCTCTTTAGACAAGTGAGTATAATTTTAACCATCTGGATTTCATCAAACGTCTACATCTGTTAAGCAACTGGGACTGCTAAAATATTACCAGTGCATGTTAGCCAAAAAAGTGAAAGTGAAAATCACTGAGTCGTGTCCAACTCTTGCAACCCCGTGGACTATACAGTCCATGGAATTCTCCAGGCCAAAATACTGGAGTGGGTAGCCTTTCCCTTCTCCAGGAGATCTGCCCACCCTAGGAATAGAACCGGGGTCTCCTGCATTGCAGGCAGATTCTTCACCAGCTGAGCTACCAGGGAATCCCTATTTTAGATAGGATTGATATTGCTTTTATAGTGTAACAAATGAATTTGAAAATTTACCACCTATTTAAAGCACAGAGAATCTTTTTTTCTAAGAGAGAAAGTATTTAAAAAATTCCTGGGGAAGTGTCTTGCATCAATCCTGCTTGCTCTGGTTTCTCCTCTTATTGATTTTAATAGTATAGTTTTAGTCCATTTTCTGTAAATAAATTCACTTCTTATTTTAGAGAGTTACTATGTTCTCATTTAGAATTAAATTTCTACCAATTACTTACTTGGATTTGAGGTATTATATTTGATGGAAAGGAACCAGATATAAAACTTATTCTTCCATCTCCTTCTTTTCTTTTTTATAGTTATTTGCTAGCCTACAAAACATTCTCACTTTTTTGCTTCATTCCGTATCAAACACTCCAACAATATGCCTTCTACTACCCTAAATTTCCCCCTTCTCATCTCCTTTTGCCAGTCCCCTGCCCTGTCCCAATTTCTCTACTCCCTCTTCGTACCTACTAAGTGCTGTTAAAGAACTGTCTAAATCATACTACCTGGATTCTGTACAAAGTCAGGCTCCAAGATGCCCTAATGGGTCTTAATGAATGGCCCTTGGAGTCCAACTCAAGAAAGGTATAACCTTTGGGTCTAAGGCAACCCCCTGGCTAGCAAATGGTTTGCGAGGATCCCTACATCACTTTGGGCTTCCCAAGTGGCACTAGTAAAGAACGTGCCTGCCAATACAGGAGACATAAGAGACGTGGGTTATTCAATCCCTGGGTCGGGAAGATCTCCTGGAAAAGGGCATGGCAACCCACTCCAGTATTCTTGCCTGGAGAATCCCATGGACAGAGGAGCCTGGTGGGCTATGGTCCATAGGGTCACAAAGAGTTGGACACGACTGAAGCGACTTAGCGTGCACATGCCTTACTTAAAACTCACTGCTTAACTTATGCAATGTGATGAATCCTCAGTTTATTCCTTGAGCTTTAGTAGCTTGCTGGTCTCTCCTTACTTGGATCCCAGTTACCTACCTGTTCACTAATCCATTGCTGAGTGCTGAACCTTGCCCAACACTTGTCAGTTGCCTTGACTACTGCCGTGCCCAGCCAGGACTTTGACTTTTCCCCAAGGAGCTTTTTAAAACATCAAACTATTAAGCCACACACTGTGCTAAATGACTCACATCCACTATCTTTTTTTTTTTTTTTTTTTGGCTGCCTTGGCTGGCATGCGGTGTCTTAGTTCCCAGATCAGGAATTGAACCTGCGTCCCCTGCAGTGGAAGCACAGTGTCATAATCACTGAACTGCCAGGGAAGTCCCTCACATCCACCATCTTGTTTAATGCTCACAACAGTCATGTGAGGTCTCAATTACCCCCTGAACTTCAGCCAATGACTGTGCCTTCCATTACACAGAAAAGAATGAGGACATCCACATAAGCTTCCCCAATTTCCTTCTTCTTGACCTCAAAGTCTCTCTAGATCTTCAACTGCTTTCTTTCCTTTACGTCCATGATGAAAACTTGCCAAATGGGGAGAGACAGAAACAGAGGGACAACTGAGAGATAGAAATGGTCAATCCGTGGTCTTGAGGAGTACAGACCTTCATGGAGTCCATGAGGATCAGCAAAGATGTCTAAAAGGAAGCACCAAGAGCCTGCCAAGGAGGTTCAGAAAGCTGTCGTCCAAGGAGATTTTGAAATAGGAAGACAAGGAAAGAGCTCAGTAAGGTTTGGTGGATTGAGAGTGTAGCATTTCTTGTGGGGCACCTACTGACTTCTGAAAACACCCTTCTTTTTCATGTGGGGTCAGCCAATGTGTAGAGACGTTCAGTCTTCATCTTTTTCAAGGCACTACTCACCTGCCAACTTAATCACTCAGATGGTTTTGATTGTATCTCTGCAACTACCACTTCTACCTTGATAGCACCAGACTTTCATGAGTTTCCCTATAATGATTCCAAAAGTCCAAGTTCCCCACTGTAGTCAAGTGCCTCAGCCTGCCTTAGCTTTGAGGAAAGTCAATACAACCCTCTTTACATCCAGTCATATTTGGCCACCACCCAAGATGAAGCCCCCTGATCATCTATCCTCTCTCTTCCTTTCATCTCCATCCTGCTCTGTACTTCCGTGAAAGTAAAAGTCATTCAGTCGTGTCCGACTCTTTGCGACCCCATGGACTATACAGTCCATGGAATTCTTCAGGCCAGAATATTGGAGTGGGTAGCCTTTCCCTTCTCCAGAGGATCTTCCCAACCCAGGGATCAAACCAGGGTCTCCCACATTGCAGGCAAATTCTTTACCAGCTGAGCTATCAGGGAAGCCCTCTGTACTTTGGTACTACCCAAATTCCCAATACACCTCTCCCACCCAGATCTTTCCACTTGGCCCTAGGGAATTCTCATTCAAAGATAGACAGACTCTCTTCCAGGGGAACTCTCCCACTTTCTGGCCTTGAATTAAACATGGTCCTCCCCTCAAGATACCACTTCCATTGCACCTCCCTCCAGTGAACAATGCTCGTTCATTTATTATTCACATATTATAGTAGGTATTCTCCTGTGTCATCACTGCTTCCAAGCCCATAACTCTTTCAATATTGCTCCCTTAAAGTTTATACCATCCATTTTCTCTTCTTCATTGCCATAGTCTAATAGCTTCCTGGCCAGCCTCTCTCTCCCTGTCTCTCATTGGTTGAATATGTTGACACTTGACTCACAGTCTTCCTCTCTAACAAACTGGCTACCATCTTGAGCAACTTCAGTGTTCCTATCAACAAGCATTCATCTTGGGCGCCTGGTGTTTTTTGGGGAGGGGGCATTCTAAAAAGGCAGTATTTGAACAGCCTCAGCTGACTAAACTTTGTGGTTTCTTGGTGGTTACTCAATATGAAATGTCTCCATTTGGACAGAAACTCAGCCTTGTTCAGGACAGAGAGTGCAGGATGATTGTAGTTGAGTAGAAATTCAATAGATCTGAATTCTTCTCTGAAGCAGACTCAGACTCCAAGTATATGAGATGGTGAGATTTCTGGGGAAAGCAAGAGTTGCAGCAGACTGAATCTAGGCTTATCTGGTGGGTGGCACAATATTCAGATCAACTCTATTACAAAGAGACTACCCTCTGAATTAAAGTTTCATGATGTTGATAAGTAAAAAATGTGATTTCAGTAAATATTTCCTGAGCATCTGTTATGACCTGGGTACTGTCCCAGGAGCTGAGAAAAGAAAAATGGAGGGAAAAAATCCTGACCCCATTGCTTACATCGGTTCATAAATGCTTAGCATAAATCATTCATATGTCAAATTGAAATAGTGATATGCACTTCATAGAATTGTTGTGACTTTTAAACGAGATAATTCATATGAGGCACGTAGCTCAATAAATGGTAAGTAAATGGTAAATCAGCCCTGGGATTTCTTTGGAAGGAATGATGCTAAAGCTGAAACTCCAGTGCTTTGGCCACCTCACACGAAGAGTTGACTCATTGGAAAAGACTCTGATGCTGGGAGGGATTGGGGGCAGGAGGAGAAGGGGACGACAGAGGATGAGATGGCTGGATGGCATCACTGACTCAATGGACGTGAGTCTGGGTGAACTCCGGGAGTTGGTGATGGACAGGGAGGCCTGGCGTGCTGTGATTCATGGGGTCGCAAAGAGTTGGACACGACTGAGCAACTGATCTGATCTGATCTGATCTGAAATGGTAAAAACATGGGGCTACTGTGAACTCTTCTGCACCTCCTGAGTATGACCACCAGGTGTCAGCCTCCCCTAGCTAAACCCTAGCAGGCCAAAGGTGACCCGGTCATCTACCCCCTCCAACAGGAGAGGAAGGCACAAAGGACTTGACAGCTATTTGCTCCTCACCTATTCCCGATCAGAGCTACTTAGGTGCAGAAACTTCTTAGTACTGATTTCAGGTGAGGACTTGGGTGCCCACAGAGTAAGCCCCAGTTGGAAGGGTTCTGCAGTCTCCCTAGGCACCACAAGGTGGAAATGACCAAAATTTGGTCAAGGAGAAACAGAAAAAGGACATTAAAGGCAAAGAGGGGGCAAAGCCAAGCCAATTCAGGAAAAGGCTAAGGAGAGAATGAAATTGGAGGATGAAGTGACAGAGAGGGAAAGATAAAACTTTTCTTATTTCATCACCTCTCCAGGGCCTTGCCCAAGGCCTTGCCAAAGCCCTCCAGCATTTAAGCCACCAACAACCCAAAACTCCCACCTCCCAGGCTCCTGCCACACGTCAAATCCCTTTTAAATCCTTGTAATCCCACTGATTCTCTAGCTAGCTTTCTCTCGGATATATTTCAGAGAGGAGCTTTCCAGTCCCTGGCAAAGAACTCATGATTCTTTTTGAGCCCCTGTAATTTCTACTTTGTATCTGAGCTGCCATATTTTCCAGACTTCCCTGTTCTCCTTATTAGAAACTCTATTTCCATTTTTTGAAAGAAGCTTTTTCCTCCTTACAATAGCCGCTTTGACTTGCCAGTTAACCAAGTTGCATATTTTGTTTCCCCAGTGCCTAGTATTTTTGATCGTTGGCATATATTTTCTCAGGCTTCCAATACTGTATTTTTTAAATAGTTCACAGGCTTCCTGTGGTGTATTGACTTTTTGAATGTTAGTCTTAATTTTTCCTAATGTCCTGTAACATGTAGCATACCCAAACAGGAATAGGCCTTGTTCAGATACCATCCTGAAGCAGAACTGTTGACTTAGTGTGCTCTCTGTGGACAGAAACTGGCCTGCAACTGGTTTTCAGGTCCAACCACCAGTTAAGAGCTCTTTCCTTCACACAGAAAGAGGTTTTTGCTCAGGAATTTCTTAAGGGGGAAAAAAAAAACCTAAGGAATGAATTGAGAAAATCGAACCTATACTCTATGTAAAAAATTTGAGAATGATATATGTGTGCCAGTTGCTCAGTCGTGTCCAACTCTTTGCAACCCCATGGACTGAAGCCCACCAGGCTCCTCTGTCCATGGACTTCTCCAGGCAAGAATATTGGAGTGAGTTGCCATTTCTTTCTCTGGGGAATCTTCCTGAGCCAGGGATCAAACCCAGGTCTCCTGAATTGCAGGCAGATTCTTTACCGTCTGAGCCACCAGGGAAAAATAAAATCTAAAGCATACTGCATTTAATGTAAAGACAAAATTGTGAACTATCTTTAATTCCTTGTCTCCCTTAGCAGTGTTGGCAAAGGGAAGTGAATCCATTTCTATGGCAACACAAGGATTCTAGGAACTAATGTATCCGGCTACCTGAAAAACCTGAACTTGGATTTCCTCCAAATCATGATCAATCTAGGTCATTGCCAGATCACTTAAAAGAGGCCTGGGACCTTCTACTCACCCAACTGCTGCTGTTTCTATTTATTGTCAATAGGGAAATAGCCTTATTAGGGAAATAACTCTGCTATGGTGACATTGCACATAACCACATAGGCAAAGGCTTGGACTGTCTGAGCTTTGGCAGAATGCCTTGTATCCTCCTGGAACACAGGAGAACAGGAGCCTGTAAGGGGCTCCTACAAGGCCATCTCCCACTGGCCTCCCTACCCACCCTGGGAGGCTGTCATGAGATTGTTTCTCATGCCACCCTGGTTCTGATGATGTATGAAGCTTTCTGTCTTACACCTTCATAACATGTCTACAAGAACATAAAACCCCTAATGACACCTCAGCTCCTCAGGACAACTTGTTCTAGTGTTGTCCTTTTTAGTGTGGGGGAAAGGATCACAGAGAACTGGCACCTTAGGCTTATTCTTCTTTTGCTATCTACTTAAGGAGTAAAATGTCTGAATCTAGAAATGACTCGCTGGAGCTTATCAGCAAATAAATCTGGCCTTGGTCTTGGCTTGTCTCTTGTGTGAACTTGACAAGTCTTGAACCATTGCACACAATTAAGCTGTGACTGCACCAAAAGTATGTGGATTGAGGCCATAGCTGATTCCACTGATAAGATCTGAGTCCTCCTACTTGCTGGAGGCTCTTGCTGTTTCTAACACTGTGTGTGTGTTCAGTTGTGTCCGACTCTGCAACCTCATGGACTCTAGCCTGCCAGGCTCCTCTGTCCATGGAATTCACCAGGCAAGAATATTAGAGTGGGTTGCCATGCCCTCCTCCAGGAGATCTTCCCTACTCCAGGGATCGGACCCTCATCTCCTGTGTCTCCTGAATTGGCAGGCAGATTCTTTACCTCTGCGCCACCTGGGAAGCCCAAAATTTGACATTCCTCCCCGTCAGGCAATCAAACCCCAGTTTCCCACATGACAGGTGGGGATACTCACCACTATACTAATTAGGAGTGGGGCTACAAATTGATCCCCTTCTTTACACCTCAGCTAAGATGGCCTTCGAGACACAATAACATCTCCAGCACTTTTTTTTCCTATTTTTAAAAATTGAGATATAATTTGCATAAAATTATAGATTTTCTTTTTAATGAAGGGTTTTTATTTTTATTTACTCCTTTTTTTAATATTTATTTATTTGGCTGTGTTGGATCTTAGTTGCGTCATTTGGGATCTTTCCTTGCTGCACAAGGACTTTCTAGGTGCGACACTCAGGTTTAGTTGCTCCAAGGCATGTGGGATCTTAGTTCCCTCACCAGGGATGGAACCTATGTCCCCTGCACTGCAAGGCATCTTAACCACTGGACCACCAGGAAAGTCCCATAATATACATTCCAAGTGTATTTCTTGATGAGTTTTTGACAAATATATATACCCACATAAGAATCTCTGCTGTCAAGATATAGAACATTTTTATCACCTTGCAAAATCCCCACTCAAACTTGCAAATAGTAGATAAATAAGTCCTAGTGATCTAATCCACAGCATAGTGATTATAGTCATCAATACTATATTATAAACTGTGAAGTTGCTATGAGACTAGATTTTAATTGTTCTCACAACAAGACAGAAATAATAATTATGTGACATAGAAAGTGAAAGTGAAGTCGCTCAGTCGTGTCCGACTCTTTGCGATCCGTGGACTGTAGCCCACCAAACTCCTCTGTCCATTGGATTCTCCCGGCAAGAATACTGGAGTGGGTTGCCATTTCCTTCTCCATGTGACATAGAGGTGTTAGCTAACACTACAGTGGTAATCATATTAAAATAAATAAATGTATCAAATGCCATATTATACACCTTTACATTATATGACAACTATATCTCAAATTTTAAAAGTTCCCCCTTGCCCATTTCCAGTTACCACCATTATCCTCCAAGGGGCAACCACTGGTTTGATTTCCATTTATAAATGCTTCATATATTGGAGTAATGATAATACTTGGTTGGCCAAAAAGTTCGTTTGGGTTTTTCATACGCATCTGGGGCTTCCCTATTGGCTCAGACAATAAAGAGTCCACCTGCAGTGCAGCAGGCATGAGTACAATCCCTGGGTAGGGAAGATCCCCTGGAGAAGGAAATGGCTACCCATTCCAATATTCTTGCCTGGACAATCCCATGGACATAGGAGCCTGGTGGGCTACAGTCCATGGGGTTGCAAAGAGTCAGACATGACTGAGTGACTAAGCAAGCAATAAAAGCATTTAATAATAAATATTTCATATAAATGTACTTATAATTTATGAACTCTTGTATATGGTTTCTTTTGCTCAACTTTATGTTTCTGAGATTCTACAGTTTGTTGTCTATATCAGCAGTTTCTTATTTTTAATTGCTGAGTAGTATTCCATTGAATGGATGTGCCACAGTTTTTTTATCCATTCACCCAATGATGGACAATTGAGTTGTTTATTAACAAAATGGCTATGATTATTTGCATATAATTCAACATTGTTTTGAATCCTGAAGAAGTGCCCATATGCAAGCATCTTCTTTTCCTTTTATTATAGAATACTTCAAACATTCAAACAAATATAGAGAATAGTAAAATAATAATAAGATATCTCTGTAACCATCCATTCATTTTTCCCCTTTTATATATGCTTTATTTTTTAAAACAGCTGTAGGTTCCCAGAAAAACTGAGCAGAAAGTACAGCATTCTCGTATACCCCTTGCCCCATGGATACGTAGCTTTGCCTATTATCAACATCTCTCATCAGGGCAGTACATTTGTTACAACTGATGAACCTACACTGATACAGCATAATAACCCAAAGTCCATAGTTTACATTAGGATTCACTCCTGGTGTTGTACATTGTATGTGTGTGTGTGCTCAGTCACTCAGTTGTGTCCAACTCTTCACAACCCAGTGGACTGTAGCCCACCAGGCTCCTCTGTCCATGGAATTTTCCAGGCAAGAATACTGGAGCAGGTTGCCATTTCCTGGTCTAGGGGATCTTCCTGACCCAGCAAATGAACCTGTGTCTCCTGCATTGACAGGTGGATTTTTTTTTTTTTTTTTACCACTAAGCCACCTGGGAAGCCCTATACATTGTATAGAGTTAAACAAATGTATAATGACATATACATACGTATATCACCTTGCTCTGTCAACTGAGAGAGCTTAGTAGCAATGAGAATCCAGTAGCAACAAGCACATCTAACACCCAGATCTTGGTTTCTAATACCAATAAAAGCAACGAGGGCTCCATAGAGAAATGACTAATTCTAGAAATGGGCCAAGAAATATACAAGAAGAACCTGGATCATCTTGTAGTGCCAGAAAGTAAGGACATGCTAAAAAACAAGGAAACAAAGAACCTATACAATGATGATAAAGTGAAAGTGAAGTCGCTCGATCGTGTCCAATTCTTTGCGACCCCATGGACTGTAGCTCAACAGTCCATGAAGGAAGGAGGAAGGCTCCTCCTTCCATGGGATTTTCCAGGCAAGAGTACTGGAGTGGGTTGCCATTTCCTTCTCCAGAGGATCTTCCTGACCCAGGGATCAAACCCGGGTCTCCCGCATTATAAGCAGATGCTTTACTGTCTGAGCCACCAGGGAAGTCTTTGGCCTCTGGCTATTATGATGCAATGATGCAATGATGATGAAGGTATATTAAAGGGACACAGGAGTCAGATGAATGAATTCCCTTTAGCCAAATCTAGAACAATTTGAGCAACCAAATAAAGTGGTATTTATCCATTAGTCTATACTGATATAAACAAATGATTGAATAAATAAATAAATGGAGGAGAAGGACTAAATATCACATGCAGAAGAATTCCAAATAATTTATGTAGCTATTCCACCCTCACAGAGATAGAGCATGACTACCTACTCCTTAGTGTGGGCTAAGCATAATGACAGCCTTCCAAAGAGTACAGTATGGAAATGGTCTCAAACGAGTAACTTTACAGTGAAGTAATCTGAAAAACACTACCTCAGCCAGGTGATCAAGATCAGCATCAGCAGTGGTAAGTCATGTTGATAACGTCTACCCTTCATATGGCGTGATGAGAATAAGACTTTACCTCTATGTCCTTCCTCCTTAAAATACATAACCCCAGTTTAATCATGAGAAAACTATCAGACAAATCCCAACTGAGGAACATTCTACAAAATACCTGAGCAGTACTCCTCAAAACAGTACTGTACCAGTGCTCCTCAAAAGCAAGAAAAGTTTAGGAAAATATCATAGGTAAGAAAAGTGTAAGGAAACCTGACAACTAAAGGTAACGTGGTAACCTAGATGGGTTCCTGGAAGAGGAAAAGGACACTAGGTAAAAACCAAGGAAATCTGAATGAGATATGTACTTATTCAATAATAATGTACCAGTGTTGACTCATTAATTGTGACAAATGCACCATGCTACTTACAAGAACTTAATAATAGGGGAAACTGAATGTGTACTAGTATATGTTACCTCTTTGTACTGTGTTTGCAATTTTTCTTTAAATCTAAAGCAATTCTAAAATAAAATGTTTATTCTTTAAAAATGTTGCATATCCAGTTGTAGGCACATTCTGCAGAACCAATTTGCTTGTTGTATAGCACAGGGAATATAGCCGATATTTTATAGTAACTAAATGGAGTATAATCTATAAAAATATTGAATCACAATATTGTACATCTGAAACCAATAAAATATTGTAAATCAACTATACTTCAATAAAAATAAATAGATAAAAATAAATAAACGAAATCTCTAAAATCTAAAAACAAACAAAAACCAATTTGCCTAGACTCTTGAAAAAAGTCAATGTTATGAAAGGCACAAAAAAGGTAGTGGAACTTTACTAGACTAGAGACTAAAGGAAATGACACCTAAATATAATGTGTGACATTTGAGTGGATTCTAGATGGAGTTTAAAATAACACTAAAGGACATTATTACAATAATTGGAGAAATTTTAATACAGATGGTAAATGAGATAAAAGTAGGATGACAAGCATTAAAATGCCCTGAATGTGATCAGTATATTGTGGCTATGTAGAAGAATGCCTTTACTTTAGGAAATACATGCTGAAGTATTTAGGAATTAAGTGCAATTTGCTCTCAAATGACTCAGAAAAAGAGTACTGTATATTTACACATAGATAAAGCAAATGTGTGGAGAAGGCAATGGCACCCCACTCCAGTACTCTTGCCTGGAAAGTCCCATGGACGGAGGAGCCTGGTAGGCTGCAGTCCCTGGGGTCGCGAAGGGTCTGACATGACTGAACGACTTCACTTTCACTTTTCACTTTCCTGCATTGGAGAAGGAAATGGCAACCCACTCCAGTGTTCTTGCCTGGAGAATCCCAGGGACGGGGGAGCCTGGTGGGCTGCCGTCTATGGGGTCGCACAGAGTCAGACACGACTGAAGCGACTTAGCAGCAGCAGCAGCAGCAGCAAAGCAAATGTGGCAACATGCTTATAATTGATAAGGGGTATGTTCCACTATTCTTGCAACTTAGTATTTTAAAGGTTTCAAAATAAAAAATTAGGAGGGATAATCATGTTGCAAAGAACATTTTGCACATATCTTCTTGGGCACATGAAACTCTAGGTTATACTTAGAAGTAGACTTTCTGAGTCATAAATATGAGCATCTGTAGCTTTACTAGATTTTGCTTAATTACTCTCCAAAGTGGTTATATCAACTTATACTTCCTTTACATTTCACTACATCTTCACACAACACTGTCAGTTCTCATTTATACCAATCTGATGGGTGTAAGTGTCATATTATTGCTTTTCCCCCAACATTTTGTTATGAAAAAAAATTAAACACATAGTAAAGTTTTTTAAAAAAAATACGCAGTGAATCTGGGTGGTGGCTGTATGAGCATTTTGTCCTAGTTGCTTTATCACGTCTATCCATCCCTCTATCCATAATTCAATCCATCATATTTTATAACACATTTAGAAGAAAATTGAACACATCAGTATACTTCACTCATAAACGTGTCAGCATGCATATCATTAGTGAGAATTCATATTTGCTTACATATTTTTAAGGTAAAATTTATTTACAGTTGAATATTTAAACCAGAATAATATATTCACTGAGTTCTAACAAATGTATATACACCTGTGTGGCCCAAACCTCCATCGAAATATAGAACAGTACCGTCACCCCTAGAAAGTTCCCTAATTCCCCTCCAAGTCAGTCCCTGGTCCCACTCCCACCAGGTAACACTATTCTGTTTTTTTTTTTTCATGATAGATTAGTTTTTAATCTGTTCTGAATATAATAGGTACTCTTTTGTGAAAAATCTCCTTCAGCCAGCGTAATGTTTGTGAGACCCACCCAGGTTGCTATATCTGTCACTGGTTTGTTCCTTTTTATTGCTGAGTAGAATTCCGTTGTATGCCACAGCTTGTTCATCCATTTTTCTGGTGATGGACAATTTGTGTCTTCTCTGTGTTTGGCTTTATAAATAAGGCTGCTAAGAACATTCTTGCCAAGTCTGTTTGTGGACATATCTTTTCATCTCTCTTGGGTTTTAATCTGCATGTCTCTGATTACTAATGAAACTGAACATATTTTCATATTAAGCATCTTTCATTTTATACATTATCTACTTGTATGATTTGTTCATTTTTCTGTTGAGCTGTTTGTCCTTAATTTTCTAACTAATTTTTATTGGAGTATAGTTGCTTTACAATATTGTGTTAGTTTCTGCTGTACAGCAAATGAATCAGCTTCATGCATGCATATATCCCCTCTGTTTTGGACTTTCCTTCCCATTTAGGTCACCACAGAGCATTTAATTTTTTTTAAGAAATTCTTTATTTGGATGATAATTTTGTATTTCTTACATGTTGCAAATATCTTGTCTTTCCATTTTGTTTATGGGATGTGTTCTTATGCAGAAGTTTTAAATTTTAATATAGCCAAATTTAAAACTTTTTCCTTTACATTTAATACTTTATCCATCTTGTCTATGACACTGATCTTTGGTCTAAGGCACACATTCCCTGGGGCTTCCCAGGTGGCGATAGTGGTAAAGAACTCACCTGCCAATGCTGGAGATGTAAGAGATGTGGGTTTGATCAGCGGGTGGGGAAGATCCCCTGCAGAAGGGAATGGCAACCCACTCCAGTATTCTTGCCTGGAGAGTCCCATGGACAGAGGAACCCGGTGGGCTACAGTCTATGGGGTCACAAGAAGCTGGAATGACTAAAGTGACTTAGTACGCAAGCACGCTCACATTCCCTAGGGGTATGTGAAAACTTTAAGATATTTAATATGGATGACTTTGAAGGAATTGATTTCTAGATATTCAACTTCCATACTTATTCTTTCTTAAAACTGAAATATTTCAGAATGCCTGTTTAGTGGCCTCATTCTGGGTCTCTTTTTTCATCTTTCCTTTCACAAAATTCTGTGTTCATTTTCCCTAACCTGAATTTAATATTGTTCATTGTCCCAAGTAGAAAACCTCTGGTGAGCCAAACAAAGAGGCAAATCAAAATATTTGTGTTAAACAATATATATATATATATATATATACACATATATATATATGTATATATAGGGTGTACACACACACATATATATGTGAAATTATAGAAAAGGGAAAATAAATTCACAGTGAAAGCAATCAGAACAGTGGTTGCTTCTGGGGTGGAAATGAAGATTGACTGCCTCAAACAAACAAACAAACAAAACCACAAGAGCAAATAATATGCATGTTGAAGTATTTAGGAGTAAAGTGTAGAAATGCCTGAAACTTATTAATACTTTGAAATGCATTAAAAACATAAGAAGGATTGATGGACTGATAGAGGGCTGGGTAGATGGAAAGACTGTTGTTGTTCAGTCACTAAGTCGTGTCTGACTCTTTGTGACTCCCTGGACTGTAGCATGCCAGGCTACCGTGTCCTTCACTATGTCCTGGAGTTTGCTCAGACTCATGTCTACTGATGGAAAGATAGGTAATAAAGAAAACGTAGCAAAATGCTAATTACAGTATCTTGGTGCCAAGAATATGGATTCAGTTCAGTCGCTCAGTCGTGTCTCTTTGCGACCCCATGAACCACAGCACACCAGGCCTCCCTGTCCATCACCAACTCCCGGAGTCCACCCAAATCCACGTCCATTGTGTCGATGATGCCATCCAACCATCTCATCCTCTGTCGTCCCCTTCTCCTCCTGCCCTCAATCTTTCTCAGCATCAGGGTCTTTTCAAATGAGTCAGCTCTTCGCATCAGGTGGCCAAAGTATTGGAGTTTCAGCTTCAACATCAGTCCTTCCAATGAACACCCAGGACTGCTCTCCTTTAGAATGGACTGGTTGGATCTCCTTGCAGTCCAAGGGACTCTCAAGAGTCTTCTCCAACACCACAGTTCAAAAGCATCAATTCTTCAGTGCTCAGCTTTCTTTATAGTCCAACTCTCACATCCATACATGACCACTGGAAAAGCCAAGAATATGGATACTTGTGTACAATTCTATCAACTTCTCTTTCTGTATTTTTATATATTTTATTTTTTTGGCCGAGCCATACAGCCTGTGGGAACTTTGTTCTCTAGTCAAGGATTGAACCCTCACCCCATGCACTGGAAGAGCAGAGTCTTAACCACTGGACGACCAGAGAAGTCCCCTCTATTTGCTTTTAAATTTCCATAATAACATATTAGAGGAGAGGAATAACATGTAAAAAACTACTGATGCTCAAGAATTCTCCTCTAATTCTCTTGTGTCTTTCACTGCTCCTAAGAAGTCCATGAGAACAAAGCAATATGAGTTTGGGTAAGAAACATTGAAGATGGTAATGCCTTATTTCATCTAGGCAACATCTATCTTAGAATTAGAATTCAGAAATGAGATAGTTTTTACAAGGAATGCATTAACACATTTTTATTTGAGTTTCAAACAGACTTTTTAAAACAAAATAAGTCTCATTTGACTTTTTTTATGAATAGAACTGATGCTAACAATTAGAATATATGGTGGGCATTTTACATAAGCTGCATAAACTTAAACCAGCAGCTTTAAATTTAAAGCACAAGATAAAACAGAATCATTTTATTTTAAAATACTATATTAGCAAAAATTCATTCAAATTAACAGTATTTTCATTTTTCCAGCCCTTTCTGAACATATCAGGTTAAATAAATTTCCTCTAAGCAAAAAAGTAAATAGCTATAGTTATCTAAAAAGTCATCTAAAAAGTCTTTTCGGTATAGCTACTAGAAATGGAGAAAGTGAATGACTCTAGTGAAAGAGTAACAAATCCGTTTGCAAATCAGGTGGTTTCCAATCCTTTGCTTCCAACAAATTTGAAGGAAAATCTAATTAGGAAGTCAGACAGCAGACCATAAAAAGACATTTCTGACAGATCACTATGTGATTCTGGCAAACAACTCAGAGTTCAAATAATCAAATTACATTGCTATTACAATACTATTAATACTTATATTCCTATATTCTCTTATGTTTGAGCAAGTTTCTCAGTGTATCTATCTGTAAAAATAAAAACATTTTGGTTGCCATTTTCTTCTCCAGGGGATCTTCCCTACCTGGGGATCTTCCCAACCCAGGGTTCAAACCTGGGTCTCCCACATTGCAGGAAGACGCTTTACAGTCTGAGCCACCAGGGAAGTAAAAATGAAAACAAATAGAATTGAAACTGAATTCTCATTCTAGCAGGAAGTAGTATTCATCCATACATACATGAGAGGAAAAAATCCAGCTCATTCAAGAGTGCATTTTCAAATTGGGCTTTTAATGTATATTCATGTTTTGAGAAATTTCATACCAATAATAATGGTTGTGAGTGAAAGTCGCTCAGTCGTATCCAACTCTTTGCAACCCCATCGACTATACAGTCCATGGAATTCTCCAGGCCAGGATACTGGAGTGGGTAGCCATGCCCTTCTCCAGGGCATCTTCCCAACCCAGGGATCAAACCCAGGTCTCCCACATTGCAGGTGGATTCTTTACCAGCTGAGCCACAAGGGAAGCCCTAATAATAATGGTTACAATAACTCAATCCAGAGAATCATTTTTTTTATTATTACTTTTTTTGGGGCCACGTGGCATGGCTTGCAGGATTGTAGTTCCGTGATCGATCAATCTCATTCTGTTGCAGTGGAAGCCAGGAATCTTAATCATTAGACCACTAGGGAAGTCCCTCACAGAAATTCCTGATAGTTAAAAACTTATAGGACATAGCCTAAAATTTTATTTTATGTATACATTTTTTTTGCTGCAAAGAAATAAGGTGATCAAAAAAATACTAGTAAGCAAAAAATATATCATATTAAGATAAAATTCTATGAGAAAAGTGGAATGGAAAAATGAAGTAAAGAGAAAAATAGATATAAATTTTCTGACTGTTAGAGAAGAACTTATTCCTTTAATTTTCAAATGGGTGACAATGAGTATCAAATCACCATAGTATTTAGATTTCGTATTTAGATTTCATCTAAAATAACCACGGATTTGTTTTTAATGCCAACATTTAGAATACATTGGAAATTATATCCTGTGTAATTATTTTAACTCTATAATGAAAACATTTTTATGTCACCATTAAACACATGAAAGAAGATGCATAATTTTTCAAAATTCTTTTAGAGATATGAGAGCAAAAAAACACAAAAATCACTAGTCTAAAAAATCTTTTTCTACCCTATGATGCACTTATAATTTCTTACATTTTCTATAAAAATGTAAAAGCTTTGCTTCTTATATTTATGTCTAATCAATATTTATATCTCTAATCAATTTGGAATTGACTTTTTTGTAGAATGTCAAGTAGAGAAATATATTTTTCCCAAAAACAAAGCCCAGATAGACACAGCATCATTTCTTGACTGGTCGATTTACTCTTTCCTCACTTATTTGTAATGCAACCTTGGTCATATATCAAGTTTCCATTCAGAAACACGTGGGACTATTTCAGCGACTCCTTTCTATTTCGCTGGACTCTGCCTCTGTGTGAACCATATCACGTTGTCTAAATCACTATAGCTTTTACAATAAGTCTTGATATCTAGAAGGGCAAGTCCCCACAAGTTTTTCTTCTTCCTCAAAAGTGTCTTGGCTATCCTTCACTGTTTGATTTTCCATATGAGTTTTAGAATTAGTTTTCCAAATTCCATTAAAATTTCTGTTGGAATTTTTATTGGGAAATGCACAGGATCTAAATTTAGATTCATTGGGGAAAATTATCTTCATGATACTGAATTTTCCAATCCATGAATATTGTGGTGGCAAAGACAGCTAGTTGTCCGCCCAAAATTCATTCTCTTTTCCTTCCTAATAGAACTCTGATTTATTCTGGGTGGAAACGTACCCAGATAAAAGAACACATGTTTCACTCTTCCTTGCAGCTAGGAATAGTCAAAGAGGTATAAGTGCAAGTCCCATAAGGTTTCTGGGAAGGGCCTTTAAAGATGGGAAGACATGACTCAAACTCAGCTTCTGCCTCCTTTCTCTCACAAATATCCCGTTTTCACAACTCTTGAAATCATGCCATTACACTCCATTCACACCACCACTGCCTCTGCTGGGACCTTCCTCATTTCCTGATTACTGCATTCACTCACCTCCTAAGTCGTCTCACCACCACTTCCCTCTGCCCCATCCATCCTCTACTTTACTATACCAGGATGATTTTTCTAAAACCCATTTCTCATCCTTTCACTACCCTACTTAAAACTTTCTTGATGGTTTTCTTGCCTCCAGTAGTGGTTCTCCAACCTGGCTGGAAAGCAGATTTGGAAAGCACCAAAATCAACTGGAGAGCAGGGGGAAGCTTTACATCCTTCCCAAACAGTCTGGGGCTTCCCTGGTGGCTCAGTGGTAAAGAATCCACCTGCCAAGCAGTAGACATGGTTTCAATCCCTGGGTTGGAAAGATCCTCTGGGGGAGGAAATGGCAACCCATTCCAGTATTCTTGCCTGGGAAATCCCACGTACAGGGGAGCCTGCAGGCTACAGTCCATGGGGTCGCAAAGAGTTGGACACGACTTAGCAACTAAACACACACACACACACAAACATAGCCCACATTCACTGACTATGAATCACAGGAGGAGGGAGTGTCCCTTGCAAATCAATAGTTTCAAAAAGCTCTTCAGGTGATTCCAATGCATCACCCTGTTTGGGAACCACTGACTTATATGATAGAAGCCAAATTATTCAATGTGCTGCAAGGTGTTAGGGACTGAACTGTGACTCCCCAAAATTCGTATGTTGTAGTCCTAACCCCCTAGTACTCAGAATGTGACTATATTTGGAGATAGGGTCTTTGAAGAGGTAGTTAAGTTAAAATGAGGTGGTTAGGGTGGGCCCAAGTAAAATATGACTTAAATCTTTATAAGAGGAGAGTAGGATACAGACACACCAAGAGGGAAGACCATGTGGAAATACAGGAAGAAGAAGGCCATCTGCAAGCCAAGAGAAGAAATTTCAGAAGAAACTGAACCTGCCAACATCTTCATCTCAGACTTCCAGCCTCCAGTACTGTGAGAAAGTGTGTTTCTAGTGTGTGGGCCACCCAGTCTGTGCTATTTTGCTATGGCAGCCTGAGCAGACAAAAACACAAGGGTTTAATCCTGGCCCTGGTTACCTCTCTAGAGCCTCACTCTGTCAGGCTCCATCACCCCGTCCATCATCACCTACCCAACACCTCCACCACTTACTAATTTTGAGACCTTGGGCAACCTAACCTCTCTGTACCCACTTTTCTTATCTGTGAAATGATCATTTATGTAAATGCATTTAACACAATGTGAACGTATAAAAGGCTTCCCAGTTGGTACAGTGGTAAAAAAAATCCTCTTGCCAATGCAGGAAACGCAAGAGACGTGGGTTTGATCTCTGAGTCGGGAAGATCCCCTGGAGAAGGCTACCCATTCCAGTATTCTTGCCTGGGAAATCCCATGGACAGAAGAGCCTGGTAGACTATTGTCTGTGGGGTCGCAAAGAGTTGGACATGGCTGAGAGGCCAAGCAGGCATGCATGAACATATAAAATATTCAATAAATAGTTAGTGGCTACATTCTAGCCCCAAAGAATCTAGCCATTCTCTAAATGGATGCTGTCTGGTTTTCCTTCTGTGACTTAGCACATGCAGACATGTCTGCTTAGAATGCCTTTCTCTCACTGCTTCATCTAGCTGTTTCCTGGTTGTCCTTTGAAACTGAATTCCTGGTGCAGCCAGCTCTTCCCCATGTCCAGAGCCCCACTCTGGGCTCCCACAGCACCCTGTGCTTGCCTCTACTAAGTGAGAAGCCACTGCAGGTTCTCAAGGTGCAGGACCGACCCGGTCTGGCTAATTAACTTCTATATGCCAGGTACCATTCTAGGTTCTGAGTCAAAACGAGAATAAAAAGAACTCTTAGCTCATGGGTTACTGAGAGGATTATAAGAGATAAAGTGTGCCAAGGACTTAAGACAGTGCCTGACATATGGCAAACACTCAGCAAATGCTATTATTATCTATCTATATTCAGTACACTACCTCACATCCACTGACGTCTTTGGCCTCTTGCTCAGTCTTCCACTCTAAACACAAATCCCACAACTGGCCTGGTGATGACCCCTCCAAGAGGCTAGTCTCTCTCCTGGACCTTGACTCCAGGAGCTTTCAACTTTCACCTCTACCCTACTCCAGGCGTTCTGTGACAGTGTCCTGACCTTGACTTTGTTGTTAGATTTTTGCAGACTGAATATTAGATAAACATATGAATAGACTCATATATAGAAAGCTCAGGTGGAATTTTCCATTAGCTTAAGACTGTGCTCTTGTTTCAAACAAACAAGCCTCTTCTCTATGACTGGGTCCCCAGCAGACGAAGGCAGAGAAGGGAAAGGGAAGGCTGGTTGAAGATGCTAGTTTTGCCAGTACAAGATAAGGGCAAATCACCTTTATGACTGCTCAAAGAGAGGAGATTACAGTCCCAGTCTTAGTGGAAACAAGGAGCGGACAAGAAGTTAGTGATCAAGAAACCGGAGCAAAAGTCAGGAGACTGAGAGGCAGTTACAGTTAATAGATACTGTCCAACATGAATGACCTTCACAAAAGCTTTTTTCTGAGGATGAGTCAAGAGTAATCCTATGCGGGTATGTTGCAGAGAAGAACCAATTCTGACTCCATGCTGGAACTGTTTCTTTGACTTGCTTTCATTGCTCCTATTACTACAATCATACACAATGGCCTGCCTCAAAGGACCCTGCCCCTCTGCCTGACTGTTAAAGTGTCTTTGTTCAGTTCACAGAGAGATAATCTGGCCTTGCCCATTTGTGAGTGGCTGCAAGAAAGAAGAGATTAACACACCTCTTCCAAAAGCTGGCCCTTCCTGGAGATGTTTTGCAAGACTGAAGACCCTTTTTACTTGATTTCCCCACTGCCTCTCCCCCTCTATTCTGCCTTTTGACTTTAGTTCCTCATTGTTTTTCTCTCTCTTGCTCTATCAAAGAACCCGGCATCTAGACCCCGACAAGATAGTTACTTTGAGACATCGGTCTGCCATGTTCTCAGTCAGCCGGCTTTCCAAATAAACTCGTATTCCTTACCTCAGCACCTCATCTCTCAGATTCATTGGCCTGTCATGTGGTGAGCAGAGAGAGTTTGGACTCTGTAACAGTTATACACTCCTTCCTGCCAGAAACAGCTACATAAAATTGATGGCTCCAAGGGCAAGGCTCACCCCACCTCCTTTCACTCAAGGTAATTCTCTTCTGTATCTATTGATTTGGACGATCACTTAGAACTTCATTTGCAAAAAGTATTCTAGTGCTAAAGGCTTCCCTGGTGGCTCAGTGGTAAAGAATCTGACTGTCAATGAAGGAGATGTAGGTTTGATTCCAGGGTTAGGAAGATCCCCTGGAGAAGGAACTGGCAACCCACTCCAGTATTCTTGCCTGCAAGATCGCATGGACAGAGGAGTCTGGGGTGCTAGAGTTGAACATGACTGACTGAGCACACATACCACACATTCTAGTGCTAAACCTTTGCTGTTTCCCTCAGTAGATAACTACATAGTTTACTTTCCACAGAAGCCAGCTGCCGTTGAGGTATGGTGATCACTCTCTACATTCCTCTCACCTTATCTACATCTCAAGACTTGAGTCTCTTAGTATGTATCCTTTTTCCTCCTCAAGGCTAATGCCATTACTCATGGTTGATCCCATATCTTTCTCATTTCCTCTGAGTCTTTGTGCCATCAAATTTCCTTTTTCCTGTTAGGTTGCTGCTGCTGCTGCTAAGTCGCTTCAGTCATGTCCGACTCTGTGTGACCCCATAGACGGCAGCCCACCAGGCTCCCCCGTCCCTGGGATTCTCCAGGCAAGAACACTGGAGTGGGTTGCCATTTCCTTCTCCAATGCATGATTAAACCATATTAAATTGCTGTTTGGGACATTTACCAATGGTGGAATATTGGCAATTTCATATGGTTCAGACTAATATAGCTTTGTTCTTTCCCTCTCTAAATTTTCCTTCTCCTCAACCAAAAACAATAACAACAACAACAAAAATCCTTGGACAGGTTGGAGTAACCTCTCCATGGATTGTGGTTTTTCTAACTTCACACCTCTATGTGTCCCTAAATAGAAAACCTAGATTATCATACCCCAGATATATCTGCCTTTGGTGTTCACATCTCCCAACTGACAATGCACCCAAGTATTTACCAAGGGTCTGGCATGTTTATGAAATTTTTGTTCACTCATTCCACAAATATTTTCTGAATATCTACACTGTTGCAGGCACTATTCTAAGCACTTGGAAAATCAGTGAACAAAACAAAGATCTTTGTTCTCTTAGAGCCTATATTCTAGCAGGGGTGGGAGGAAGGGAACATGCGATAAACATAATCAGTAAGATAACCAAATGGCATGTTAGAAAATGAAAGATGCCAGAGGTAAAAAGACAAAATAGAGAAGGGAAGGGAGATAGGCAGTACTAAGAGGAAAAGTTATAATTTATTTGTTAAAGTATAGTTGATTTAGAATATTGTGTTAGTTTAAAGTGTACAGCATAGTAATTCATTGTTTTGTTTTTTTACAAATTATATTCCATTATGGGTTATAAGATTGCTCAAAAGTTTCCTGTGCCATATAGTAAATTCTTGTTGTGTACCTGTTTTATGTATAGTAATTTGTATCTATTAATCCCATGCCCCTAATCTGTTCCTTCTCCCCTTCCTCTCCCCTTTGGTAACCATAAATTTGTAAGTCCATTTCTGTTTTATATATAGATTCATTTGTATTATTTTCTAGATTCCACATATAAGTCATATCATATATTATAGCATTTGTCTGGCTTACTTCACTTAGTATGATCATGTCTAGGTCCATCCATGTTACTGCAAATGGCAACATTTCATTCTTTGATTCCATTATATGTATACCACATCTTCTAAATCTAATCATCTGTTGATGGACACTTGGGTTGCTTCCATGTCCTGGTTATTGTAAATAATGCTTCTACAAACATAGGGGTGCATGTATCTTTTCAAATTAGTGTTTTTGTTTTCTCTGGGTATATCTCCAGGAGTGGGATTGCTGAATTATGCAGTAGTTGTATTTTTAGGTTTTTTGGTTTTTTTTTGCCATGCCACATGGCTTGCAGGATTTAATTCCCTGACTAGGAACTGAACCCAGGCCACCGCAGTGAAAGTACTATGTACTAACCACTGGACCACCAGAGAGTTCCCTATTTTTAGTTTTTTAAGTAGACTCCATACTATTTTCCATAGTGGCTGCACCAATTTACATTCCCAACAATGTTTGAGGGTTCTCTTTTCTCTATATCCTTTCCAACATTTGTTATTTGTAGACTTTTTGATCATAAACATCCTGACCAGTGTGAGGTGTTAACTCATTGTGGTTTTGATTTGCACTTCTCTAATAACAAGTGATTTGAGCATCTTTTCAGGTGCTTGCTAGCCATCTGTATGTCAAAAAATTGTAATTTTTAATGTGGTGGCTGTGGTAGGTCTTACTGAGAAAGTGACTACTAAGTGAAGACTTTAAGGGAATGCAGGATAGCCATGGAGATATCAGGGAGAAGTGTTTCAGGTAGAGTAAAGAGCAAGTGCAATGATCCTGAGGCAGGAAAGCTATTGGGGCAAGAGAATAGAGTAGTAGGATATGAGGACATAAAGGTAAGAGGGATCCTAACTGTGTAGGGCTTTTGTATTTGTTATACTGTTGATGTTCAGTCACTCAGTCATGTCTGACTCTTTGTGACCCGTGGACTGCAGCACATCAGGCTTCCCTGTCCTTCACTACCTCCAGGAGCTTGCTCAAACTCATGTCCATAAAGTTGGTGATGCCATCCAACCATCTCATCCTCTGTCCCCACTTCTCCTCTCGTCCTCAGTCTTTCCCAGCATCAGAGTCTTTTCCAATGAGTTGACTCTTCACATCACGTGGCCAAATTATTGGAGCTTCAGCTTCAGCATCAGTCCTTCCAATGAGTATTCAGGGTTGATTTCCTTTAGGATTGACTGGTTTGATCTCCTTGCTCTCCAAGGGACTCTCAAGAGTCTTCTCCAGCACCACAGTTCGAAAGCATCAAACTGCCTAGAAACAAATTGTCCTAATATTTTGTTTTTTAAAACAAAACACAGGAATTCAAGAGTGGCATGGCTGGCAGGTTCTGGCTCTGAGGTTTTGTCCTGAAGAATCCTCTTCCAAGGTGGCTTACTCATGTGATTGGTTGGCAAGTTGGTGCTTGTTTTGGGTGGGAGAGGAGGAGATGAGAAGGGGAGGACTCTGTCTTTTGCCAGGTGGGTCTCTCTAAATGCTGTTTGAGTATCCTTATGACATGGCAGCTGGCTTCCTCCAGAGCAACCAATCCAAGAGACAGCAAGGCAGAAATCACGATACCCCTTATGACCTAGCCTTTATAATACACTGTCACTCCCACTGTATTCTATTGGTTACACAGATCAGCCCTAGTTCACTGTAGATGAGACTACCCAAGCATGTGAAGAGCAAGAGGTAAAGATTCAGTTCAGTTCAGTCAGTTCAGTCACTCAGTCATGTCTGACTCTTTGTGACCCCATGAATTGCAGCACTCCAGGCCTCCCTGTCCATCACCAACTCCCGGAGATCACTCAAACTCATGTCCATCGAGTTGGTGATACCATCCAGCCATCTCATCCTTTGTTGTCCCTTTCTTCTTCTGCCCCCAGTCCTTCCCAGCATTGGAGTTTTTTCCAATGAGTCAACTCTTTGCATGAGGTGGCCAAAGTACTAGAGTTTCAGCTTTAGTATTAGTCCTTCCAAAGAACACCCGGGACTGATCTCCTTTAGAATGGACTGGTTGGATCTCCTTGCAGTCCAGGGGACTCTCAAGAGTCTTCTCCAACACCACAGTTCAAAAGCATCAATTCTTTGGTGCTCAGCTTTCTTCACAGTCCAACTCTCACATCCATACATTACCACTGGAAAAACCACAGCCTTGACTAGATGGACCTTTGTTGGCAAAGTAATATCTCTGCTTTTGAATATGCTATCTAGGTTGGTCATAACTTTCCCTCCAAGGAGTAAGCGTCTTTTAATTTCATGGCTGCAATCACCATCTACAGTGATTTTGGAGCCCCCAAAAATAAAGTCTGCCACTGTTTCCACTGTTTCCCCATCTATTTCCCATGAAGTGATGGGACCAGATGCCATGATCTTAGTTTTCTGAATGTTGAGCTTTGAGCCAGCTTTTTAACTCTCCTCTTTCACTTTCATCAAGGGGCTTTTTAGTTCCTCTTCACTTTCTGCCATAAGGGTGGTGTCATCTGCATATCTGAGGTTATTGATATTTCTCCCGGCAATCTTGATTCCAGCTTGTGCTTCTTCCAGCCCAGCGTTTCTCATGATGTACTCTCCATATAAGTTAAATAAGCAGGGTGACAATATACAGCCTTGACGTACTCCTTTTCCTATTTGGAACCAGTCAATTGTTCCATGTCCTCGATTACTGGATATCATCTTAGTGGCTGGCTACCACAGCCTTTGTAGGCCATTATAAATCTGTGGTTTTTACTTTTAGTGAAACGGAACCATTAGAGGGATGTGAGCAGAGAAATGACAATAATCTGACTTCTCGGGATGATACTTTCAAGAAAGATAAAAGGATCATTTGAGGATGCAGGTGATACTTAATGATCTTCCCCTTGACATGAAACATTTTCATTCAGAACCTCTCAACTCAGTACACTAACCTGTAAGGGAGCCCACGTTTGTGAAACATGATTCATCTGTCAGTCTAATTCATCTGTCTGTCCCTACAGCATATTTGTTTGTCCCTAACAGAAGCAGAAGATATTAAAAACAGGTGGCAAGAATGCACAGAAAAACTATACCAAAAAAAGATCTTAATGGCCCAGATAACCACGATGATGTGATCACTCCCCTAGAGCCAAACAACCTGGAGTGCGAAGTCAAGTGGGCCTTAGGAAGCATCACTACAAACAAAGCTAGTGGAGGTGATGGAATTCCAGCTGAGCTATTTCAAATCCTAAAAGATGGTGCTGTGAAAGTGCTGCACTTAATATGCCAGCAAATTTGGAAAACTCAGCAGTGGCCACAGGACTGGAAAAGGTCACTTTTTCTTTCCAATCCTGAAGAAAGGTGATGTCAAAGAATACTCAAACTACCACACAATTGCACTCATCTCACTCATCTCACGCTAGCAAAGTAATGCTCAAAATTCTCCAAGCCAGGCTTCAACAGTACATGAACTGAGAGCTTCAGATGTTCAAGCTGGATTTAGAAAAGATAGAGGAACCAGAGATCAAATTGCCCAAATCCATTGGATCATAGAAAAGTAATAAAATTTCAGAAGTAGATGTTTATCTACTTCTGCTTCACTGACTATGCCAAAGCCTTTGACTGTGTGGATCACAACAAACTGTGGAAAATTCTGAAAGAGATGGGAATACCATACCACCTGACCTGCCTCTTGAGAAATCTGTATGCAGGTCAAGAAGCAACAGTTAGAACCAGACATGAAACAACAGATTGGGGAGGACAGGGAGGGAAAAAAAAAAAGAAACAACAGATTGGTTTCAAATTGGGAAAGGAGTAGATCAAGGCTGTATTTTGTCACCCTGCTTATTTAACTTATATGCAGAGTACATCATGTGAAATGCCGGAGTGGATGAGGCGCAAGCTGGAATCAAGATTGCTGGGAGAAATATCAGTAACCTCAGATATGCAGATGAAACCACCTTTGTGGCAGAAAGTGAAGAGGAACTAAACAGCCTCTTGATGAAGGTGAAAGAGGACATGAAAAAGCTGGCTTAAAAGTCAACATTCATGGTCCTATCACTTCATGGCAAATAGATGGAGAAACAATGGAAACAATGCCAGACTATTTTCTTGGGCTCCAAAATCACTGCAGATGGTGACTGCAGCCATGAAATTAAAAGACGCTTGCTCCTTGAAAGAAAAGTTATGACAAACCTAGACAGCATATTAAAAAGCAGAGACATTACTTTGCCAACAAAGGTCCGTCTAGTTAAAGCTATGGTTTTTCCAGTAGTCATGTGTAGATGTGAAAGTTGGACGGAAAGAAAGCTGAGCACTGAAGAATTGATGCTTTTGAACTGTGGTGTTGGAGAAGACTCCTGAGAGTCCCTTGGACTGCAAGGAGATCCAACCAGTCCATCCTAAAGAAATCAGTCCTGAATATTCATTGGAAGGACTGATGCTGAAGCTGAAACTGAAGCTCCAGTACTTTGTCCACCTGATGTGAAGAACTGACTCATTGGAAAAAACCCTGATACGGGGAAAAATTGAAGGCAGGAAGAGAAGGGGATGATAGAGGATGATATGGTTGGATGGCATCATTGACTCAACAGCCATGAGTTTGAGCAAGCTCCTGGAGTTGGTAATGGACAGGGAAGCCTGACGTGCTGCAGCCCATGGGGTCACAAAAAGTTAGATACGACTGAGTGACTGAACTGAACAACATATTTGCAGTAAGTTTAGGCTATGATCGGGAATTTATGTGCATAGATTTGTTTTTCTTCCTTTGGCTTTCCTTCTTCCTTGTTCATTTTCCCTTCATTTCCCAATCCCTTTCTCACTCCCGATGAAACCATTTACCTCAGACCGGGATTTGAACCCATATGGTGGTATTTGAACCCAGCCAAAACCCAAGGTACTTGGTTTCAGGACCTAATGAAACTCAGGTTCTTGATGTCTCATCGCAGAAAGAATTCCATGCGAGACACAAGTAATAGGTAAGAAGCAGATTTATTCAGATTCAGAGAGAAGCACACTCCACAGGCAGACTTTGGGCCATTGCAGATAGGGAGTGCGGCCACAAAATGTGTCTTGGTTAGTTTTTATGCACTGGGTATGTTAATGAGTGGGAAGATTATTCCAGCTATTTTGGGGAAGGGGAAGAGATTTCTAGGAATTGGGCCACGGCCCACTTCTTGGTCTCATGGAACTGTCATGGCACTTCTGGGTGTGTCATTTAGTTTGCTGATTGAGGATCAGTCTAGCTGAATTCAACAGTTCTGCCATCTTAGACCCATTTGATTCTAATCAGTTTATGTTCTCTAATCAGCCTCTTTGAAAGGCTGTGCCCTGCGCCTTTCCCTCCTGTTAGCTATTGAGTGTCTTTCTTTTGCCTTTCACCTTCAGTTCTTGAACACAGGTCATATTCTACTCCCAGTTCCCTTGTTTATTAGTTGTGTGCTATTGGGGCACTTAGCATCTCTGGGCCTCAACTTCCTCTCTTAAAATTGGTTTACCATGAGAGTGCCTACCTTAGAGGATTGTCAAAATTACAACCAAGAAGTAGTCACACGCCAAGCACATTAAGTGGTCTCCAGCAAGAACTGGACATGTTCACTCTATCTTTTCAGTCTTTTATCTCTATTACTCCTTCCCTCCAGGGCTCAGCAGGTAAAAACCGTGGGAAAAATACCTCGAGGCCAAAAGAGGAAACACTGGAGCTGGGGGCGGGGACTACGAGATGTCCACTGCGCGTGCGCGCCCTCTCTGTCAGGTTCTGGTTTTTAGGCGGTCGGGGGGGGGGGGCGGGGAGGGGCAGGTGGGGTAAATAGGGCTTCGTTTGTGACGGTTGCCTCCGGTAGCCTGAGGGAGTGGCCGGACCTCGGCGGAGCCGCGGGCGGGCTGGCTCAGCGCAAATCTAGGGCTGGAAGGGTAAGTTGGAAAATGGCGGAGGGAGAAGAAGGAGGAGCTTCACTGAGCGGGAGGCTGGCCTCGCGGCGGGGGCGGAGGCCCGAAGACTTTGAGGGGCTCGGTGGCGCGGCTCGGGCGGGAGACAGACGGGCTGCGCCGCGTGCCTTGACTCTTTGAGGCCTTGGCTTGGAGGCACTGGATTCCCCGACCCGTGGTTGCTCCAGGCGGTGGGCGGGCGAGTGAGGGAAAGGAAGGGACTTCCGTTTCCTTCTAGGCTGGGGCCTGGCCGCCGAGAGGAGTTGGCACTTCCAGATTGGGGCTTGGGCCGCCCCTCCTCCAGGACCCTCCTCTCAGCACCGCGCGGGGCGCCTCGGGCGATCTAGGCCGGCTCTCCTGGCGAGGTGGGTACTGCCCGGACGGGCTTCCGCCTCCCTCCCCTTTCCTTCTCTCCCCTCCCCTCTCCTTCTCTCTTCCCTTCTCTTCTCCCCTCCTTCTCCTTGGGCCCCGCGCTGCGAGGGAGGGCAAGAGGGCAGCCCCTGCCGGGCGCTAGTGGCCCGCCCGGGGTTCGTGCCCAGGTTCCGGGACTGGCGAAGAAAGGCGTGGGTGGCTTCAGGCCGCCTGCGTGCCTCCTCAAACCCCGTGACCCCTAAGGTAAATCGAGTCCAAGAACTTTCTTAAAAAAATGATCAAAGGGGACCCCCCCCCCACCCCCCTCCATCTGATGCCTGTGCCAGGTATGGAGCTGGGTGGAGTGTGTCTGGTAAGAGCATGTGAACAGAAAGAATAGAAGCCAAAGACCTTCCGGAAGAGGAAATTAGCTAGTAATTCTTTCCAACCTTTGTCACCTCCCCAGCATATTCTGTGAGTAAAACAAAATTCAGTCTAACTTTCAGTTTCATTATTTTAACTCCATAATACACTTAATTGTTTTCTCATCGGGAGGAGGGAGAGTGGTTATTGCTGACACTAAGCAACAGCCCTCTCCACCTCCAAAAAAAGAAAAACGTCAATCAAAGCTTTGTAAAAAAAAAAAAACCTATCAATTTTAATAATCTACTACTTTGTTTTCAGATATAATTGCATCACTACTTATGTCACAAATGTGCTACCATGATAGTTAATGGCAGAGAAATTTACTCTTGTAAGGTCGGAGGTTTCTATAGTGCTTCTTTTCTCTCTTTTTTTACTTAACATTTGTTATATCCAGTTCAAGAGAATACTGTGACAGCCATCTTAGAATTATCACACTTTTTTTTTTCACTGTATTTTTTTTTTTTCATCAATCAGTGATTTTATTAACTCTTATCTTAAACTTTTTCTACACATTTTTTCCTGTTATTGAATTATCACACTTTAGAACTGGAAGGGGTCTTAGTCCACCCATGATATTTACAAAAGCAGAAACTAAGGCATAGGAAGATGTCATGGCTTGCCTAATGCTAGTCGATTCCTTGCTGTTGCTCTTTCTGTGCAACTGCTCCACTTAGCCTCCAATCAAGACAATGAAGATGTATTCAGTGAACATTTCTGAAGCATATACCACTTTGTGCCATACAACTGTGCTACCTACTTAAAGTGTATTTAACATGTTTATGAAGCCAGTGCTTGTGGTATTTTTCTTCATCATTGAAGAAGTTAAAAAGATTTATACATACACATCTAGATGTATGTGCTCAGAAAAGTTCTTGAAGGATGTACAAAGAAAATGTTAACAGTGGTTACTTCTGGAGGTTGGAGGGAGGCTTTTTATTTTGCACCTCACGTGTGACCTAAGGTACTGTTTGAAATTCTCACCGTGAACAAGTATTGATTTTAAAGCTAAAAACAAGTTTTAAAGTTTTCACACATGTATGTATATGTATATCAGTATAAACAAGTATCAATGGTATGTGTATATATATTTATATACCCATATGTATTTATGTATCAGTGATTTGTAAAATCCAGAGAGGTTCATGTCAGCCCAACTGGCAAAGCAGGCCTGATTATCTGATGCTCATATTTCATCTTTGGTTTTCTCCTGTTGCTCCTAATGTAAGAAGGTAACGATATTGTATTTTATTAGTCTTTATATAGTTTTGGAAAATGTGCTAAGCTTTTAATTATTGAATAATTAACAAATTATAACATTCAGGATATCAAATTTGACACAAAAAAATTCTGAACGTAGAAATCTTTGTAAAAATCATATAAAAAAATTAAGACAGTAAAGGTCCCTGGTGATTAGTAGTTCAGCTCTTTTGTTTTTATTACCAGGTTAAGACGCAAGAAAAAAAAAGTGAATTGCCCAAGGTCATATATCTAATTATTAACAGAGCTTGGACTAGAGTCTAGGTCCTAGTCCAGTGCACCTTGTACTACACCTGTAATTTTACTGCTTTCTAGTGCGTTTGATGACTCCAGCGAGGTGGGGGAGAAGGGAATACTGACTAAAAGTCAGGTCCATTTCACTAGATAAGAATTACTGTAATTAATGACTCAGTTAACTTGTATAGAGCTTGAAATATTTAACTAACATAAATGTTCCCCTTGTATTTGGTTGTAAACATTAACTTGTATTGTGCTTGAAGTATTTAACTAACATAAATGTTCCCTTGTATTTGGTTATAAACATTAACTCATTTAGTAAATGGTTTGTTTATATTATAAATGCTTAGAGACTCCAAGTGTGAAATAATGATATTTTCCTGTTTTTGTTTGGTCCCATATTTAAATCTGGTAGCTGGCACTAACAGATTTTAAAAAACCCGCTGATTTATTAAAAAAAAAAAAAAACTTACTGAGCACCTACAGTATATGCCAGGTATTGTACTATGTGGTAGAATCCCAAAGATGAATATGGCAAAATAGATGCCCTTGTTCTCTTGAGGTTGGGAGATTATCATGAGCTGTCATGTCTCAAACTTTGTGGTCTAATCTGGTAATAGTATTACAGAATGTAATCTGTGGCACAGTTTAAGGTCATTGTGTGAGTAGATTTGAGGAGGTTAAAAACAGTAGTGGAACAAATATTATTTTCACATCTTAGAGGTCACGTGGTACAATGGAAAGAGCCTTAGATTGAAAGCCTGAGTTCCTGTGTTGACTTTGTTTCTGATTAGCTGAGGGATTGTGAGCGAATCATTCAACCTCGTTGCCTCCATGTTTCTTTTTCATAAATTTTAAAGTATATTTGTTCCACTTAATTCAAAGCATGAAAAGAGCATTTGGAATATTATATAAGAAAAATGTATCTGCCATAAGAACTTGAGGCCAAACTTACGTTATATGTTAATCTACTCTGCATATACTTAGTAGGTTGTCCTTTGTATGATAAAAGCATATTTATGTCCATTTTGTAGAACTTGGCATGGACTTTTATTTATAATTATGATATAGTTGTAGCTGTGCTATTTGATACATTTGGGGATTTTATTTGGTATAATTGGTACCCAGTCTTTGTTCTGGATACATGTGATTCACTGTCATTCTGATCTGCTTCTATAATACATGAATATTTTCAAGAATATGGGTTGTGGTAAAAAGCGAGGTTTACCTGCATTGACTGGGAATAGCTTGAACTCAGATGGTCAGACAGAGGTTGAACTGAGTGAGTTAAAGCTAATGTCCTAAACTGGGCAAAGCTGGTGCCACTGTGTATTCTCTGGTATATCTGTAAATACTTATATATGGTTTGAACTTTTATGCTTATTCCTGTAATGATTTTTTTGACCTCATAACACAGACTTCTCAGCATATATTGCTATGTGATGTGCTTTTTGTGGCTCCACCTAATTTTTCAAGCCCTGAAAGGGCACAGAGCCTAACATTTTTTACCTTACTGGACTACCCTTTCTACAAATAATTCCAATAGTAATTTCCTTATACCTTTTGTTATTGTTCAGTTGCTCAGTCATGTCTGACTCTTTGCAACCTGATGGATTGTAGCCTGCCAGGCTTCTCTGTCCATAAAAGTCTCCAGATAAGAATACTGGAGTCGGTAGCCATCCATTCCCTTCTTCAGGGGATCTTCCTGACCCAGTGATTGAACCCACATCTCCTGCATTGGCAGGTGGATTCTTTACCATTGAGCCACCAGGGAAGCGTCCTTACACCTAGATTGGTCATAATCACTGGGTTTGCATTTTTTCCCTGGTGGCTCAGATGGTAAAGCATCTGCGTACAATGCGGGAGACCCGGATTCAGTCCCTTGGGTCGGGAAGATCCCCTGGAGAAGGAAATGGCAACCCACTCCAGAATTCTTGCCTGGAGAATCCCATGGACGGAGGAGCCTGGTAGGCTACAGTCTATGGGGTCGCAAAGAGTCGGACATGACTGAGCGACTTCACTTTCACTTTCACTGGCCACATGATCTTTGATGAGTAACAACCAGTCAGAAAATCACTGTTTCCCAATATTTCAAATGGGTGTAGGATGTGTAGGTTAAATTAGCTACCACACATGAAAAAATTGTAGATTATAAAGCACATTACATATTTTAGTTATTATTGGAGGTAACATGGTAAAAGAGGATGGGCTGTGAAATCACACAAGTTCCTGGTTAAATTCTGACCTTTGAAACAAATAGGATTAGAAACTTAGTTTAAATTCAGCATGTTTTAGTAGATTAGAGAAAATGCATATAGTTAAAATGATGAGGTAGAGGGAAATGAAAATTGGTCTACAGTGTTTAAAACACATGGAGCATTCATTAAATATGTTGTACTATTTTAATGTGGCTTGTAGTCACTGTAGCAACGTTTCCTTCATTTTGTGTCATTTTTTAACTCAATCCCAATGGAAGACAAACCTACTAAATGTTTGCTTAGGGACAACAGAGTGGCTTTTGGAAAGAGTACAATATTTTTGCTGGGGAAAAAGAAAAGATATTGCCCTTTATCAAGAACTTTTTTCTGTACTTGCTTGTGATCCCAACATGATCATGGAAGAGAATACTTAATCCTGAGAAAGATTTAGGGTAGTTACTACCCATTCACCAAGTCATTTATCAAAAAAACCTCAGAATGGCATTTGTGGAACCATCTGATTTTTTCCAGTACCATGGCACCCCACTGCAGTACTCTTGCTTGGAAAATCCCATGGATGGAGAAGCCTGGTGGGCTGCAGTCCATGGGATCGCGAAGAGTCGGAAGTGACTGAGCAACTTCACTTTCACTTTTCACTCTCATGCATTGGAGAAGGAGATGGCAACCCACTCCAGTGTTTTTGCCTGGAGAATCCCAGGGACAGGGGAGCCTGGTGGGCTGCCGTCTGTGGGGTTTCACAGAGTCGGACACGACTGAAGCAACCTAGCAGTAGCATCCTGATCACTCTATCAGCATAAGTTATCTGCTGCTGCTGCTGCTGCTACTAAGTCGCTTCAGTCGTGTCCGACTCTGTGCGACCCCAGAGACGGCAGCCCACCGGGCTCCCCCGTCCCTGGGATTCTCCAGGGAAGAACACTGGAGTGGGTTGCCATTTCCTTCTCCAATGCATCAAAGTGAAAAGTGAAAGGGAAGTCTGAGCGAGTATCAAATAGAATAAGTTCTGGTTTCTGTGGCCTTCATCAAATCATTTAATTTCCTTATGCTTTAATTTCTTTATCTGAAAATGAAAAAGTGATTTCTATTATCCTGCTTAGCACAATTATAAGTAAATTATGTTGAATAAGTTTTGCCTTTGGATGTCAAATATAATGATTTTACTTTTCCGTGTTCTTGATTCTGAGCTGCCCTTTTGTAAAAATTATTTCAGGGAAATTTTTGGCTGAAGATCAGGGGAGACTGCTTTCTTACCAGTGCCCAAAATTATTTTCTCAAGGTATTAAGTGAACAAGTTTAGAACTCCAGCAATAGATATCACTCAGACATTTTTCAGTGAAATCTTTTCTTTTCAACTCAAGTTAACAATAAGCAATCAGGTATTATTATTACTAATGTTTCTCAGCCTTCTCTGCTAGTGATTTACCGCTACCCAGGCAGTGGACCAAAAGACATGTGTTCACAGCCAACCTCTTGTACATAACCTGGTTACTGCTTTTATCTCTGGGAGTTGACCTGTATCCTCTTTTTCTTTTTTTTTTTGGCCTTGCCACAGCATGCAGGATCTTAGTTCCCCAACTGGGGTCAAACTTTGCCATCTGCCGTGGGAGCCTGGACTCTTTAACCACTGGACCACCAGGGAAGGACCCCCTTTTTTTAACTTGATAATTGACAATAATATTACAAAGTAGCAAGTTGACAAATTCTCAGAATAGGCAAAAAGATAAGGACCTAAGAATACATTCTTTCCTCTCCTTGTTATAAGTTATAAAAATTATTTTCTGTGAAAAAAGAGCCAAAACCTTGCAATAGCAGGCCCCACTAATGATAGCTTGCTGCTACTGCTGCTGCTATGTCGCTTCAGTCGTGTCCGACTCTGTGCAACCCCATAGACGGCAGCCCACCAGGCTCCCCCCCCCGTCCCTGGGATTCTCCAGGCAAGAACACTGGAGTGGGTTGCTATTTCCTTCTCCAATGCATGAAAGTGAAAAGTGAAACTGAAGTTGCTCAGTCGTGTCCGATTCCTAGCAACCCCATGGACTGCAGCCTACCAGGCTGCTCCATCCATGGGATTTTCCAGGCAAGAGTACTGGAGTGGGGTGCTATTGCCTTCTCCCAATGATAGCTTACCATGCCATTTTATTCACAGGTGAAGGAAACATTGTCATATGGCAGATAGCCAAATAACACCCCCAGCCTGCTGGGCACAATTGTATAAAGGACCTTGACTAATCAAGAGTCCAACTGCTTTTTTCTTTTAATTAGAATCTATTTGCTGGATAAAATTTAGAAAATTAAGAAAACTGTAAAGAAGAAAATTAAAGTCAGTAATCCCAGTACCCAGAGATAACCACAGTAGAGTTTTAATATGTAATTTAGCCTAAATCTTTATATATTACTCAGTCGTGTCCAACTCTTTGCGACCCCATGGACTGTAGCCTGCCAGTCTCCTCTGTCCATGGAATTCTCCAGACCAGAATACTGGAGTGGATAGCCATTCCCTTCTCCAGGGTATCTTCCCAACCCACGGATCGAACCTAGGTCTCCAGCATTGCAGGCGAATTCTTCACTAACTGAGCCACCAGAGAAGCCTCTTATATATTGGTATTTTTTATAATTGGGGTTATATTAGACAATATTGTTTTATAACAAGCTTTTATCACTTAATACAACATCATGAACACATATTTGTGTCCTTTAGTAGTGTCAGGCAAGTGTATGCTTCTCGGTTCTTGTCTCTTCACAATGATTTGGAGCGATAGACATTAAAGCCCTCAGTGCGTCACAGCTCTTGGGTCTTGAACAAACCGTGTCATAGCTCTTAGACAAATGAGTGTTACAGCTCTGTTTTATTTAGAAGATAGCAGGAGAATCCATCCTCGAAGAAGAGAGTGGAGGAGCACGCGCGTGGGGGTGGGGGAGAGAGAGAGAGAAAGAGCATTCGCACGCGGGGGAGAGAGTGAGAGAGAAAAAGTGTACGCGGCGGGGGGGGGGGGGGGGGGGGGGGGGGGCGGCTGGCAGCGGGGGACCTGGCTCCTCCTTTTATATGTCTTCTTCCCCCTGGGCCTGCACTATGCAAATTGGCAGGAGTGCTGTTCTACCTGAAGTCCTCACTGGGGTCCTCCTCGGACCTTTCTTTGACCTTCCTTTGTTGTATTTTCTCGGGCTTTTCCCTTCCTTGTCTTTTAGCCACTGCCATTTTGGACTCCTTTTCTCTATTCTAACTACCTAACATTAGTATTCTACAACCGAAGTTTTTAAAGGTTGCCTAGTATCTACATTAACAAAATGTTGTCCTCTTTTGTTGGAAATGAGTTTTTTTTTTTAAATAAATATTGCTGTACTGAACATCCTCATATACATATTTTTAAAAAACATCCTTGATCATTTCCTTAGTGTTATGCTTTAGTACTAGAATGGCTGGTTCAGAAAGTAACCATATATTTAAAGCTTTTAGAATGTATTGTCAGATTGCTCTCGAGAAAAGGTGTACCAGTTTTTAGTTCCACCAACAAGAATGACTGTTGTCCTTTATCTTCTCATCTGCTGGATTTTTATTGTTAGTGGTGGCAATCTCTGCCAGAACGTACAAAAATGGTATCTTTTGAAATGTTTATTTCTTTGATCACTCATGATATTTAACATTTTTGCATGTTTGTTGGCCATTAGTATTTGCTACTTGTAACTTGTTTTCTGCTGAGATGTTCTTTTTTTTTTTTCCCATAGATTAATATGAGCTTTCAAGCTTTAAGACTATTCCTGGTCGAAAATAAGATAGATAAAAAATAAGTGGTGATAGGACACACTGCTGTGTGAGATCACTTTAATATTGACGTTAAAAACAAACAGGAACTTTCCTGGTGGCCCAGTAGTTAAGACTCCACAATCCCAGTGCAGGGGGGCAGGGGTTCAATCCCAGTCACACAGTATTGCCAACATTTTAAAAAATGCAAATGAACAGGAGGACATTAAGTCCAACATATTTTATAAGAGTAAAAAAATTGTTAGCTTTAGAAAAGCCTGGAAGTGAAGGTGCATAACTGTGTGTGTGTATATTAACATTTGTGTTTTTTAAAATGCTGTAACACATCTCTGAAAGACTGTGGGAGAAACTGGTAAGAGTGATTGCTTCTTGGAAGGGAACTGGAGGTTTAAGGTACAGGGGTGGAATGGATGCAACTTTTGTACCTCTCGAATTTGATCATGTGTGTATTTTCTCTTTTTAAAAACATACATTTAAAGTTCATGTTCAGCAATATGAAATTGTGAGGTTATGATAGATTCATATAGTCAGATACTAGTCATCCAGTTAAAATAATGTTCTAATCTATATAAAAATTGATGTGGAGAGATGCTTATGATATATTTTTAAGTAGAAAAAAGCAAATTATAAAAATGCCATATAAGTCCTCATTAGAAATATTTATAATGTACATGTATACATGTACACAGAAAAGGGTCTTAAAGGATAAACGTATTAAAGTATTCACAGTCTGAATAATAGGCTTCTTTTTTCTCCTCTTTTAAAAAGGAAAACCCTTGTTTGTATTAAATATTGGGTTGGTATCCATCATGAGATTTTGTCTTTCTGCCTATTCTGATTTTAGCATAGATTTTTTATCTATTAATAGACTCTGAATAAGCATAAACAGTATTAATCTATGCTGTGGATCTACAGTTTGGGCTATAGATGGTTTGTATTTGAATCAAAGACTTGATTAACAAGCACTATAAATTGTCTTAAGTACTGAACAGTTTTCAGCAAAATGGAAGAGGGGATACTAGTGATTTTGAACCTTCTTATGATCTTAAGTGAATTCTTGAGCCCCAAATCTGTGTACTCTTCATTCAAAAAAAAAACAAAACAAAACATTCTTTGAGGGAGCACAGTCTCATGATTTGCTGAAGAAAAGATGACGGAATACCTTACTGTGGGTCCATTCTGAGAGAACTATACCTGCGGAGTTAATTATTATAAACAGTTTGGCAAAGATTGGAGGTCTGGGCTCAAATTTAAGTATTACTATGACTTTCTAAATTAAGTGTAGAACATGTAATTGATACTCCCTTTGTTGATTCTCAGCATGGCCTTTCAGGTATTTACAGAAGTAGGCTTCATGATCAAGCATATATTGTAGTCAACAGTATTAATAAGTTGATGTTATTGACTGAGCTTATGGGCTAAGTGCTCCTTAATGCCATTCAGTTATTTGAGTGGCTCAAATGGCAACCCACTCCAGCTTTCTTGCCTGGAGAATCCCAGGGATGGAGGAGCCTGGTGGGCTGCCGTCTATGGGGTCGCACAGAGTTGGACAAGACTGAAGCGACTTAGCAGCAGTGCTTAATTTTAGGGAGAGAACTTTTGATTTTATTGAATGTAATTAACCTCAAAAATGTTCTGTTGACCATTTAACTTAAATGAAAATATGCTTCATGGTTTGAAGAACCTAGTAGTATAAATTAACAATTTGACTAAAAGTTGAATTTTTGTGTCAATGCATCATAGTATAATAACTGAATTTTAAAAATCTGTTTTTTAAAAATATACCCCTTTTGTTGAAGACAAGTAGATTTTTAAAATTCAGCTTTTTAATACTATGTTATATTTATGTAGATACCTTTTTTAAGATACTACAATTTTGTAAATCAAAATGCTGTTTCTAAACAGGGAACTAACTAATACTTTAAGATCATTATAAGAGGGATTGACCTCCACTGGGTCAGGGAGAATGTTGCTAGTTTGATGAGATCTCTATGCTGGATCTTCTGTAGGGCCAAGAAACAACTGATGAAAAAAATCTTAAAATATTTCTACACATAATGAGCAAAGAGAGAATCTTAAGATAAATTTTAAATTATGGTGTTTTGGGTTAGCACACATAAGATTTTTATTATATTACTATGAAAAATTGTATGAATCATATTTTTGAAATGTGATTTGAGTTTTACTGTTTACATAATATGCATATATTTCCTATTTTGGTCACATTTTCTGGTCACAGTGGCATATTAACAATTTTTACTACTCACAGTGATTTCAAGAGTCCATTGGAGGTGGTGGGTAGAATGTGGAATAGTGTCAGCTGTGACCAAATAGAGGTGGTTCAACATTCATTCTTTTGCCCAACATTGATTAAGCACTACTGTGTCACTCATTGCTTTAGGAATTGGGAATACAAATGTGATAGGGCAGAGCCCTTGCCATAAAGGACCTTCATTCTAACAATATAGGTACACCTATAAACATACACACATGCAGTCATTATTCAGTCTTGTTCTAGTACAACTTGGGTCTTCAAATTATTTAGAAGATATACTGAGGGCACAAAGAGTAGTCATTCTATACTAGGGTTTTGAGTGGATGAATCAGCGAAGATGTCATAGATGAAATTCTAAAAACATACGTCTTCTGAGTTTTAAACAGGTGTGTGTGTGTGTGTGTGCGCGCGCTCAGTTGTGTCTGTGCAATCCTATGGACTGTAGCCCACCAGGCTCCTCTGTCCATGGAGTTCTCCAGGCAAGAATACTAGAATGGGTTGCCATGCCCTTCTCCAGGAGATCTCCCCAATGCAGGGATCAAACCTGCATCTTTATGTGTCTCCTGCATTGGCAGGCAGGTTCTTTACCACTGTGCCACCTGGGAAACCCTTAAACAGATGCCTTTACTTAATTACATAATGTGTTTCATTTGGCATGGTAGTACTGCAATGGGAGCTAATAGGGTTATATTGCTTGCTTACATTTTGTCATATTTATAACGTTGTTTTAGTTTCTTTGGGCTGCCATAATAAAGTACCACAAACTGAGTGACTTAAAACAGTAGAAATTTAGGGACTTCCCTGGTGGTCTAGTGGTTAAGACTCCGAGCTTCCACTGTAGGGGAAGCTAAGTCCTTGGTTGAGGAACTAAGATCCAACATACTGTGTGACCAGAAAGAAAGAAGGAAATTTATTGTCGCACATTCTGGTAACTAGAAGTCTGAAATCAATGTGTTGGCAGAGCCATGCTATCCCTGAAGCTCTGGGGAGAACCTGTTCCATGCCTTTCTCTTAGCTTCTGGTATTGCTATTGATCCTCGATGTTTTCCTTGGCTGGTCAGTACATTAAGACTCCAGTCTCTGCCTCTATCTTCACATGGCCATCTTCCTTGTGTTTCTTCTGCGTTTTTGACAAGAATATCAGTCATGTTGGATGACGGCACCCTAATGACCTCATCTTAACTTGATTGTATCTTCATGGACCCTATATCCAAATAAGGTCATATTCCTAACCAGTGGCTTAGGGCTTCAAAATATCTTTGAGGGGGCACAATTCAACCCATAATAATCACTTAATTCCTTTTTACTGTGCCACATCAATATAGTTACTTAAGAAATGCTTTTTTATGATGAGGTTAACAAGGCCCTTGGTTGCAGGGATAATGGTAAGTATTTTTAGTTCATTAAATGAGCCTGTAGTGACTGAATGAATTTCTCCCAGAGACCAGAAGGGTAAAACACAGGCAGGTTGTAGAGATCTCTGAGCTCAATAAAAAAAGATGAAAGGTTTTGCTGCTTATTTGTTAAGAACAGCAAACAAACAGTGTTTTGTTATTCAGGTGCTCCTTGACTTTAAAAGATTTAATAGGTATTTGTAATAGTTAATTTTCAGTCATCAGAGATAGTTCCCTAGTATATCATCTTAAATAATTAAATTTATGTAAATCTTCAAAACTGCTTTCTTCGTTGTCTTGTACACATATGAAACTGCTTCTTAATTTTTTTCTAAGATGCTGTGGTAACTGAAACTCATGATATTATGGAATAGATTTTTTAAATTACTTTTGCCATAATAATTGCCTACCAAATAGGATTCAGTTTAAGAAATTACTGTTAATCTTCATTTCAAGTAAGACAGATTTTTATTAGAAACCTTAATGCTTAAATACATTTTGGAGTAGTATTCTAGTATTTAAAAATCACAAAACTATTTCCTTGTTTGGGATTTTTTTTCAATTAATCAAAAATTTATTTAATTTTTTTTTTTTTTTTTTACCATTTAGAGAAACTATCTTTCAGAAGGGAATCATTTGATCCTTCATTGTTTTAATAGCACACAACTGTCATAAATACGTTCATACTAGCCTTATTTTAAGATGAATTATTAAGTAGCTTTGGGGGGAATTATTCATAGACCACAGGGAACTTCATAATATTCTTAATTTCTATGTGCATGCATTATTACAGTGCTTACGCACACTGTCCAATGATAAATACCAAAGAAATCAGGCAAAGAATGAAAACTGGCAGCCTCACCCTTACTTGTCATAAGTGGATGTGTGGGAAATAAATTGCCCAATGAAAATAATATAGGTAAACTTGACTTGTCAGTGGTAAATACCACAGCTTTCTCTTAAAGTGTAGGCAGTGTTCCTAGAATAATCCCACTGAAGAAAATGCAAAATCTTTACATAAAAAAGTGCACAAGTTTTTCCTATGTGTAAAAGTCTTTAAGTGCATTTTATATCCAAAACAATTTGCACTACTTGAATACAGATCTTCGTCAACTTATAATGAGGTTGCATCCCAAGAAAACCATCCTAAGTTGAAAGTATCATAAGCCGAAGATGCATTTTATACACCTAACTTACCAAATATCATAGCTTAGCCTGTCCTACCTTAAATGTGCTCAGAACACTTACATTAGCCTACAGTTGGGGAAAATCATCTAACACAAAGCCTGTTTTATAATAAAGTGTGGAATATCTCTTGTAATTTATTAAATACTGTACTGAAAATGAAAAATGGAATGTTTGTATGGGTAGAATTATGAGTCTATCGGTTGATCTTCTTGATTGCCTGAACTGACTGGGAGCTGCAACTTGCCCTGCTGTCCAGTATCACTAGAGAGTATCAGACTGCACTAGCACAGGAAAAGATCTGAATGTGTATCACTTTCACACCATTATAAAGTGGAAGAATCACGTCAAACCATTGTAAGTGGGAACCGTCTGTACCTTAAAAAAGTTCAGAAGCCTACCAACATATATATAGTAGCACACACCCAAAACAAAAGAATGCTTTCCAGTGAGATTGGGAATGAGGATAAAAATTAAAGGAGAGCATCTCCTGTATTACCAGAGTCAATAAAATTAGCTGATTATATAATCTATAGGATAGACAAACATCAATGTGAAAAACTCACAGAATTTCATAATTCAGGAACATAGCTTCAGTGCTTCATAATGTAGAAAGAAGCTCCTAAGAATAGCCAATTGGTTTGATTTCTTAGAAGTTAGAAAAACTGCATTTCAGAAAATGATTTGTAACAATTAACAGCAAACACACAATATTGTAAAGCAATTATCCTCTAATTAAAAATATAATAACATTAGCACAAGAACAACATTAAGAAAGAAAAATACTGGGGGAATTCCGCAGTGGTGCCGTGGTTAGGACTCTGCGCTCTCACTGCCCAGGGCCCAGATTCAATCCCTGGTCAGGGAACTATGATTACCCAAGCCTGGGGAATGGCCACGCCTCCTCCCCCCCAAATACTGGGTACACAAGAACTGAGGTCCTCAGAGTACCAAAAATATCTAAAGAGAATCAGACTTCACATTAGAATTTAAACAATGTAGTTAAAGGAAAAACTAACTGGAATCTTTGTAATAGGTTAAATATTTAACTCTTTCAAACAGAAATAATCCTCTTACATAGTTCTAAAAATGTGCATCTAGTTTTCCATATCAAAAGCACATAATTTGATTAGCAGAGCTCCCTTTGTTTTAGACTTAAAATCACCTCTGATCCACCAAAGTTTGTACTAACAGTTACCAAACTAATTAACATTTAAACAGCTTTATTGAGATACAATTCGCATACTATAATACTAATTTTGAAGTGTACAGTTCAGTGATTTTAATGATCAGAGTTGTACAACCACCATTACAGTCTCAGTTCAGTCAGTCAGTTCAGTTGCTCAGTGCAACCCCATGGACTGGAGCACACCAGGCCTCCCTGTCCATCAACAACTCCCGGAGCTTACTTAAACTCATGTCCATTGAGTCGGTGATGCCATCCAACCATCTCATCCTCTGTTGTCCCCTTCTTCTGCCTTCAATCTTTCCCAGCATCAGGGTCGTTTCCAATGAGTCAGTTCTTCGCATCAGGTGGCCAAAGTATTGGAGCTTCAGCATCAGTCCTTCCAATGAATATTCAAGACTGATTTCCTTAGTATTGACTGGTTGGATCTCCTTGCAGTCCAAGAGACTCAAAAGTCTTCTCCAACACCACAGTTCAGAAGCATCAATTCTTCGGCACTCAGCTTTCTTTACAGTCCAACTCTCACATCCATACATGACTACTGGAAAAACCATAGCTTTGACGAGATGGACCTTTGTTAGCAAAGTAATGTCCCTGCTTTTTAATATGCTGTCTAGATGGGTCATAACTTTTCTTCCAAGGAGCAAGCGTCTTAATTTCATGGCTGCAGTCACCAACTGCAGTGATTTTGGAACCCCCCAAAAAATTAATTTAGAATATTTTAATTACTCCACAAAGAAACCCAGTAACCATTTGCATATTTCCGATTCTCCTCCTCACCCAGCTGTAAGCAACCACTAATCTACTTTCTCGTTCTATTTACTTTAAGAAATTTTAAACCTACAACATGATTGTTCTCATGCCTTTTCCAGGTCATTGGCTCAGAGGTCTAAATGTTCTTAAATTAGCCAAATTTACAAGTCCTCAGACATCCCTCACTCAGAAAACATTCAGCATTCAAAAGATGGTTTCATGATGTTCCACCTTACGAGTTTTTGATCTGGAACATGTGTTTCAAATTCTGTTCACACCACTTTCTAGGAGTGCTAAACTCATTTAATTAGAAGGAATAAAACCATTCTGTCCAAACTCAAAACTGAGTTTGTTCTATATGGGTTAACCATTTCCAGGCTTTCAATAATAAGAACAGCTTTAGGACTCTAGCATGGTACACCACTGTCTTCAGTAATAATGTCTTTATCCTTTGGCTCAGTGTTTTGGTTCAATCTGCTGTGGATAGCCAAGAAAGCTATTACCAGTAGATTGGCAGTCCTACTGTTCCTAACGTTGTTCTCCTGTTTACTTGTCTTGTTATTATGGTAAAGTTGTAAAGTTGTGACTGTTGGCAGTCATCCTGTTATTTGATCAAAACTCTGGGGAATTCCCTTACAGTCCAGTGGTTAGCACTCCATGCTGCCACTGCAGGGGGAACTGGTTCGATCCCTGGTCAGGGAACTAAGGACCCGTGTACCACACAGCCAAAAAGAAAAACAAAATTGAATCATTGTGCTGTACATCTGAAACTAACATGACATTGTAAATCAACTATACTGCAATAAAATGTAAAAAAAATAAAGCCCTTCCCTGAAACTTCTCTACCACTAACCTAAAATGTCATTAGCAGCTGATAGTCCTGTGCTGAGCCAGACCTCCTGGAACAAGCCAGGGTGTAACGATCCATGGGACCCACTCTAAGCCATGTAATGTCTCCTTTAGGTTCAAACCATCCCAGCTATAGAGCCCCAGGGAGTGGTCAGTGTTGTGTTTGTAAAGATGAACTAGTCCTATGATGTGTTTCTGGGGGAATATCCACATTTGTAATGGAAGATACATCTTAAGTCTTGGTGCATACCAATGACTAGATCTGGCTTTTTTCTTTGGTTAACGGACCATCCGTTAAAACATTTTCCTTCTTCATTAGCATGTCAGTACCAAAGGCACTGTTTGCTTCTTTCTGTTTTTCTGTGTAAAAATCCTAAGCAGCAGGTTGGTTGTTGAAATCGCTTTGTGATAATTATCATCTTTATATATAGATGGTAAGTCTCCCTCATATAGGCTAGTAAAATGTCATCATTAGGTATCTTAAGAATATGTTGCAGTAATCCATGAAACTCCATTAAATGTCCAAGGTTTGCTCTTTGTGTTGAAAACTGACAAAATTTGGTGCCAACCTGCTCCTCTCCAGGCTTCCTGGGCAGCTGCAGTCAGGCTGAGTGCAGGAGCTGCAGCCCAAGAGTCTGCCACTTACCAGAGGCACCTGCATAGAAGGCTTGGGTCTCGATGCTGGGCTCCACAGGGCGGCTGGGGCCGCCTGTCTCTGTGGTGGCTGGAGGCACAACTCCGTCCTCCCTCCCTCTGCTTTAGTGGGTGCAGAGCGCTCCCCCCCCCGGGGGAGGGGGATGAGGGGGCAACCAACCCATCTACCTCTTTGCTCTCGGCTACATCCCCCACAACCAGGCCTGTGGTGCCAACCAGAGAGAAGTTAGGCAAAAATATTATCACACATTTTGGAGAAAAAGATCACCTTAAAATATTTTACCCATATATTAAAAATTACCTCCAGGTCTTGTTTGTGAGTATATATTTTTGCACAGCTGCAGTCTGATATACATCCTACTTTATATCCTTTACCCATGTAGAATAACCTTTGTTCTGTATATTTGACAACTTTAATAATAAAAACGTGAAGGAAATAGAAACTCTTGTATTGTGTGCAGATACCAGGTAGGTAGGTTTTCTGTTTTTCTCTCCCCGCCAACTCCCCATAGTCCCACGTTATTGCTAGAGTAGCAGTCAGTCTCCTCTCTTTGGTGCATGCCTATGGCTATTTTTACCCAGTTGACTAGGCTAAATATATATATGTATGTGTGTATAAATATGTATACATATAATATGCATGTTTATATTTGTATACATAGGTATGCACACATGTATATGTACGGGTGTATGTATATTTTATGTATGTACAGGTATATGTGTATTTTGTGTAGGTGTATGTATATTTTAAACACATCTCACCATGTTGAAATCTTCCATACCCCTTGTATAAACATAGACCACTGCTTGCTGATTCTTTTTATGCCAGTGTTGGCTTTCAGAGTGCCATTTTTCTTAACCACTGTTCCTTCAAGGTTCCTGACTGCCTAGCCCCTTTATGTCAGAGCTTTCTTGGACATCTTTCTCTCTGTGCAAGAGAGAAAGTAAGAGTGCCTTCTTACTTTCTGCTTACCCAGTTCAAAGTCAGATTTTGCTTTCACAAAGAAGCCTTAAGTTATCTCAGCATACTTTATTGCACTCAGCCCTTTTCACATCCAAAGCCTTCTCATTCATACCTCACTTTCTCTCTATTCACAATTCCTCTGCTCCACATATACTTATTTTCTAAATATCTTTCCCACCTTCATTTCACTTAAATTCAGTTTCTTAAAATCGTCTCCCTTCACTTTCTTTTGGCACTTTTTTCCAATCTCAAGTTTTCTGTCTTTTGTCAATCAGTTTTTCTCTCTTTTAACTCTTAACCTTTCTGGTAGTGGTTTTCTCTTCTACAAAAGCCCCCACTCTGATAATGTATATGCAGTGTTCAGTTGAGTGGCTCTGAATAAATACCTGCTTTTCAAACAAGAGAAATCTAAACTATTAGCATGGAAATAACCCCTGGGAAGATAAGGTCTCCACTTGAAAGCTTCAAATAGAAATTCTCCTGCTGGTGTTGAATGATGGAGCTTTATCTAATAGTATCTGAAATAGGATGACTACTTGAACCACACAAAATACTCACCATTATGAAATGAAAATAGATCATTGGTTTTACATTTCTGTCTGTTTTGACTGACCTGAGAAACAAAACTTACTACCTCAGAGAAGATAACTTTCATATGTCTGAGATTATATTCAGCATTAATTCTTCAGGATAATTATAGACTTAGAAATGCTTAATCCTGTCTCCTGGTCCATGCCAAAGTCCCTTCCAGTGATGAGAGGAACTCAAAATCTACAAGGCAACCCAATTCATTTTATACTGATATTGATTGTTGTAACTATTCATCCATCCCTGTACTGGGTTAAAATGTACTGACTGTAATACATATTAATTAATTCTAATTCTGCCCTCAAGGTAAATAGAATTTGGATCCCTTTTCTACATGACAGCCTTTTAGATCTCTCAAGGTAGTTATTCTGTCCTCTCCACTGCTCTCCCTACAATTTTCTTTTCCCTTTGAGATAAATACTTGACTCTTCCAACTATTCCTCATAGGATACCACTTTCATCATCTTGATTGATCTCTATGGACATTGTACTTTGTTAATATCCCTTCTAAAATGTTCAGAACTAAAAATAATACTCAGTATGTAGCTGAATTGAATCTGAATGTTGCACATCTGGACATGAATGCAGACTGAAGTTGTTTCAAGTTTTTTAGCTGCCATGTGATGTTGGCTCTTGATGAATTTGTAATTAACTAAAATCCCAAGATTTTAATCTGGAGATTTGCCTTCACATGACTTCTTTCCAAATGAGGATTCCATCTTCCTTTAGGTGTACAACAGATTTTTAAAGTCAGAATGTAAGGCTTTACACATATCCCAATTTTATCTCATTAGCTTGTCAGCTTCCCTTGGTGTCTTTGAATTTTGATTTTTATCGTCAAGCTTATGCTGATTTAAGAGTCTTAAAGCTATCTGGGAAACAATCAAAAGTCGTGGAGACTATCTTCCAAAAATTGTTGTATGCATATATATCTCAGCTCTTGAGGTGTATATGAATTAATATAGTATCTTCCAGACCCAGGGGTCAAAGCCAGGTCTCCTGCATTGCAAACAGATTCTTTACCATCTGAGCTACCAGGGAAGCCCTATATGAATTAGTACCAGTATAAGTTAAGTCCAGGAGGACTGCAGTCCACTGCCAGCCTGCAAGACAGAAGCCTTGTGTTGAACATTAACTCCAAGAGAGATGAAGTTCAAAACATACTGTGCCAACATAATGCCAAAAGAGCTGTTAGTTCCTCCCAAGAAGACAGTCATTGTGACCATTCCTTTATTTTGCCTTTGACAGGCATATGCAGAGCACTGTATCATGAATAAAGTGAGATTCTGAAGAACCAGGTTTGCCTGGGGCAACTCTTAATTTGTACCTCTTGTCTCAATGTAATTACTAGTAACATCATCTTTCACTTTTAAAAGAGTTCAGGTTTAGAGGATAAATTATCTTGGCCACTCTTCTCATAACCCAACCAGTTCCTTTTAGCATTTATCTTGGTTAAATATTACAGAGCTGTAATTTGGCATCTCTAATGAGGCTGCAATTGTATTTCTTTTCCATTTGAACAGATTGTTCCTTGTCTGTGGGCAATTGATAGCAAAAGTAACTGTAATTAAGGTCTACATGTGCTTAGTATTTTTCGTGAACCACCCTCTAGAGGGCACTGTTACATACATTTGAAATGATCCAGTTCCAACAAGTGGTCTGTGTTTTACCTGAAAATCATAAACACTTGATGCTCTTAAAGAACACATTGGAACCAACGTTGTGAGTAAAACTTATCTTTTGCAAAGCAGTAGAGAATTATTAAAAATTAGTTCATTAACATTCTGAGCATTTTTTTAATTGTAAAAACTGAATTTTGATGCCTTGAATATACAGTGATCCATTATAACAATTATGCATAGACTTAAGAATCTGCATATGTTATTCTTTCATGTTTTTCCTAATTAATGATTTTACATGGTTAGTAATTATAACATTCTGCATCACATAGTTTCATGTTTATATAAAATAAGCACTATAGAATGAATAGTTCCGATCTACTTGTTTAAATATTACTTTCCTTTAAAAGAGAAAACAGAAATGCTGGTTTTTACCTTATGACCTGAATCATGTGATAATATATTCATAGAATTCTAGTATTTAGAATGTTTCTTAGAGATTGTGTGATAACTTTTAAGTCATTAGTGGATAATTTGTTAGCTCCTAATATCAAAAATATATTGCCTGTGTTTCACATTTTAGATTTCCTAATGTAATGTTCTCTTTTTAGAAAAGGTGGACAAGTCCTATTTTCAAGAGAAGATGACTTTTAACAGTTTTGAAGGATCTAAAACTTGTGTACCTGCAGACATCGATAAGGATGAAGAATTTGTAGAAGAGTTTAATAGATTAAAAACTTTTGCTAATTTTCCAAGTAGTAGTCCTGTTTCAGCATCAACGCTAGCACGAGCTGGTTTTCTGTATACTGGGGAAGGAGACACTGTGCGGTGCTTTAGTTGTCATGCAGCAGTAGATAGATGGCAATATGGAGACTCAGCAATTGGAAGACACAGGAGAGTATCCCCAAATTGCAGATTTATCAATGGCTTTTATTTTGAAAACAATGCTGCACAGCCTACATATTCTGGTGTCCAAAATGGTCAGTACAAAGCTGAAAACTACCTGGGAAACAGAAATCATTTTGTTTTAGAAAGGCCATCTGAGACTCATGCACACTATCTTTTGAGAACTGGACAGGTTGTAGATTTATCAGACACCGTATACCCAAGGAACCCTGTCATGTGTAGTGAAGAAGCTAGATTAAAGTCATTTCACAACTGGCCAGACTATGCCCACTTAACCCCAAGAGAGTTAGCTCGTGCTGGACTCTACTACACAGGTATTGATGATCAAGTACAGTGCTTTTGTTGTGGTGGGAAGTTGAAAAATTGGGAACCTTGTGATCGTGCGTGGTCAGAACACAGGCGACACTTTCCTAATTGCTTCTTTGTTTTGGGCCGGAATATTAATATGCAAAGTGAATCCTCTGTCGTGAGTTCTGATAGGAATTTCCCAAATTCAACAAATGCTCCAATAAATCCAGCCATGGCAGATTACGAAGCACGGATCATTACATTTGGGACGTGGATGTACTCCGTTAACAAGGAGCAGCTTGCAAGAGCTGGATTTTATGCTTTAGGTAAACTTTATTATAAAACTAGTCTAATAAATAACTTTCCAACTGTCTCAGGGCTCCTAAAAAGTAAATAGATGCCATTTGCCCCCCATACTGGTCATATTTAGGTGTAAGCTGGCATGGTTATTTATGTTAGTAGTATTCTGTGAACCCTTTTGTTAAATCTGTAATATACCACAGGAATTTATGTGGAAAAGACTGCCATATTATGAGTAATATGAATCTTTGTGTAACTGTCTTTTGGGAAAGAATGACATGCAAAAGATGATAGATATCCCTGCTAGAAGCATAGGTCTGATAGTAATACTGACTATAATTTATTGCACACCTATATGTGCTCAGTAGATGTATTACATGCATTTTCTCTGTGCCTCACAACAACCCTGTAAGAAGAGTTAACATGAGAGAATTTACCTTGGCTGATGTTAAAATTGATACCTGCCTTTTGTACATAGACTATATATTTGAAAGCTGCCCTATATATTTGAAAGATGTCTTATTGCTTAAAATGAGCACTTTCAAATGGACTACTGTAAACATGTCAGTCGGAGAAGGAAATGGCAACCCACCCCAGTATTCATGCCTGGAAAATCCCAGGACGGAAGAGCCTGGTGGGCTACAGTTCATGGGGTCACAGAGTCAGACATGACTGAGTGAGCACAGACATATAAGTAGAGAAGGAAAGGCCATCAGTATGATGGCTTCCAGGAATATTCAGAAAAAATATACCATTATATATCTAACCCATTTACTTTAAAATTGAATAATGCCCCAAACCAAAATATCAATTATTTCTATATTTTATTTATTCAGTATCATAAGACAGTCTTGAAAGTTTATTGTCATATAGCTATAACCTTAGAGAAATTTATCCTGTAATTTCATTATGCTCAACTTTATTGTTCTATAGTTTGAAAAAGTAAGTGTAGTATTGATGACCCCAAATGACATGTTCTTAATAAAGTAATTACAAAGTTTTCACATAAAAATTGGGAAATTTTATTTTTGTCTCCTGTAAGTAAGTGTTAGTTGCTCGGTCATGCCCCACTCTTTGCAACCCCATGGACTACAGTCCACCAGGCTCCTCTGTCCATGAGATTTTCCGGGCAAGGATACTGGAGTGGGCTGCCATTTCCTTCTCCAGGGGATCTTCCCAACCCAGGGATCGAACCCTGGTCTCCTGCACTGCAGGCAGATACTTTACCGACTGAGCTACAAGGGAAGCCTCCTGTAAAATACCTCAAATTGAATCAGTAAATTTAGTGTGTGTTTCCTCCTCAAATGATCTTATCTATTACTTAGATGTGAATTCAGATATCTTATTTTAAGGTGTGAGCTTTTCATGTAGTTTATAAATGCTTAATTTTATAGTATTTAAAAGGCTATTTTTGGGTAAGGTTGTAATTGCACAAATACATGTGTTTTTACTTGTGTGCTTCTTAGGTGAAGGTGATAAAGTACAGTGTTTTCACTGTGGAGGAGGGCTAAATGATTGGAAACCCAGTGAAGACCCTTGGGAACAACATGCTAAGTGGTTTCCAGGGTAAGATATTTAAATATTCATTCAGTGACAGGCAGGTTGGCCAGTACATATGCAGCGGGAAGACTTAAACAACTTTTCACCTCAACTATTTTTACCTTCACCAATGGCTTGAAATTCACACCATGTTTATAAAAATGGGGTCACCTACTTTATATACATTAAAAAAAAAACCCAAAACACTTAAGCCTTTTCCGGTGACCAAAACATTCATCATTTATATATCATACCTGTGACATTCAGATGATGCTATTTCTAAACACCAAATTAGGAATGTATGCTTTTGTTGTTGTTGGAAGTAGGCTCTTTAATGATGGGCATGAGAGCCCATGTTATCAAGGAGATTCCTTGAGAACCCATCACACCCTCTAGCAAATATTACTGAATCTCACTGATTCTAAGACATACAGTTGTTCACATTTTCAGCTCTGAAATCAGGACACATCTGGTGGTGGGTCATAATTTAATTGGCAATGGAGATACATAGTATAGTAGTATACATGTATACATACTATACATAGTATAATCATGCTGCTTACCATCAGTGGCATCTTAGAATGATGACATATTCTAAGTGTCTTTCTACCATCTTGCCTCTTTAAGGCACACAGATGTGTAGTGTACAGTGATGTGAATTTTTGGCCTACAAAATAGTACAACTTAAAACTTTAGAATGATTTGGAAGTCTTAACCTTCAGATCAGATCAGATCAGTCACTCAGTCGTGTCCGACTCTTTGCAACCCCATGAATCACAGAAACACTCTTAAAAGGAAAGGCTGAAAGCCTAAAAGATTCCTTTAAAATGTGCAATTGGTTAATCTCTAAATAAAACTCGTTAAGATTAACTATTTAAGACTTGTTTTTAAATGTCAAGGTGCTAGTTTAATAACTTGTTTAAAAGCAACGTTCTCAAGTTGATATTTTTGCTCTACTAATATTAGCATATTAAGATAACAAAGGGAACATTTTTTAACATTAAAATGATAGTTGGATAGTCAATTGAGTAACATTTTATTTGGTGGCTCTCTAGAAATATCAAAAAGCAAGTTAATAGAATTAAGATGATTCTATCTTTACTTATACTTTACTAATTGATGAGCTACTAAAGTTTAACCTTCTTTTGTTTGTTTAGCTGTAAATATCTGTTAGAAGAGAAGGGAGAAGAATATGTAAACAATATTCATTTAACCCATTCAATTGAGGAGTCTCTGGTAAGTCACATATTGTAGAATACACATTTTCAAATATTATGTATTTCAAATATTATGTATTACACCTTTCTTGGTGTAAAATTCACAGTATAGTATTTTAAATTAATAATGTATGATGAGCCTAAATGGGAGATCTTGAAGAGTGCTTGTTTTTCTTAAGCTGAAGCAAATTTGTGAAAAGGAGATCAGGATGAACCAATTTAAGGATCACTGTAAGCAAAAATGGACTTGAAGAACTAAAACACTTAAATCCCTCAGCCTTCTGAAATTAGACTTGTATAATGTGTTTTGTACTGATAGTTTTAACTTTTCACAGACAGTATTTAAAATCTCAAAAACATACCTAAATTGATAGTGTGGCCTGGGGTGGCTAAGGCATCAGTACTTTGTGGAATGAGCCCTGGACTAGAATGAGACACAAGAGTTGCCATTATGGCCCTGCCATGAACTGTTTAATCTCCCTGAGCCTCAGCTTCTTGTCTGTAAACTGAGTGGATTGGAATCTTTTAACTTCGAGCTTCATCAGGCTATGCCTCTTGTGAATATTCATATATTGAATTGGAATAGAGCTAATTTATAAATTCACGATAAACATAATTTTTCAAATTGAGGTAATTGCCTTCTACCAAAAAGAATTCTAACTTACAATTCTTATTTGCATTTTAGGGGAGAACTGTTGAAAGAGCACCATTGTTAACTGAAATAATTGGTAAATATACTTTTTAAAATATTTTAATTTCATTGCCAATATTACAGTTGTTATTTATAAGGTAGAAAGGTAAGCCGATTCTTTCAAGGTATTTTTCTTTGAGATAAGATTGCTATAAACTTAAGAATTAATGAAGTGCCTATACATTTAAGTTGGATATTTATGTATTGGGAACATTCGTTCAGAGGTTGAACAGATTTTCCAAGTTCGAGAGGAACAGCTGTAAGCTGTACATTTTCATTTCTGTTAAAATCCCCCAAAAAAGAGTTAAGTGAATTTTTGTCAACAGAGTTTCTTTAGTTAGCCAAGATCATGAATCCAATGTCCTATTGATGTGCTATTACCATGATCAGCCCTAACCTACCTGTTTCCTTATTGGATGCCTCTTTTTGCCTTCCCCAGCTACTTCATAAAGGGGTGTGGTTTGGTTTGTTTATATCCTATTGCCTTTAGAAAGGTAGAGATTTTTTTTTAATCACAAAGATTATTTACTCATCATAGACATCTTTACAAATTAAAAGTGTACAAAGAAAGATGTTAAACAAGAATGATATTATTATCCAACTTTTCAGAGAGGTTAAGTGACCAGCCCACAGTTACATTACAAAGCATTAGTGGTCTTCAGAATCCTACATCACACTACAGATCTCATTCTCAACCTAGTCATCATGTTTTAAATATAATAAAGTTTAGTTTAAAATATGTCTGGTGATTCCCCATTCCCTATACTCATGTTGTTGTTGTTAATCACTAAGTTGTGTCTGACTGTTTTGCGATCCCATGGACTGTAGCCCACCAGGCTCCTCTGTCCATGGGATTCTCCAGGCAAGAATACTGGAGTGGGTTGCCATTTCCTTCAGGGGATCTTCCTGACCCAGGGATCAAATCCACATCTCCTGCATTGGCAGGCATGTTCTTTACCGCTGAGCCACCAGGGAAGCCCTCCCTATACTTAAAGCATCATCTATTTAGTATCTTAAAGATTAGAAGACAAGAGAATACTATATATATACATATATATGCTTTTGACTGAGACTCTTGCTCTGGTTTAGGATTAGTGTTTTTAGTCAATTTGCATTTCCCTGATATCTAAAGGTGTTGGGCATTTTTTTTCATATGCTTTTGGGCCTTTTGTATATCTTCTTTGGAAAAATGTTCATCTCCTTTGCCTTTTTTTTAGTTGATTACTTGATTTTTTATTATGGACTTGTAATAGTTCTTTATATATTTTAGTTCTTTATACATATGAGTCCCATGTCAAGTATATGATTTGCAAATATTTTCTCCCATGCCATGGGTTGTCTTTTCACTTTCTTTTTAGTGTCCTTAAGAGTTTTATGCTTTTAGCTCTTACATTCAGGTCTGTGTTCCATTTTGAATTAATTTTTGTATATGGTATGAGGGAGAGGTTCATCTAACCATCACCCAGATCAGGATACAGAACATCTCTACCACCCTGGAAAGCTCCTTCAGGCCCTTTCACAATCAATATTTACCCCCAAGTTATATCCTAACTTCTGTTACCATAGATTAGATTTGAACGTCTTAAAAATGTAATCATACAATATGTACTCGATTGTCTCTGGTTCATGATTATGTTGATGTTTTGCTTATCATGTCTATGTGATTGATCCATGTTGTCTGTGGAAGTAGTTCATTCTTCTTCCTTGCTATTTAGCATTTGAATATACCACAATTTACTTATCCATTCACCTGATAATGGACACTTGAGTTGTTTCCAGTTTGGGGCTGTTATAAATAACACTGCTATGAATATTCTTGTATATGTCTTTGGCAGGTATATGTACTCATCTTTAATACTGAAGAGTGGGGAATTCCTGGAGGCCTAGTGGTTAGGACTTGGAACTTTCACTGTGGGGGGATGGGGGAGGGAGGGGGGGCACGTTCAATCCCTGGTCAGGAAACTAAGATCCCTCAAGCTGCACAGCTTGGAAAAGAAAAAAGGGGAAAAAAAATACCCAAGAGTGTAAGTGATGAGTCGAGGATAGAAGTCTCTTTTAGCACATCAGTACACAATCTGGTAAGATTAGTATTCGTCAGGCTAACAAAAGAATAAGAGCTTTGCCCAGAGGAGAGTGAACAAAGGCATGAAGTCAAAGCAGAGAGACTGTCTCCTCCTGGAACTAGAAGTAGTTCCTTTGATTTACACCTAGAAATTGGAAGGCTGAGAGCTCTAGTAAGCTCTTCCCAGGTGGCTCAATTGGTAAAGAATCCACCTGCCAATGCAGGAGATCTCGCAGGTTGGATCCCTGGGTCAGGAAGGTCCCCTGGAGAAGGGCCTGGCAACCCACTCCAGTATTCTTGCCTGAGAAATTCCATAGACAGAAGAGCCTGGCAGGCTGCAGCCCATGGAGTCACAAAAAGTAGACACGACTTAGCGACTAAACACCACCACCACTACCACTACCACAATCTGTAGTCCTACCTCAAGTGTCATTAAAGTGAGTTTCTATTAGGTTTCTTGCCTTATCTAGTCCACCCCACTCAACTGCAGAAACTAAGTCTGAGAGATAGGAAACTGATACATTGAAGGTCACAGACTGGAACTTCTATTTCCCATGACTTTTTCAAAATAATTGTGGTGATTTGGTAAAGACGTCCACAGTTTCAGAATTTTTGAAGCACTTAACCCTTTTTGTACCTGTTTTACCTTATCTTGTACTATTTGTTATAGTCTTTAAAGCACCTAATCTCAATTCCTAATAGTACAAATACATACTCATTGTACTTTCAACTATTTTAAGATTCTGGAAGTGATTCTTCAGTGCCTAAATATTTCTAAATCCTCTTCCCAAAGCAGCTTTGGTTTGCTGGTTTGGTTTTGATTTTTTGCTTGTTGCTTAAATTTTTCTTTTTAATGATACTCTGCTATTGGGTTGTGTTAATGAAAATAATTAAAGTCTGTGATTTTTTTCCTCACCAATTTTCATTTCAGATGATACAATATTCCAAAATCCTATGGTACAAGAAGCTATACGAATGGGATTCAGTTTCAAGGACATTAAGAAAACAATGGAGGGGAAAATTCAGACATCTGGGAGCAACTATAAATCACTTGAGGTTCTGGTTGCAGATCTAGTGAATGCTCAGAAAGATAATACACAAGATGAATCAAGTCAGACTTCATTACAGAAAGGTATGCATGCCTATGTTTTAAAAGCAAGATACACCTAGTATTTCATTATGGATAGTATCTTGTATGACTATGTGGCCCATGCATTTTCCTCCTCTCGTATTTCCCTTAGGATAAATGTTTTTTTAAACTTTTTATTATGAAAGATGTCAAACATACTCAAAAGTGGAGAGAACAGTACAATGAACCCTCAGATATCCATCAGCCAACTTCAATAATTGTCAACACTTTTTCAATCTCCCTTTCTTCCCCCAACTTTGATTTTTGCTGTAGTTTTTCAGAGTAAATCCCAGACATCCTGTATACCACTTGCCTATAAATACTTCAATAACTATGTAGGGACTTTTTTTTTTAACATGACCTTAATACTGTGTGTTAATCTATTCAGACTGTTATAATAGTACCGTAGACTGGGTGGCTTAGACAGCAGACATTTGTTTTTCATACTTCCGGAGGCTGGGAAGTCCAAGGTTCAGGCAGATTTGGTTCCTGGTGAAGTCTCTCTTCCAGGCTGGGAGATGGCTGCCTTCTCTATGTCCTCTCTTGGCCAAGAGAGATAGCATTCTGCTTTCTAGTCCACTTATAAGAACATTGATTCCATCATGGAGTCCCATCATCATGACCCCATGTAAACCAAATCACCTTTTGAAGGCCCCACCTCTAAGCACCATCACATAGGGTGTGAGGGCTTCAACATGAGTTTTGGAGAGAAAGACATTTAGCCCATAATATACTATTGTCACAGTTAACAGAATTAACAGTAATTCTATAATATCATCTGAAATTCAGTTGATTTTAATTTTCCTCATCATCTTAAAATGTTTTTACAGTTGATGTGTTCTGATCAGGATCCAAGTAAGATCTACTGATCTATTAATTTTAAAAACTGTAAGTTTATACTCTATTTTAGGTAAAGAACAACAAAGGCTAACTTTTATCATTGTGTGTAGACTCTAAGTTTTTTAGTTGAAACTGCTTGGATTTAGAGTATTTTGCAACTTTCTACATGATATAAATATGTAAAAGGGTCATATTGCTAAATAGAGCTTGAATTAAATGCATTTTAATACTGTGATTCATATACAAAGTGTATTGAATAATGTAGAAGAGAAGTATATAATCATTCTCTAAGCTTTTGACCACCTCTACCAAAAGATGAGAATTCTCTGAGTACTAATGAACTTAAAAGTTAACTTATTTTGTTTTTTACATTCAAGACCCTTTTGATCTTTAAGTTATTTCAGATGCTTTTGAAACATTATTCAGATAATCAAATAAGTCTTAAAGCAGTATAACATTGATGAGTTTTATATTACTCTAGTTGGTGTAGAAGATTCAGCAGAAAGCAGACTACTTTTTTCCTTAAAGATACATTTATTTAAAACCTATAATAGCTCCTCTTGTCTTGGTGATGGTGAAACAAATCATTTGCTTTGTGATACAAGTGACTATGTCATTTTTCCCTGCATCTTCACCACAACTCAAACTTAATTAAGTTTGACAGTAAGGTGTTAGTTTTTATACCTGAAGGTGTTTACAGCAGAAAGATTTAGTGGGTTGCAGTAGGAAGAGAACAAAGGACAGAGTGCATTGGGGGATGTCTCTATTCAACAGGAGTTTGTGGGAGGTTCTCATCATTACCGAGATTACAAGCCGGGGTCGTGTGGGAAAAAGGGCCTAAGTTAATGCCAGTTCTCAAGGGCACACGTTAGAATTCATCAGTTGATGTCTCCTTAGTCTCACAAAATTGAGAGGCAGGTAATTGATACAGGCAAGCTTTTCATGAGGGGGCTGCTGTCTATTTCTCCTCCCAAAGCTGATGAGGAAACACCAGCTCTAAGAATCTTTTAATTCTGTACAAAATAGAGGGTGGGCCTAATTGAAGTAAAAGCAAATAAAATTTATTAGAGAAAATATAATGTTATTGTTACTCACTAAGAAATCCTAGATTCAATACTAGCTTTTATACCATTGTCTCTGTAACAGAGAATACCCCAGTCTTCTAAAGATAGTACCAAATTAGTATCTTTTTCCCTTTCTTTTTAAAAATGACATTGTATGATATAAAGCCCTTTACTTCATGTGTGTGGTAAGATACTTATTTTAATCCTTATATATATATGATAGAAAGTAATGTAAAAATCAAATAACCCATGCACATTTCTTATCAGTCTGTCTTTCCACATAGATCTGCTCTGATTGGAACATGAATAACATCAGTTTATTCTAGAAGTGGTTTATAATAATGCGGTAAAAATATTAGCAAATACCATGAAAAATTATCTAGCTATTGCCTTTATTGCTATGTGCCAGGTACCTCCCAACCTAGAAGAGGGCATTGTGGCAAGTAGAAGGGGAAAGGTGGCTCAGGAAAGGATGTAGAACCCAGTGGTTACTCTTTAGGCTAGAGTGAAGTAAAAAACTCAGTCTGGAAAAAAATGCCCAGAGCATCACCATCTCAAGTAAGTATATGCACTGTAATATGGAACTGTAAACAGTCAGAACCAAAAGAACCTTAAAGATCCTATAATAATTTTCATTACTTCAGAGAAAACTGAGGTGCTGATGAACTGTTACTCAAGATCACGCAGATATTTGGGAGTGAAATTCCGGTTTCCTGACTTCTGGTCCAGTGTTTATTTTTTTTTTTTAATTGGGAATTCTCCGGTGGTCCTATGGTTAGGACTTGACACTTTTAGTACCAAGGACCCAGATTCAGTCCCTGGTCCCGGAGGTAAGATTCCACAAGTCACATGGTGTGGCCAAAAAAAAAGTAAATACACATAAAATTTACCCTCTGAGCCATTTTTAAGTGTATAGTTCAGTAGTTTTAAGTACATTCACATTGTTGTGCAGTCAATCTCCAGAGCTCTTTTCATCTACAAAACTGAAACTCTTTACCTATTAAACAGCTTCCATTTTCCCGTTCCCCTGGCAGCCACCATTCTGCTTTCTGTCTCTGTAAATTTGACTACTGTAGGTATCTGATCCAGTTTCCTTTTTTATTCATTGTAGCATCACATGCAAAAGTAACATGTAAATTAATTGTTTTCCTCTTTATGATTTTTTGGGGGATTACAAAGGTACTTCTAAAAAAACACTTTGAAGGGGTAGTCCCCTCACCCCCAGGACTGGCCTGGGGAAGAGAGACTACCTGAGAGGAGGGAACCCCAAAAGAGACCTGCTGTGGACCCCAGGCAAAAGGAATGCCTGGGTACTGGGAGCTGTGAGCATGACAGGAGGAAGTGTAGCGGGACAGGCTCCAGGCACACAGGCAAAGCACGAGAAGATTGGACAAAAAGCCACAAAGTTACTTGGGTTCCTTCTTTTCATTTGCCTTTTTCAGCTTCTGCTGCATGATCTCCGAGTCCTTCTGCTTGTGGCCCACAGCAGAAAGCTTCTAATCTCAGTGTTTTCTCTTAACCAAGTCACTCTGGTTTTCCATATTCCTCTGGCAGGCTGGCTTTCGCTGGCTGCCACAGTCTTGGTGATGGCAGGAATATACACTATTCTTTTTTGGTCAGATGCATCCATATAATATAAATCAGTTTATAATGCCATCCCTTTACTTTTGTTGTTTGCTATGCCCCGAATGCCTTTTTCCTGTTTGTATACCTCATCTCATTCCCCACTGCACCCCCAATTCCCTAAACCCAGTTCGTGAACTTGTCCTTCAAGGCTCAGCTCAAAGGTCACTCTTTGAAGTTTCCCCAAAGACCCATAGCACACTTTGCAGCTTTCTCTTCTCTACTCTCTCTGTTAAAGCATTTGTAACGTTGTTTTGGAACTTTTTCTGTCCCTTCCTATCTGTTAGGCTTCTTGAGGACAGACAGTTTATCTTTCTTATCTCTATGTTCCATATTTGAGTTTTGAATTATGCCCAGGAGGTTGCCTTTTAAGAAAAAAAAGGATCAAATAATCCTTTTCTCCATGACTAGCCAAGAAAACCTTACTGAAGCAATTCTGGTATCTTTTTCCAGGTTAAAACCTTTCACTGGCTCTGGGGCCCTTGGTGTCAAGTCGAAACTCCTTCACATGGGTTACCAAATCCTTCATGATCAGGCTCATGCTAACCTTCTATAGCCTCATGCTATAATCTCATGCTATTTCCCCTTCACATTCTCTTCCCAAACCTTACCTGTGCACTTGGAGGCCTCATTCTGTTTCTCACCTTGGAGCCTGCCTATATCATTTCCTCTGCCCAGAGCCCTCTTCTCCCACTGCTCTTGTCCCCCAAGGTCTAAGGCCTTCTCCCTCTTCTAGTTTACTCCTACTTATCCTTTAGGACCCAATTTAGGTATAATATTTTCTGGAAGGCCTTCCCTCTGTGTGTACATGGATACACAGCCTTCCTATGTTCTTCATAACACATTGTCATTACTTTAATCATTACACTGTATTATAATTTCCTGCCTGCTTGTGTTCCTGACTTGTCTATGAATGATTAGGAGCCCAGGATCTATATATTTGTTAATCTATCTCTAATGCCTAGAACCTAGCTAAGTGTTCCATAAGCATTTGTTGAATAAAATTAAACCACTGTTTGCCAAACTTGTTTTCAAAATAGTGTTCCCCAGAATGTTAAGAGATGTCGTGAAAAAGGAGCTCTGTAGTTAAATAGGGAATGCATTTTGAATTTCTAAGAGGGCATATATGCTTTATTATTACTGCCCTCAACTTGATAGTCATGGTTCAGAAATGCCAGTGTGCTCAACCCCAGAAATATTAGATTGAGTGAATGGGGCCAAGGAATCTATTGGTTGTTTTTTTTTTTTAAATACCCCTAGTGATTCTCATGTGAAGCTAAATTTGGAAACCACTGCTATACAGTGATCACAAAGATTGTTAAAATATGTAATGCATTTGGAATCGTGCCTAGCACAAAGTAGAAGTGCTATATTACTTTTAACTGCTGCTATTGCTGACCCAGATAATCACGATGGTGTGATCACTGACCTAGAGCCAGACATCCTGGAATGTGAAGTCAAGTGGGCCTTAGAGAACAAAGCTAGTGGAGGTGACAGAATTCCAGTTGAGCTATTCCAAATCCTGAAAGATGATGCTGTGAAAGTGCTGCACTCAATATGCCAGCAAATTTGGAAAACTCAGCAGTGGCCACAGGACTGGAAAAGGTCAGTTTTCATTCCAGTCCCAAATAAAGGCAATGCCAAAGAATGCTCAAACTACCGCACAATTGCACTCATCTCACATGCTAGTAAAGTAATGCTCAAAATTCTCCAAGCCAGGCTTCAGCAATATGTGAACCATGAACTTCCAGATGTTCAAGCTGGTTTTAGAAAAGGCAGAGGAACCAGAGATCAAATTGCCAACATCCGCTGGATCATGGAAACAGCAAGAGAGTTCCAGAAAAGCATCTATTTTTGCTTTATTGACTATGCCAAAGCCTTTGACTGGGTGGATCACAATAAACTGTAGAAAATTCTGAAAGAGATGGAAATACCAGACCACCTGATCTGCCTCTTGAGAAATTTGTATGCAGGTCAGGAAGCAACAGTTAGAACTGGACATGGAACAACAGACTGGTTCCAAATAGGAAAAGGAGTACGTCAAGGCTGTATATCGTCACCCTGCTTATTTAACTTAGATGCAGAGTACATCATGAGAAACACTGGACTGGAAGAAACACAAGCTGGAATCAAGATTGCCGGGAGAAATATCAATAACCTCAGATATGCAGATGACACCACCCTTATGGCAGAAAGTGAAGAAAAACCTAAAGAGCCTCATGATGAACATGAATGTGAAAAAGTTGGCTTAAAGCTCAGCATTCAGAAAACGAAGATCATGGCATCTGGTCCCATCACTTCATGGGAAATAGATGGGAAACAGTGGAAATAGTGTCAGACTTTATTTTTCTGGGCTCCAAAATCACTACAGATGGTGATTGCAGCCATGAAATTAAAAGATGCTTACTCCTTGGAAGGAAAGTTATGACCAACCTAGATAGCATATTCAAAAGCAGAGACATTACTTTGCCAACAATGGTTCGTCTAGTCAAGGCTATGGTTTTTCCAGTAGTCATGTATGGATGTGAGAGTTGGACTGTGAAGAAGGCTGAGTGCTGAAGAATTGATGCTTTTGAACTGTGGTGTTGGAGAAGACTCTTGAGAGTCCCTTGGACTGCAAGGAGATCCAACCAGTCCATTCTGAAGGAGATCAGCCCTGGGATTTCTTTGGAAGGAATGATGCTAAAGCTGAAACTCCAGTACTTTGGCCACCTCATGTGAAGAGTTGACTCATTGGAAAAGACTCTGATGCTGGGAGGGATTGGGGGCAGGAGGAGAAGGGAACGACAGAGGATGACATGGCTGAATGGCATCACTGACTCGATAGACATGAGTCTCAGTGAACTCCGGGTGTTAGTGATGGACAGAGAGGCCTGGCGTGCTGCGATTCATGGGGTCGCAAAGTGTTGGACACGACTGAGCGACTGATCTGATCTGATCTGATCGCTGATGTTGTTGTCATAGTTATATATGATTGTTAAACATATTTTTGTGCCGCATTTGTTAACATTTCTCAAAACTAAGCTTGACAAAGGCTGAATTAAACAAGAACTTCAGTGCCACCTGTATATTGATGACGCCCAGGTTTCTATCTTTAGCCCTGATTTCTTCTGACCTTTAAGACCTAACGCTCCGATCGCCTACTGGACATTTTTATATGGATGCCCTGCAAACACCTCAGAAATATCTTAAAAATCCCAAATCTGTACCTCCATTTTTATTTCCTATTGGCACTACCATCCCCTTGTCAGCCATGCTAGAAATCTTGAAATCAACTTTATTTCCTCTTTCTTCCTCATCCTTCACATCCAATCACTAAATCCTACTTGTCCCATTTCATAAGTGGCCCTCCACTTCCATCTCTTAATTTCTGGAATAAGCCGTGCCCTTTCGATATGCTGCTACTTTTACCTAACCCTTGCTTCTCTGCTTAGCAGATTTCTGTTTTTAAATGTCACTCTTCCACCTCCCCACTTCCCCACCCAACAGCCACCAACCGGTGGAACTTTCCCCACCTAACCTGAACAAAAGAACTTGTTCTGTTACCTTGTCCCAGAGCACTTTGTAACTTTATTACAGAACTTATCACTTTGTACTTTGTGCTTGCTTCTGTAGCCTCAGCTCACGTCCTTCTCTCCCACTAGGCTGTGAACTGCTTAAGAATAGATGCCATGTGTGAGTTATCCCATCTCCTGACACTTGATCAGCGTCCGGCACATAGTAGGGGTTCACACTGTTTCAGTGAATTTAACCAACTCAGAAAGTCTAAAATTAACACGTTTTTTTCTCTTTGTACAGACATTAGTACTGAAGAGCAGCTAAGGCTCCTACAAGAGGAGAAGCTTTGCAAAATCTGTATGGATAGAAATATTGCTGTCGTCTTTATTCCTTGTGGACATCTGGTCACTTGTAAACAGTGTGCTGAAGCAGTTGACAAGTGTCCCATGTGCTACACAGCCATTACTTTGAGGCAAAAAATTTTCATGTCGTAATCTAACTACAGTAGGCATCTTATGTTCTTATTACCCTGATTGAATGTGTGATGTGAACCAACTTGAAGAAATCAGCATTGAATTCCATTAGCATTTGCTGCCAAGTAGGAAGAAAGTGTAAACTGCAATGTTATAGTTGGCAGTCTAAAATTTGAATTTCTGGATTTTTCAGGATGTTAACTGTATTAGCTGTTCTGTTTTTCTCCCACTGTTATTTAATTGAAACCCTAGACTAAGAAGCATCATATTGTAACTGATCACAATGTGTGTTTTATAGTACACTGACTTAGTTTTCTAAATGTAAGTGAATTAATCAGTTGAATTTTTCATTCATTTTGGATAGGCTTAACAAATAGAGCATTCTGTATGAATGGAGATTAGAGTTAATCTTCCCAATCACATAATTTGTTTTGTGTGAAAAAGGAATGAACTGTTTCACACTGATGGAAAGATGGAAATGATTTTTAGATGTTTGTGTTTTAGGATTTTGTCCATTTTCTTTTAAATTATACACATGTACTTGGGTGGATGATTTTTTTTTAATGATTTTGCCATTGTTAAAAGGGTATTTAATGATTGACTACCTTTTAGCCTACATGTACTGACATAAAAAGACATGAGAGGTATATTAAGTGTAAAATCAAATGGCAAAACACTATGTGTAGAATGAGCCAAGTGAAGGTGTGTCTATTTTATATACATATAGAACAGAAGATTGGAAAGATAGGCACCAAACTGTTAAATGTGGTTTCTCTTGAAAGGGGGTGGGGGGATGGGTCCCAGAGGGGCTTTATAAGGGCCTTTCACTTTCTACTTTTTTCATTTTGTTCTGTTTGAATTTTTTATAAGTATTATTACTTTTGTAATCAAAATTTTTAGAAAGTATTTTGCTGATTTAAAGGCTTAGGCATGTTCAAACGCCTGCAAAACTACTTATTGCTCAGCTTTAGTTTTCCTAATCCAAGAAGGCAGGGCAGTTAACCTTTTTGGTGCCAATGTGAAATTTAAATGTTTATATGTTTTTCCTGCTTCGTGGATAAAAAATATTTCTGAGTGGTAGTTTTCTGACAGGTAGACCATGTCTTCTCTTGTTTAAAAATAAATATTCCTGATTTTGTAAAATGAAATATAAAATATGTCTCAGATCTTCCAATTAATTAGTAAGGATTCATCTTTAATCCTTGCTAGTTTAAGCCTGCCTAAGTCACTTTACTAAAAGATCTTTGTTAACCCAGTATTTTAAACATCTGTCAGCTTATGTAGGTAAAAGTAGAAGCATGTTTGTACACTGCTCGTAGTTATAGTAACAGCTTTCCATGTTGAGATTCTCGTATCTTGTATCTTAAAGTTTCATGTGAATTTTTACCGTTAGGATGCTTAAGATGTATATAGGATAAAATGTCAAGTCTTCACCTAAGTTTTTTGTTTTCTTGTCTAGTAATAGTAGCAGATACTTCTGGAATGTTTTCCCAAGATCCTTAAAAACTTCTTGGAAATTATAAAATACTGACAAGAAAAGAAGAATAGTTTTTTGAATATTAAAGAGAAAATAAAGCTTGAGTAAGAATCAATATAGGTTAAAAAGATAAAAGTCTAAAAATGCTTCATAGAACACCCAGGCAAAGATCCTCACAACAACCTGTTGTAGAGGTGAGTGAGGCATTTTACTGTAGAGAAAAGGTTGGGAGTAAAACTGTCAGAAGTTATATTTTTGTTGTATTTTCTAAGAGAAAGAGTATTGTTATGTTCTCTTAACCTCTGTTAATTACTACTTTGATATTCATTTAAAGCATTGCAGATTTAAATGAGAATCTTTATTTTTTTAATTAAAAAAAAATTTTTTTTTATTTTTATTTTTTCCACTGGTGTCTGGCTACAAACCATTCTTAGTGCCCACAGTTCTGAGCACTGAGCGTAGAAATAGCCGCTTCCTCTCTGCCCCAACGGCGCGGGCCACACCTGTGGTGCCGGCAAGTCCGGCATCTGCAGGGCAGTAAGAGTCTTTAAAGTCAAATAATGACCACCCTGTTTTTGTTGTACTATGTAAATCCTCAGTTCTTTACTTTTGCACTTTCTTCCAGTTAGATTTAGTTATATATTCATTAAAAGTTAAATTTTATATGTATAATCTAAGCTTTAAATTTAAACTTAAATTACAAGGGGAGAAAAGTGTTAAAGGTTTAAAAATGTGTTTTCCAGGACACGTCAGCTCCAAGTCAGGTAGTTGGTTCAATCTAGTTGTTGTCCAAGGACTGAATTGTTTTAACATAAGGTTTTCCAGTTCTGGGAGCCTCAGTTCTTTAAAACTCTTTTAAAATTTGTATGTTTAGATTTAAGCAAGACCTTTTTACTCCCCATCAGTTGTGAGATTTAATGCATGAAGCTGATGTGGCTAACAAGTTTATTTTAAGAATTGTTTAGAAATGCTGTTGCTTCAGGTTCTTAAATCACTCAACGCTCCAACTTCTAATCAAATTTTTAAAGACTTACCAATGTTTGCCTGTGTTTGCACTATAAAAAGCACTGGATCCTTCCCATCTATTTGTGCAAAGAATGATCACTTGCAAGGTCAAAAATATAGCCAGATCCAAATCTCTGCCTCCCCCTTCCCAAAATAGTTCTCAGTATCTCCATGTAGACTTCCTTTTCTGTATAAAGTTCACTCTAAGATTTCAAAGGCACCGCCTGTTTTACTACATTTTAGTCATGTGAAGAGTCAAGTTGTTTTGTAATAAATAATTGTCTTTATTCATAATAATCTGGTGTGCTAATCAAAAGCCTTGTCTTAATTTTTGAGAAATGAGTTTAGTGTTTATAAAGTAAATTCCAGTTTGTTAAGTAATGGCTTTGTATTACCTTTCCTGCTAGATTTTTGTTTATTTTCCCTTGGGTTAGGGGCTAAGATGGAGTAGGATGGGGGTAGTGAATGTATGTGATGTGATTTGGCCTTGTGTATTACAATCCTTTGTTGTTTTATCACTTAAATGTTGGTAGTTTTCTTCCTGGTTTTCATTTTAGTGGATAAAATTGGTATTTTGAACTCTGAATGGAGACTACCACCACAGCATTAGTTCCACATATTGAACCCTTTAGACTGAAATGATTGTTTTATTTCCTGATTACCCAGTTGGTTGAATATGGGGGAAAAGGGGTGGAGGGGTTGGAGAAATAGGATAGGTTGTATATCGTTTCTATTAGAGAAAGAAGAAAATGGGACTGAATATTTGACAGATATGGTTTTTAGCCACATCTGGCTTAGAAAAGAAGAAAAGAGGTAACCATTTCTTCATCTGTGAAATGCAAATAGTACCTGTCTTAAAAAATTATAAGAGTTGAGGAGACCGTATGTGTAAAATACTTGTTATAAATGTTAATTCCCTTCCTAACACTTTTTTACCTTCCATGGATTTGCCTTGACTCTGGAAATTAGGGCTAAAACTTAGATAATAACTCTTTCACTGACTCTTAATTCATCTTTTTTGTTTGTCGTAGTTAAGATGCAAATTGCAGTACACAAGTAGGTCAAATCCTTAAAAATATTTAAATTCCTTTTTTAAAAACTTGAAACAATATTCTTACCAAAGTTAGTTGAGTTTTTCTAATAGAAACAATTGGCTTAGTCCCACTTTTATAGTCAGTTTCAGTTTGACTTACAAACTTAGCACAATGTGAATTTCACTTGCAGCACAACAGAATCATAGGATGTCAGAGCTAGAAGTGACCTTAGAGAGTATCTAATTCATTCCCCTTGTTTTAAGATGAACCATCTGAGGCTCAATGGTGAAATGATGTGTTCAAAGCTATATAACTAATCAGTGATAGCCCAGGCTGGGACATAGTTTGATGGTGAAAAACTTCAAGCTACCTCTCCAGGGAGGTCTCAAATGTTTATTTTTTCAACTATTCTTTATTCTATACCATAACATTCACTACATATTAAATGACACTTTAATACAGTAGGACAATCTTAAATACATATGGCTTCAAATTGTACAATATTGCATTAATGTTTCGGGGGTAAGATTCTTATTTGAAGTCTAAAGTTTGCAGAAATGCATATAGATTTTTTTTCATTTACTACATTCTTCTTGTGTAGCATTAATTGTGTATCATTTAAAATTACTATGTAAGTATATTTTGTCATTCTGTCTATACTTAGCAACAAATTTGCATTTTTATTTGATGTAACAATTGCTTTAATGTAATTTTTGTTAGAAGATTTTGCATTACCTTTATACTTTATATCTAACCTGACAGAATGACTGATTCTTATGTCATTGTAATAGTGTTGTAAATAATCACGTGAAATGTGTGAGATAGAGTACTATATTTGTAAATATAATTTTATGGCTGTTTTCATTTAGTAGAAACTTTTCCATCAGTATGGAAAACTAAGAAAATTGCTTTCTACTGTATAATCTGGCAGTTATCATAGATTAAAGCTTATTTTTCTGTGAATAAAAACTTATCCAATAAAGCACTATTCTTTAAAATGATATCTTATTACTTTGTATTTGTTTCACTTCCTCAGAAAAAAATAAAATAGCTCTCTTAAAAATATTAATACTAAAATGCAACTTCCCAAATATATCCTATGCCATTATTGCGCCAGACATTAAGGTATATATCAAGTCATGTGATATTAAGAAAAAAAAGACATCTGCTTTCACATTAGTTTATAGAATTCTATAAGTACATGAAAAGTTTATTTTTAGTTTTGTGTAAAAATATGAAACTCCCTCTCCACAAAGATTGGCCTGGTTGACTCAAGAGATAACTATAGTCACCTTAACAAGGCTTGAATAAGCAAGAGACCTAAAAAGCCACTGCCCCTTTGAGGCAGGCAGCAGAGAAGGATTTTGTGAGTCTACAGAAGCAGCTGCCCAGAGTTTCAGAAACTGCAAGCAAATCTGGTGGGATAAAAAGTAAGGGAATTGCAATTATCCTTCAATAAAAAATAATTAGAAAAAAAGTGAGGAAATAAAGGCTTCTCAAAGGGAGAGGGAAATTTAGAAAAGGGCATTTCAAGTGCTATTTCCCCTACCCCTGAGTTGTATTTCAGGCCTAGTCTGAGACATTACTTTGCCAACAAAGGTCCGTCTAGTCAAGGCTATGGTTTTTCCAGTAATCATGTATGGATGTGAGAGTTGGACTGTGAAGAAGGCTGAGCGCCGAAGAATTGATGCTTTTGAACTGTGGTGCTGGAGAAGACTCTTGAGAGTCCCTTGGACTGCAAGGAGATCCAACCAGTCCATTCTGACGGAGATCAGCCCAGGGATTTCTTTGGAGGGAATGATGCTAAAGCTGAAACTCCAGTACTCTGGCCACCTTATGCGAAGAGTTGACTCATTGGAAAAGACTCTGATGCTGGGAGGGATTGGGAGCAGGAGGAGAAGGGGACGCCAGAGGATGAGATGGCTGGATGGCATCACTGACTCGATGGACTTGAGTCTGAGTGAACTCCGGGAGTTTGTGATGGACAGGGAGGCCTGGCGGGCTGTGATTTGTGGGGTCGCAAAGAGTTGGACATGACTGAGCGACTGAACTGATCTGAACTGAACTGTATTGTTTAGTTGCTAAGCTAAGCTGTGTCTGACTTTCTTACAGACCCTGGGGACTGTAGCCCACCAGGCTTCTGTCCATGGGATTTCCCAGGTGAGAATACTCAGTGGGTTGCCATTTCCTTCTCCATGGGATCTTCCCAACCCAGGGATCAAACCCATGTCTCCTGCATTCACAGGTGGGTTCTTTACCACTGAGCCACCAGGGAAGCCCCATCTGTATAGTGACTGATTATCAAATTCTTGACTGTTACCACTGTTATCTGAGATATACCATAAGACTGTTGTAAATGCAGTCCACATTTCTTACATGTCAACTATACTTTAAATGAATATTGATGAAGATGTGAATTTTCAAAGCTTTCTCTTACAAAAATTTTCAAACTTACATAAAAGTAGAAACAAAAATATAATGAACCTTGTAATCATCATTCAGCTTCAACAAATAACATTTTGCCAGTCTTGTTTCATCTAGGACTCTCTATCCTTTTATTTTTAAAATTTATTTATTTTTGATATATTTTAAAGTAAATCCTAGACATTATGTTATTTCTCCTATAGCTACTTTGTTATATACCTATACAGGATTAGAACATTTTTTAAATTGAATTTTTAACTTGCCACTATTACTGCTAAATTTTAAAGGACATCTAAATAATAATTAAGATCAACTTTATTCCCGTTTCCCCTATTTGAAGATTAAGGTAAATAAACATGCTCAAAACTGATACTATAATTTAAAAAATACTTTTAGGGAGTTCCATGGTGGTCCAGTGTTAGGACTCCATGCTTTCATTGCCATGGCTACGGTGCAGTCCCTGGTTGGGGAGCTAAATCCCGCAAGCCACGTAGCATGACCAAACAAAAAAAAAGAAATTTTTTTAACGATGTTCTCACCATTTCATTTGTAGTTTGCTTATAGATTATAGAATAAATGCGGTACTTATTAGAAGTTGGTAGGCTAATTTGCAACAATGTAGATGGACCTAGAGAGTATTATACTTAGTGACATAAGTCGAGAAAGAAAAACACTGGATGATATCACTTATATGTAGAATCTAAAAAATAAAATCTATGTATATAACAACAGAAACAGACTCAGAGATATAGAGAACAAACTAGGAGAGAGGGAGGGTGTAGGGGGTAAGATAGGGGTATGGGATTAAGAGATACAAACTAGTATGTATAAAATAAATAAGCAGCAAGGAATATTATACAGCATAGGAAAATATAGCCATTGTTTTTTAATAACTTTAAATGGAGTATAATCTATAAAAATATTGAATCGTGTTGTACACTTGAAACTAATATTGTAAGTCAACTATACTTCTATTTAAACATTTTAAAATTATAATTACAATAAAGGTAGGCTAACTGTGTGGTGTATGGATACCTCAGTTCAGTTCAGTCGCTCAGTCGTGTCCGACTCTGCGACCCCATGAACTGCAGCACGCCAGGCCTCCCTGTCCATCACCAACTCCCGGAGTTCACTCAGACTCACGTCCATCGAGTCGGTGATGCCATCCAGCCATCTCATCCTCTGTCATCCCCTTCTGCCCCTGTTTCCAATCCCTCCCAGCATCAGAGTCTTTTCCAATGAGTCAACTGTTCGCATGAGGTGGCCAGAGTACTGGAGTTTCAGCTTTAGCATCATTCCTTCCAAAGAACACCTGGGACTGATTTCCTTTAGAATGGACTGGTTGGATCTCCTTGCAGTCCAAGGGACTCTCAAGAGTCTTCTCCAACACCACAGTTCAAAAGCATCAATTCTTCGGCGCTCAGCCTTCTTCACAGTCCAACTCTCACATCCATACATGACTACTGGAAAAACCATAGCCTTGACTAGATGGACCTTTGTTGGCAAAGTAATGTCTCTGCTTTTGGATATGCTATCTAGGTTGGTCATAACTTTCCTTCCAAGGAGTAAGCGTCTTTTAATTTCATGGCTGCAGTCACCATCTGCAGTGATTTTGGAGCCCAAAAAAACTAGTGGTTCTCAAAGTGTGGTCTGGGGGTCAGCAGCATCTGCTTGCTGGAACTTGTTAGAAATAACAAATTATTGAGACTTCCCTGGCAGTTAAGACTCTGCACTTCCAATGCAGGAGGTGCAGGTTCAATCCTCGGTCGGGTGAATGAGATGCCACATGCTGCGTGGCATGGCCAAAAAAAAGGAAAAAAAAAGTGAATTAATCAGCTCCAGCCTGAACCTAGTGAATCTGAAACTCTGGGGTATAACCCAGCAATCAGTGTTTTTGAAATGAGATGCCAGTCCAGGTTCAATGCACGATACTGGATGCTTGGGGCTAGTGCACTGGGACGACCCAGAGGGATGGTATGGGGAGGGAGGAGGGAGGAGGGTTCAGGATGGGGAGCACATGTATACCTGTGATGGATTCATTTTGATATTTGGCAAAGCTAATACAATTATGTAAAGTTTAAAAATAAAATAAAATTAAAAAAAAAAAAAAAAAAAACAACCTCTAGGTGGTTCTGATAAGGCTACAGTTTGAAAATGACTGAGATGTGATATGGGGTCCAAATCCAGAAATAATTAAACGGCTGAAAGCTGGAAATCAAACTGCTCTGTGCAGATGACTGTAATCATCACCTTTTCCCTCCTTATAACTCTTTGTGGATCCAGTCCTGTATTTTCTCCTGCTACCGAAATGTGGAGACATAAGATGTAACATCATGAAAGTCCCTTCTGATTTGACTTTTCAACAAAATTTCCTTGCATGTAGTATTCTTTTGAATTTGATAATGAAAATCATTCTTCAGCCCTTAGACTGCCAAGTTCAGAATAGAATAGGGACACATTGATCACATTAAACTCTCCTCCAATCAAGCACCGAAAGGGTTAAGTATTTCAAGTCTCACTTGTAAGCATTAGTGTGACAGCAATCAGTTGAAGTTGTACAGAACAGACCTGCACTTCTAGAAAGAGTCAAATCTTCAGTGAAATGTGAGCAGTTAATCTACAACTGATAGAGTTGGAAGTGGTCAGCCTCTCTAATTCATAATAACTAGCAGTTCTGAATTCTTTTTTAGGTCTGAAGATTTTAAAGTAACTGGCACAAAAGGACCAAAGAAAATTCTTGTGATGGCCTTAGATCTCTAAAGGTTTTCAGAGTGGCATAAATCCACACTAAGGTCAATATTGGCCTCTAACCGTAACCAAAATAAAAATCTTAAGGTAGGTAAGGCTAGATGAAAGTCAGACTGTTTCCTTTTCCTACAAACTACTAATTTGCTATAACAAATACGTCCATAACCTAGCCATTTAGCTTTGTATAGGATTTGGTCTATTTAGATTTTTTCCCCCTGATCTTATTCTGTTTAATTTTATATTTCCAAGACCCTATATGCACCATAACTAATGACTATAGCATAAGAAACTTTTTGCATGGGCCTCTGCTTATTAACGATAATGCTTATTAACTTTGCTATGCTATGCTATGCTATGCTAAGTCGCTTCAGTCGTGTCCGACTCTGTGTGACCCCATAGATGGCAGCCCACCAGGCTACCCCATCCTGGGATTCTCCAGGCAAGAACACTGGAGTGGGTTGCCATTTCCTTCTCCAGTGCATGAAAGTGAAAAGTGAAAGTGAAGTCGCTCAGTCGTGTCCGACTCCTAGTGACCCCATGGACTGCAGCCCACCAGGCTCCTCCGTCCATGGGATTTTCCAGGCAAGAGTACTGGAGTGGGGCGCCATTGCCTTCTCCGTTATTAACTTTAGGTTTATGAATAAATATTAGAAGGATACTGGTTCAAAACAAATAAGGAATAAGAACCCAAGATAAACCAAACTTTATTCCTCCCTTTTATCTTCCCAGAATAAATTTTCAAAAAACAACCAGGGTATAACTAATTGAAGTAATAATATTTAAGGGCTTCCCTGGTGGTTCAGCGGCAAAGAATCCAGCTGCCAATGCAAGAGACGTTGGTTCAATCCCTGGGTTGAAAAGATCCCCCAGAGAAGGATATGGCAATCCACTCCAGTATTCTTGCCAGGGAAATCTATGGACAGAGGAGCCTGAAGGGTTACAGTCCATGGGATCACAAAAGGATCGGACAAGACTTAGTGACCAAACAACAACAAATAGTATTTAAACAATGATCTTGCTTCAAAATCTGGTTCTTGTTTCTAATTTATATTCCAGAAATATTTTTTACATACAAAATTATAAATGTCATTTGTTACAAAAACTTTTATATTGAGAGGTTTTTTTTTTAAGTCTGTGCATTATGTTTCTTTAACTTTATTCTGTTACTAGGTACTAGAGACTTCTTTTTAATTCCATTAGCTTAAATAAGGGGCTTTGCATTTTTGGCTAAAGCATCAAGAATGTATTTTCTCATTAAATATTGGAATTTTGTTTGGCAGTGGTTAGGCTCTCCTTCTGCCAGATTACTGACTATTGGACTGAGGAAAAGAAAACACATGAGTAGGTTCATGAACAATTACTGATGTTTCAGAGAAACTTAAAAACAAAGACCCCAAATCTCTCCCATAAATTTAATCTCAAGTAGAGAAAAACTTGCTGAAAATATTTTATTTTTCATTAAATTAACATTTTGTAGGGATTTCCTAGCAGAAATTTAACAAAGGCCCATATTAATCATTAAGAGAATGACCTAACTTACCTGAAAAAAATTGTTTTTCTTTCAACTAGATTTTTGTTTATTATTTGACTACTAAAAAGAATGTACTCTACTGTACTTATGGCTTTCTTGGTCTACTGTAAATATTTCAGATACATTATATTCTTATGTGAGCTATAAGAATTAAGTAAAAAGACCTATACTTAGTTATAGGTCTTTTATATGAGTTATAAATCAATATTTGGTCATTCGTACAGAATGAAATATAACAAAAATATTAACACATGGGGATAAGAATCCCTACTCTGCCTACCTCAGAGGATTGCTGCAAGGATTATATGAGTAAATGTACATGAAAGAGCTTAAAAAAGTATAAACTATATAAGCTTAAGGAATCATTCCTCTAATTAGAGTTTATTGGACTAATTATGGGTTGTTGTTGTTTAGTCACTCAGCCATGTCTGACTCTTTTGTGACCCCATGGACTGTAACCCACCAGGCTGTGTCCATGGGATTTCCCAGGCAAGAGTATTGGAGTGGGTTATCATTTCCTTCTCCAGGGGATCTTCCCAACCCAGGGATCAAACCCAAGTCTCCTGTATTGGCAGGTCAGTTCTTTACCACTGAGCCACCTGGAAAGCCCAATTATGGATTAGTTTCACACAAAACGAAACAGTTGTGAAATAGTATCTGATTAATCAAGGATGTATAGTGATGAAATTCATTTATACAGTTTCTTGGCCATTTCCATGGCCTTTAAATTTCTTACATATATTATCTGTTTACTTTCCACTCTCTACATGGTTACTCCTGTGTTTAAATCAGAAGTGTATAGGTAAGTGCAGAGATAATTGGATAAATTGTTGCTATGTACAGTTGTGGAAATTGTGTTCATAATCCCTGCCATTCAAGTGGCCCTTAAATAGATTTACCTGGGCAACCAGGCCAGCTCTGTTTTCTAATATATGAAAATAAAACTATATAAAACAGATAAATTCAGGGAGGATGAAATAATTGGTCTGGTACTGTTGCACTATGCCATTGTGTCTCTCATTCATTATATTCAGAACATCTCTATAATTTACATCTGAAGAACCCCAGACATAGAGGTTACATGACTCACCTAAATCATATGGTGAATCACCAGTCAAGCTGTGCTTATAGGCAGTGAAAATGTTTCTGGTTAATTTTTGACATGAATTAGCTAAATTGGCTGCCTCACTGTCTGAACGTTGAGTGTATATATCCAAATCCAGGAACTCTTTTTTTTTTTTTGTACAGCAAGACCTGGCTGGCCATACAATACCAAACCACAAAGCCCAATAGAAGTAATAAATAGATATATGTGGTCCTTAGCATGTCTACTCAACTAGAATTTAAAATTAAAGTAATTCTAAAACACAAAATTGATAACTTTGTTTCTGCTGTTAAGAATTTGGAAAGGAGGAAGAGAACTTTTCATTATGTTACCAAGGCCAAACTTGGAGGTCAGGAACCATGTCTCCCTAATCACTATGTTCCCAATGACTAGCATGCTATCTGGTCCATTAATAAGCAGAGTTAATTTCTTCAATGCATAGATGTATGAGTGAAGGAATGAATGAGCAAATGTATAAATGAACAGTGTGGGAAAGGCTCTTCTGAAAGCTGTGCATTGACAAATATAATGCAATTTGGAATCAGTACTGATTTTCCACAGATTTCATTTTTTTTAATGCACCAACATTAAACACTTACTATTAAATTTAATGTACAACATTAAACACAACATTAAGTCACTTACCAATCCGCCTGCCAAGGCAGGGGACACAGGTTTGACCCATGGGCGAAGACGATCCCACATGCCATGGAGCAACTAAGCCCATGTGCTGTAACTATGGAGCCCATGCTCTAGAGCCTGTGAGCTCCAAATACTGAGCCTGTGTGCCTCAACTACTGAAGTCCATGCATGAGAGCAGGTGCTTGGCAACAAGAGAAGCCACCACAATGAAAAGCCTGCACACCTCAACGAAGAGTAGCCCCCACTCACCACAAATAGAGAAAGCCCATGTAAAAGCAATGAAGACCCAGCACGGCCAAAAATAAATTCATTTTAAAAACACCTACTATGTGCCAGGCTCTGTGCTAGATGCTAGGGAATCCATTCTATCACTGAAGGGTAATCAGTTCAGTCACTCAGTTGTGTCCAACTCTTTGCGACCCCATGAACTGCAGCACGCCAGGCTTCCCTGTCCATCACCAACTCCCAGAGCTTGCTCAAACTCACGTCCATCAAGTCAGTGATGCGATCCAACCATCTCATCCTCTGTCGTCCCCTTCTCCTCCTGCCTTCAATCTTTCCCAGCATCAGAGTCTTTTCCAATGAGTCAGTTCTTTGCATCAGGTGACCAAAGTATTGGAGTTTCAGCTTCAGCATTAGTCCTTCCAATGAATATTCAGGACTTTAGGATTGACTGGTTTGATCTCCTTGCAGTCCAAGAGACTCTCAAAGAGTCTTCTCCAACACCACAGTTCAAAAAAGGATCCAGTCTTCAGCACTCAGCGTTCTTTATGGTCAACTTGCACATCCATACATAACTACTGGAAAAACCATAGCTTTGACTAGATGGATCTTTATCAGCAAACTAAAGTCTCTGCTTTTTAATATTCTGTCTAGGTTTGTCATAGCTTTCCTTCCAAGGAGCAATCATCTTTTAATTTCATGGCTGCAGTCACCATCTGCAGTGATTTTGGAGCCCCCCAAAATAAAGTCTGTCACTGTTTCCATTATCTCCCCATCTATCTGCCATGAAGTGATGGGACCAGATGCCATGATCTTTGTTTTTTGAATGTTGAGTTTTAAGCAAACTTTTTCACTCTCCTCTTTCACTTTCATCAAGAGGCTCTTCCTCTTTACTTTCTGCCATAACGGTGGTGTCATCTGCATATCTGAAGTTATTGATACTTCTCCCAACAATCTTGATTCCAGCTTGTGCTTCATTTAGCACAAGGAGTACATCAAGGCTGTATATTGTCACCTTGCTTATTTAACTTATATGCAGAGTACATTATGTGAAATGCCAGGCTGGATGAAGAAGGGCAATAGGAACTGTATTTTTTTGTATTAATTCAAACTGTTTGGGGAGGATGATGGGGGCTTTTCTGGAAGAGGGGACCCTTTGTCAAGGATGTGGTGAAAGAGATTTCTGCCTTGGAAAGAAGCACGTGCAGAGCTCAGAATCAAGAAAATCTGACATGTCTGAAGACTAAAAATGAGGGTTTTGAATGAAAGGTCTAAAGGCATTTACTGGGACTCCTCAAGGTCATCTTATGTGCACTAAGTCTCCTTGGGTACACATTTAGAGTAAATTTGGTTTCTTCTACCCCTTACAAGAATGTTCAAACTACCACACAATTGCACTCATCTCATTTATATAATTTTCATAATGTAACTAAATATTTCTTAGATGATGGTGAACTCTGCAATGCCTTTGACCTAACACAAGCAGAAGATATTAAGAAGAGGTGGCAAGAATACACAGAAGAACTATACAAAAAAGATCTTCACGACCCAGATAATCATGATGGTGTTATCACTCACCTAGAGCCAGATATCCTGGAATGCAAAGTCAAGCGGGCCTTAGGAAGCATAACTACTAAGAAAGCTAGGGATGTGATGGAATTCCAGTTGAGCTGTTTCAAATCCTAAAAGATGATGCTGTGAAAGTGCTGTACTCAATATGCCAGCAAATTTGGAAAACTCAGCAGTGGCCACAGGACTGGAGAAAGTCCATTTTCATTCCAATCCCAAAGAAAGGCAATGCCAAAGAATGCTCAAACTACCACACAATTGCACTCATCTCACACACTAGCAAAGTAATGCTCAAAAGTCTCCAAGCCAGGCTTCAACAGTATGTGAACCGTGAACTTCCAGATGTTCAATCTTGATTTAGAAAAGGCAGAGGAATCAGAGATCAAATTCCCAAGATCCGTTGGATCATCAAAAAAGCAGGAGAGTTCCAGAAAAACATCTACTTCTGCTGTATTGACTATGCCAAAGCCTTTGACTGTGTGGATCACAGCAAACTGTGGAAAATTCTGAAAGAGATGGGAATACCAGACCACCTGACCTGCCTCTTGAGAAATCTGTATACAGGTCAAGAAACAACAGTTAGAACTGGACATGGAACAGCAGACTGGTTCCAAATTGGGAAAGGAGTATGTTAAGGCTGTATATTGTCACCCTGCTTATTTAACTTCTATGCAGAGTACATCATGAGAAATGCTGGGCTGATGAAGCACAAGCTGGAATCAAGATTGCCAGGAGAAATATCAATAACCTCAGATATGCAGATGACACCACCCTTATGGCAGAAAGTGAAGAAGAACTAAAGAGACTCTTGATGAAAGTGAAAGAGGAGAGTGAAAAAATTGGCTTAAAACTCAACATCCAGAAAACTAAGATCATGACATCCAGTACCATTATTTCATGGCAGATAGATGGGGAAACAATGGAAATAGTGACAGACTTTATTTTGGGGGGCTCCAAAATCACTGCAGATGGTGACTGCAACCATGAAATTAAAAGACGCTTGCTCCTTGAAAGAAAAGTTATGACCAACCTAGATAGCATATTAAAAAGCAGAGACATTACTTTGCCAACAAAGGTCTGTCTAGTCAAAGCTATGGTTTTTCCAGTGGTCATGTATGAATGTGAGAGTTGGACCATAAGGAAAGCTGGGCACTGAAGAACTGATGCTTTTGAACTGTGGTGTTGGAGAAGACTCTTGTGAGTCCCTTGGACTGCAAGGAGATCCAGCCAGTCCATCCTAAAAGAAATCAGTTGTGAATATTCGTTGGAAGGACTGATACTGAAGCTGAAGCTCCAATACTTTGGCCACCTGATGTGCAGAACTGACTCGTTTGAAAAGACACTGATGCTGGGAGAGATTGAAGGCTGTAGGAGAAGGGGACAACAGAGGATGAGATGGTTGGACGGCACCACCAACTTGATGGACGTGAGTTTGAGTAAGCTCTGGCAGTTGGCGAGGGACAGGGAAGCCTGACGTGCTGCAGTCCATGGGGGTGCAAAGAGTTGGACATGACTGAGCGACTGAACTGAAGTGAACTTACCCCTTACAAATTAGAGAAGTTTAAGATAGTCTGATGGGTTTTGAATTTCTGAATCAGGAAACCAGTAGGTTTTGTGAATCTGTTGGGAAATTAGGAAAGGCTATTCATTCACCAGGGAATCTTTTCTAAGCCTTTGCTGGGGCTGGGTGGTATATACACGGTTCACACAAGTTTCTTTTTATTTGAAATATATATTCAAATTCAGTTCAGTTCAGTTCAGTCGCTCAGTCATGTCCGACTCTTTGCGACCCCACGAATCGCAGCACGCCAGGCCTCCCTGTCCATCACCAACTCCCGGAGTTCACTCAGACTCACATCCATCAAGTCAGTGATGCCATCCAGCCATTTCATCCTCTGTCGTCCCCTTCTCCTCCTGCCCCCAATCCCTCCCAGCATCAGAGTCTTTTCCAATGAGTCAACTCTTCGCATGAGGTGGCCAAAGTACTGGAGTTACAGCTTTAGCATCATTCCTTCCAAAGAAATCCCAGGGCTGATCTCCTTCAGAATGGACTGGTTGGATCTCCTTGCAGTCCAAGGGACTCTCAAGAGTCTTCTCCAACACCACAGTTCAAAAGCATCAATTCTTTGGCGCTCAGCCTTCTTCACAGTCCAACTCTCACATCCATACATGACCACCGGAAAAACCATAGCCTTATTATTCAAATTAAGCTGCCTTTTTTAATGAAAGGTGTATTAATTGCTTGCAGTGTACACAAATTCTAGGAGAAAATGACAGGAAAAAATAAGATCCAGTCTGGGTCTTCCTGGAGTTTATAGTCTTGGTAGCAGAAAGAGATTTACATTCATCATTCACAAGGTATTCCCCCATTCCAAACATAATGCAGGAACCATTGGTAACCACAGTCTTGTTTAACTCAAAACAAATCAAAGGAACAAGAGTGTAAGTATAGTGTGATAGAGAGCTAGATTGCTAGACTAACATTATTACAGGAACAAAGAAGGACCATTGAGGGTGTGGCCCAATAATTGGAGCAGGTTTCATCAAAATGGTGCAACCAAAGCTACAGGATCTGAGATGGTTGAAGACTGTTCAGATACTAAAACTTTATGATTATATGTGATTTATTTATTGCTGTTTTGTTTTTCTATCCAAGGTTGGTGGAAGACAACAGAACACACTTGGGCTGTTATGCTATAGACTTCTGTGTATGTTCTGGCATGTATCTTGAATATTATTTTAATATATTCCCATACACATTCAAGTAGATAATGATTCTTTGAACAGCATTTTATCTTAAAAGGAATTTGGCCTCCTTTGCTTCCAAACAAAAATTAAAAGCCAAAATTCCCCCAAAGCCCCACTCAAGCATTCCCTCTTCATTTGGAAATAGTCAGTTAATTCAAATGAGAAATCAGGAACTGGAGCAAGTCAGCAGGTGACTCATGGTGTGATTGGAAGGGCCTGGTACCCTTTCTAATTCAATTTCTTCATCTGTCTGTAGGAAATAATAGTCTCCCAGAGGTGTTATGAAAAATAATTAAAGTTGGTAGTGTGCTTTGAGATCCATGAATGAACAGCACTTTCAAAGGGCATAATTACACACTGCAGTGATTCTCTCAGACTGGCTTCCTCTACTCACTATTTCATAGGTATTAATATTAGTAATGACCCAGTTAGGTAGGTTTTCCTTGTTGTCAAGTTGCTAATACATTTTTTGGCCACTGATACTAGTTGCCTTTAAAATGAATGCAACCCAGAGTAGTAGTAAAAGCCACTAATTCTTTGGTTTTAGTAGTCTTAAAGTCTTTGGGGGAGTTTAGTTTTCCAGATCATTCTACCTTCATTCTCAATCTTTCCACTTCAGTTGGCTCACTTATTGCCTCTCTGATGCCAATCCCAAAAGCTTGTAGAAGATCAATTCAATAGCTTCACTGAAAGCAAACAGGAGGTCCCTCTTTGCTTTGCTTAATACTTAATAATTTCTTCTTTGCTGTTCTTATTCCTCTTTCTTCTCTCCTCCCCTCTCCCCCATTTTAATTGGCCTGTTGGAAACACCCAGCAGGTGAAATTCTTTAGATGATTCCAGAGCAGAAAACAAAGCGGGAGATGGAGATGGGAGTAAGATGTTGGGACAACATCCGAGTTTAAGTGGGTAGTAAGGGGAAACCTAGAACAACAAAGCCAGCTGAGAACACACGAGAAAAGAGCCATTGGCCCCTAACTTGGGCAGCCTTCCCACAAACTCCTTTTGCCATTTTGTCATTTGAGAGAAGGAAGCAAGAGAATGTAGTATCTCTCTGCATCACAGGAAAAACGTCAAGCTTATATTTCATAATGACCTTGGATTCACGGTGACATCATGTTCAAAGGAAAGCACACTTCTGAACATGTGGTTCCAAGATGGAATATGAAATGGAATATCAGAACTTTTAGTATAAATCAACCTTTTTTCTTAAGCTCCTTTTGAATTCTGTCGTTTATCAATATATGTGGCTATTTCAACATATGGATCTCAGGCAAAAGCTTTCTTCCATTCCCCTAACCCTAAAGTTCTGTCTGTACTACCCTGGGTGTGGGGTGGGCGGAGGGATAGGCAGAGTTTCCTTTAATACAAACCATGACTTGAAGCAGTGCCCATACTGAAAAGCTTCAGCTACCCTCACTAAATTAGAACTTTACCAGAGTAAAATATCTAGAGAGTGGGTCGATTTTACTCTTTTACTTTTCTGGTAGAAAATATTTTCCTTCAAACGGAGTAAAAAACACAAGGAGGGCTTTTACTGTTCTTGCAATACTGTAGCACTGCATACGTTTCTCACTGTAAGTGCAGAAAACTTTTGAAAAGTATTTATATAACATTTTGGAAATGACAAAATGTAAGAAATGGAGGACAGATTAATGGTTGCCAATAATCTGACCACCTAGCCAGTGCTTTTCCAAAAAAGGAAGTGTAAGAAACAATATGTAAAAGTCATTGAATTAAAAATCAAAAGGAATAGATTTTATTAGTAGCTCTGACATTGTATGTTTTGAAAAGATGCTAGATACAGACAGTTTTTACATGATGAGGAAGGGAGCTCACAGGGAGGTGAGGATAGTTATAAAACGGTAACCCCGGGAACCCTTGCGTATTGAACTTTCTGTATCTTGACTGTGGTGGTAGATAACATGAATCTACATGGTGATAAAACTGAATATAAATTAATACAAATGTGCACGCATGCACACCCACACATATATACCAATTAGTACAGTTAAAACTGGAGAAATCAGAGTAAGACCAGTGGATTACATCAACATCAGTATTCAGATTGTGATGTAATACTACAGTTTTACGTTTCCATTGTGAGGACCTGGGCAAAATGTAAAAGGGATCTCTCTGTATTATTTCATACAATTGTAGCAAGTATACAATTATCTCAATAACATTTTCAATTTTAAAAAAGCTACTAGGACTTTTCTAGGCCCCACTCAAATAGCATAGGCAAGGAGACAAACTACCCATGGCTGAGCCCAAGAGAAAAAAGCTGGACCCTGAAGACTGAGTGACCCCAGAACCAGAGTTTGATAAATCAGAAAAGAAGAAAAAAAGGTTTTTAATGGCAACTTAATTAACATTCCATGTAAAGGATTTAGGCTAAAAATTAGGGGAAAAAAGATGCTGAATTGTATAATATTTGTTTGTTTTGAAAGTTGGTCTAAGATATGAACTTTAAAAGACAATTGTAGACATGTATCAACTGTATAGCATAGGGAAGTATACTCAATATATTGTAGTAGCCTATAATGGAAAATAACCTGATAAAAAATATATTTTTATATGTATAGGATACATACATATGGGGGCTTCCCTGGTAGCTCAGATGGTAAAAGCGTCTGCCTACAATGCAGGAGACCTGGGTTTGATCCCTGGGTCAGGAAGATCCCCTGGAGAAGGAAATGGCACCCCACTCCAGTACTCTTGCCTGGAAAATCCCATGGACCGAGGAGCCTCGTAGGCTACAATCCATAGGGTCGCAAAGAGTTGGACACAACTGAGCGACTTCACTTCTTCACTTCATACATACATATGTATAACTGAGTCACTTTGCTATATACCTGAAACATTATAAATCAAATATATTTCAATTAAAAAAAACAAATGACCATACTTCCTAATGCCTATTTAATTATTTTATTTTCTAATTGTATTTTTATGAAAAAGGGTGAGGAAATCATGCTGATGTTTGGGCAGAAATTTGTCTTAATCCAGGTGCCATCACTGTGAAATGACTGCTTCAGATTTGCTTGGAGAAATGAATAAACCTTATAAAGCTTAAATCTTCACACTAAGCATATAAAGTGTCAGCAAATGTTGTAGATACAGATTTTTGGGGGGGGAAATGAAGAAAAATGTTAAGTCTAGGTTTTGAATATATATTTGAGCCAAAAAGGTGGCAGTAGACAACACTAAAGTGAGATGAAAAAGACTCTAGTTGTAGCCAGTGATATTCTCTGTTAGATAATTATTATCCTGAGGGAATAAAAGAGGAATAACTGGCTTAGCCCATCTGTTTAAGTATTAAAGGCTTCTCCAATTAAATGATCCTGTGTGAGTCAATAATGAGGTAATTCAGATAGAATCAAACTAATAAACACCTTGATATAGAACTGAAAAGAATTCCGGGTCAAAGTCAAATCTCTACCCAGTATCCTATTGGTATAAATATACAAGACTAGGTGTGGTTGAACAATAATGAATAATGTATATGATGGAAGTTCAGCTACTGTGCACATATTTCTGGCAAATAACAGCATTCTTTCAAACAACGTCCTGAAAGCTCAACAGGATGATATTTTCCATCCCCACAAAGACTTGAAGGATATCATCCAAGCAAAAAGGAAAATAATTTCCTGGAGGCTGAGTTAGGGATCTCGGTGCCAGCGTGGAATAGGAGAGAGCTCATAACTTAGCAGACACAAGATCAAGATTACCACGTTGGGGAAAACATGGGAGAAAGGAAAGGGCTGCTCTCCCAGAGGTTTGCAAAGACACATGAGCAAAATGGAACTGTGAGCGAGGTACATGATCAAAGAATTAAAGGGCTATCCAGTGAATTATAATGAGACCAGAAGAAAAACTGAGTGGAAGGAATTGAAAACAAAAAAAGTATTCTGAAGACTTCCAGATCCAGAGGCTGCAAATATTACCACAGAAGTGATTCCAAGACCTCCAAATGGCTGAGAAATCATACAGGAATGAACTGGTCCTCAGCCATAAGAAGAAAGCGAAAGAAAAATAATAAGGCTTAAAAATGAGGATTTCAGAAAAGTACTGCAAAGGGAATCTGGACATATGCAATTTGGCTTTTTTTGGAGCAAAGTTTACTTTGACATTCAAGTATTCCAGGTGGTATCTTACCAAATCTGATGGCATAAAACCAATCACAGTTTCATGGCTACTTAAAAATAGAGAGTCTATTATTTCAGAAACAAATAAAGGATCTTGATGGCAACTGTTTCTGTAAATTCAGTATTGTCTTAGATAATAATAATTATATGAAAACCTCTGCTTGTCTGAGCTAAGCATGCTATATTGTAATTTCCTACTGCCCATCAATTTCACCCAATAGACTATAGGCTTCTTGATGTAAGAACTGCGGCTTATTTTTTTCTGAATCCCAAGTGCCTGGCATATTTCAGAAACTCAATAAATGTTTGCTTCTTTAATAAATGAACAGAAAAGCGAATTTAGCAAAAATGAAAGGTAATGTTAAGCTAACTGGGTAGGCAGCTAAATTTTGAAAGTGCTTCTTAGTCATCTCTCCATGATGACATTGAAGAAACTAGATAACAAGCTAATAATTTCTTGGAGGAGGTTTGGAAGAAAACAGTTCACAAAGGAAGGGAACGATACAAGAGAAGCCCAATTCCCGAGTGATGTTTGAAGATATGATAACATTAAACTGCAACTGATAACAAGTCTTTTCCCTTCCAGACATATCCAGCTTCCCCCTTTCATGAGCTACTCCCTGCCACGCACTGCCTGTCTTCCTTTAACCACACAATAGCATTGCCCTTCCTGAGACAGGCTGTGCACTTTGACTCCTCTGTGCCTTTGGTCATTATATTCACTCTGCCCAGAAAGCTACTCTTTCCTCCATTATCTTCCTGGAGGATTCCCGTTCACCTTTCCATTGCCAGTGTGTCACACTTACCCATTGCTGTATAACAACACCCCTCCCCCACCCGCCACCACTCAACTGCGTGGCTTAAAACAACCTGATTTATTATTTCTTGAAATTCTCTGGGTTGGCTGGGAAGTTCTGTTGGTCCCTTTCAGGCTCACTTGTCTGGCCACAGTCAGCTGGTGGGTCATCTGGGGACTGGGCTCAGCTGGGACATGCTCACACCTGGTCCTCTATTCCATCTGGTATCTCATCCCCCACTGCCTCTCTCTCCACATAGCCTCTTTCCAGCAGAATAGCCTGGGCTTTTTTTCCATGGCAACTGGGTTCCAACAGCAAAAGCAGAAACTGCTCGTTCTCTTAAGGCCTGCCTAGGCTCAGAAATCCCAGAATGTCACTTCTGCTGCATTTCATTGGTCAAAGCAAGTTACATGGTCAGCCCAGATACAATGAGGAAAGGAAACAGACTTCACCTCTTGATAGGGGGTATTATAGGATCACATTGTGAAGGGACGTGAGCACAGGGAGGTATAATTCATTGGAAGCCATTTTAAACTATCATACAGCTGAAATGTCACCTCTTCATCCATCATTTTGAAATATATATATTTCTCTACATCTATCTATATAGATGTAGAGAAATCACAGTATCTCATTATTTGTGTCTATGTCTATTTGAAGGAGGCAGGGGTTTAGGAAAACAGTGGTTGGAATGGACCACTTTCTGTAATCTGACTAGGAAAAGTTATACTCATGAGATACAGTTGGAAATATAATTTGGAGCCAGATCATAAGGGACCTTGAATGTGGTACTAAGGAATTTAGATTTTATTTTGCAAGCACTCAGAACTGCAGTCAAGAAAATCTCTCCTCAAACTGCTTCTCCTGTATTTCCTAGCTGGGTGAATGGTAGAAAGAAGGACTCACATTTTCTACCTGTCTTATCCATGTGGCATCCAAGTGCTGCTACTTCTTAACGATTCCTAAACATCTCTTGACTCTGTCCCATGCTCTCATTTACATTGCCATAGCTTAGTCCAGGGCCTCCCTCACCATTTCTCCTTTGAAATACTGTCACAGCCTGTTAACAAGTTTCCCTGATACTAGTCTTACCCCCTTGTCCATCCTCCATGATTCTACCAAAATTATCTGCTCATTTTACCCCCTCAATATAAGCCTTCATGGATTTCTTTAGCTCTCAAGATAAAGTTCAAAATCTTGGGTACTGATTACAAGCCCCCCCACCCCAATTCGGTTCCTGTCTAATTTCACTACTACCCCCTGCCCTTGCCCTTTATATTCAGCAACACCAAACTTCTCAGCTTATGCCAGACTCCCTTATGTCTTGGTGCCTTTGTCCATGCTATACTCTGTCAAAAACCATTTTCCCCTTCTCCGCTTGGGTAACTCCCCATTTTCTTTCAAGACTCAATCTCTAGGACTACTGCCCAAACCCCTCCCCAATCTGTTTTAGGAGCTACTTTTCTATGTTGCGATAATAACCAGCGCTTATGGCTATCAGCAGAGAAGGCAATGGCACCCCACTCCAGTACTGTTGCCTGGAAAATCCCATGGACGGAGGAGCCTGGTAGGCTGCCGTCTATGGGGTCGCTAAGAGTCAGACACGACTGAGCGACTTCACTTTCACTTTTCACTTTTGTGCATTGGAGAAGGAAATGGCAACCCACTCCAGTGATCTTGCCTGGAGAATCCCAGGGACGGGGGAGCCTGGTGGGCTGCCGTCTATGGGGTCACACAGAGTTGGACACGACTGAAGTGACTTAGCAGCAGCAGCAGCATGGCTATCAGAATAACACTATTTATTGATCGTTCAGGTGGCGTTAGTAGTAAAGAATCCACCTGCCAATGCAGGAGACATAATGAGATGTGGGTTTGATCCCAGGGTCGGTAAGATCCCCTGGAGGAGGATATGGCAATCCACTCCAGTATTCTTGCCTGGAGAATCCCATGGACAGAGGTGCCTGGCAGGTTACAGTCCATGGAGTCGCAGGAGTCGGACACGACTGAAGCTACTTAGCAAAGCAAAGCAAGCATGTGAAAAACTCAGTTCTCATACCAACTGCATGAAGTAGTAACAGCAAATGACAGACCTGAGATATGAACCCTGATGGCCCAAGGACCTACTGTTGAAACCACTATACTATTTTCTCATTCAGGCACAATACTCATCCCTCTGTCCTGTAATTGTCAATTTACCTGTAGGTCTCCCCGACCAATTGTGAGCTTCTTGAGAACAGAAATTATGTCACGTTTATCTTTTTATCCTCAGAAACCAACATAGTGTCTGCCGCACAATAGGCACTCTAAAAATATGTGTTGGGTGGATGGATAGACAAATGAACAAATGAATGACTCCTGAAATTTATGAGTGCTTCCTCTTGCTCTGTTGTTTTAGCCATTTTTTAAAAGATTAAAACATTGCTTATAGAACTAGAAAAATACTTCGATAAAAACCCAAATTACATTAAGAAAAGATCAGAGAACTGCTCATGGGTGACAAATTTTCTGTGTACTGATCTTCTGTCAGCAGTTTAAAAAATGCAAGCAAAATCACTTTATTAAGAGAAAATATATAGTTGAATAAAAAAGGTGCTAGATAAAAATAAGATTTTAATTCTTCCTTCAACTCCTCCCCATTAAGGTAAGACTATTATTAACCTACTATTAATGTTAACTAGAGAGGGACACAAAGTCTGCTTAAAATGATATAAGCTTGACCAGAATGAAGGTATTAATAATACATAGACATATAATAAAATAATATACTGAAAGGTCTTGGTTGTAGTGGAAAGTACATACATTTTGCATCCTATAGATATGAGCTTGAATCTTGCCCTGGCACTCTCTGTGAAAGTCACTTAAACTCTCTGAACCTCAGTTTTCTCATCTGTAATATGGAGATGATAATGTCTACCTTAGAGGGATGTTATGAGGTTTTACAGAAAAGGTATCATGCCTAGCCCAGTGCTTGACATAGAATGAAAATGAAAGCTTCTCAGTCGTGTCCGACTCTTTGTGACCCCACGGACTATACAGTCCATGGAATTCTCGAGGCCAGAATACTGGAGTAGGTAGCCTTTCCCTTCTCCAGGGGATCTTCCCAAGCCAGGGATCGAAGCCAGGTCTCTTGCATTGTAGGTGGATTCTTTACCAGCTGAGCCACCAGGGAAACCCAACATAGAATGGGTGGTCAATAAATGGTAGTTTTTCTTATTATTTATTTGGTCTTTTATATGCCTCAAATACATGCATACTGTTGCAAAGTGAGTTAGGGACAGAAAGAAAATGTGTCCTGAAAGCCTGCAGTATACTATGGAAAAAGCACTGGCCTTGAAGTCAAACAGACTTGGGGTTGAATCCTGGCTTGTCCATTTCAGAGTTTTGTGACATGGGGCAAATTCCCTTAAACCTCTCTGAGCTTCAGTTTCCATAGCTGTAAAATAGGGATAATAGTACCTACTTATAGAATGAGGGATTTGGTTCACTTATGCATGTGTGCTAAGTCACTTCAGTTGTGTCTGACTCTTTGCAACCCCATGAACTGTAGCCTGCCAGGCTTCTCTGTTCATGAGGATTCTCCAGGCAACAATACTAGAATGGGTTGCCATTCCCTTCTCCAGGGAATCTTCCCAACTCAGGGATTGAATCCCAGTCTCCCAGATTGTAGGCAGACTCTTTACTGCTGAGCTACTGGGGAAGCCTGGTTCCTTTATACCCAGGACTAAAAACCAATTTAAAAATTAGTATTTCAGTTCATGAACTCTGAAAAAACAAAGCTCATACTGATGAATGACAACCCAACTTAGGAGTCACAGGCATCAAAAGGCTCAAATAATCTGGTGTGATCCCAAGACTTTAAGAATAAATTTTTGTAAAAAGAATATGAAATACTCTGGAAAATGTAAAATAAGAATCTACTACTTCTTCCTAGGGTGACTTCAACAGTGCCTGGATACTGAAAACATGGTCTCTCAATGAGTTCACTGAAAAAATTAGGTCCTAGACTTGCAGAAGTAAATTCTGGATCCTGAATTAAGGTGATTCTCTCTAAAGTACAGCTACTCTGAAAAACCCTGTTTTGCTGGAGAGCTGGCCTCCTGCCATAGTATATCTCAAGAATCTTTATCAAAAACAACAATTCATAAGATTACACACAAACCAAAAAGACTAGCTTAAAACTTTACAATCAGTTTTCATTACACTAGTCAAGTTTTCTCCCATCAAGAGAATTACATGCATTACTCTTCTAGGCAGAGAAATACACCCACATGTACATAAAGATGTTTACTATAAAAGTGTTAATAGTGACAAATCAGGAACAACCTCAATGTACATCAATAGAAGAATGACTCAATGAAACATAGTTTATTCGTTCAATTGAACAGTATCCAGATGTTAGAATCATGAACCAGCATGTATCAACAAGGACAAATTTCAAAAACATATGTGAACGAAAACCACAAGTCACAAAAGGATATGTACGATCTGATACCATTTATGTCAAATACTACAGTACAATACTACATATTTTTTTCTACTTATTAAGGTAAAAAAGTATTTAAAAGATTTATCTGGAAGAATGAGCTTCAAACTCAAAAATGGTTATCTATGAGAAAAAGGGAAGAGAACAAGTTGGGGAGGTGGCCAAGGGGACTGAGACAATCAATTTTATGTGTCAACTTAACAAGGCCATGGGGTTCCCAGTAACTTGTCTAAGATTATTCTGGGTATGTCTGTGAGGATGTTTTGATATGAAATTAACACTTGAATCGGTTAAACTGAGCCAAGTAGATTGTCTTCTCTAATGTGGGTGGTCTTCACCAAATCAGTTGAAGTCCTGACTAGAATAAAAAGGCAGACCCTCCCTCCTGTCTCATTGTTTGAGCTGCTCAAACTGAAACATCAGCTCTTCTTGGGTCTCCAAGCCTATTTGCTCTCGGATCGGAACCAGATGGTTGGCCAGCTTTCCCATGGCAGATCTTGGGTTTCTCAGCCTCTCTAACTGTGTTTGAATCAGTTCCTTATAATCAATCTTTCTTTCTCTACACATGCAAATACATATAGATAGGGATACAGATATGGATTCTGTAGATTCTGTTTCTCTGGAGAACACTGACTAATGCAAGCATTTTACCTTTATCTTTTTAAGAAATAATTTTATTTATAAATGTATTTATTTACTTTTGGGAGTGTTGGGTCTTCACTGTTCTGTGGGCTTTCTCTAGCTGCAGGGAGCAGGGCCTACTCTCTAGTTGCGGCATGAGGGCTTCTCACTGCGGTGGCTTCTCTTGCTGTGGAGCAGGGGCTCTAGGGAGCACGGGCTGCAGTAGTTGTGGTGAGTGGCTCTGTATTGCAGCTTCCGGGCTCTAGAGTTGAGGCTCAGTAGTTGCGGAGCACGGGGCTTAGCTGCTCCGAGGCAGGTGGGATCTTCACAGACCAGGAACCCGTGTCTCCTGCATTGGCAGGTGGATTCTTTACCATTAAGCCACTAGGGAAGTCCTTTATCTTTTTAATTTTCTGATTTTTTAAAAGGAGAATAGATTTATGTATTACGTTTATTATTAACTTTATCTTCAAAGAACCAAAGTATGTCAAACCTGTGTTATTATTCCTAGTTAACAGATAATGAAACTGAAAGGCTAAATGATGGGCACAGTCATTCCCTTTAGCTCCCCAACTGCCCTCCCCACAGTTCGCACTTGCAAAGACAGATGCAACATTATCAAATAATAGTATTTGGAGCTCTTTGTTGGAAATTGAAGGTATTATCATTTCTTGATTTTTCCTTCTCACTTTCTTTTCTCACATCTTCCACACCAAAGGGCTGAGCTCACACACATTACCGAAGAGAGAGGAGGCAACAAATGTCTCATGCACATGATAATTAAACTCATGTTACTTTTAAGTTTTGAGGATGTGTCAAATGTTGTCTGACCCCCATGGTGTAGAGTGAATACTGCTTTGGAAATCATTGACAAACAGTGCTTCAGAAACATAATTCATGGGCACAGTAGCTAGACAACAACCGCGGTGGAAAATTCCTCTCACTCCCAGGTTAAAGGACGAGGACGACTTCTCTGGACAGGAAAAGTGTGTTTTGAAATATGTAAATAAGAGGAAGGCAGGAAAAAATTACAAAGGGGAAAAGACTACACGAATATTTATAAAATATCTGCTCTCTTGACCTTCTTGTCTGTGTTTCTAGGGGACAATATATTGACGTGAAATCTGTGGGATTTTCTGTTTTACTAAAAAGGGGAAAATAGGAATAAAGGTGTTTCTTTCTATTGTCAACAAACACAGAAATCTTCTTTCCACCAAATTAAGAAAAAGTTACCTCATCTTAGATCTTAGGAGGTCTCGTGGAACTACTTGAATGTGTATGAACAGGGAGACAGAACTGTCTCTCTGCTCTGCCTCGAGCCAAATCAATGACTTGACCTTTAAATTAAACTGTGGGATTAGTTGTTACACAAATAAAATGTCCTATTATTCAAATAGAATTATGCACTTCTTCAAACCTGATCTTTTATCAGGATACTTCTGAAAGCTGTTTTCAGCATTCTTCCTTTTCCTTCATTAAGTATAACTTTCTTTAAACAACATAACTTAAATGTATAAACAATGGTACTGCATTCCAAAATGGTTATGTGGACTTCTGGTTTGACTTTGGACAACCTCAAGAGGTTGTATATGCTGTGCTTATATGAATCTATGCAAAAAGTATTTTGTTGTGAAGTTTTCACTACTTTCATTTGTAAAAACTAATCTTTTAAAGATTGCATTGCTGAGCTTTTATTAAATATCCAAGTGCATCTCAACTGAAATGAAAAAGGGCTTCTGAATTTCACAGAATCTTTATTTCATATTATTTGTATAAATATTTAAGATCCAAGACATATACTCCAGCTTCATAATATACCTTTTCATTTCTTTTTAAAAACCTCTGTTTTAAAAATTGTGAAATGTTTTACAAATAAAGGTATATAGAGAGAATAAAATTATAAGCTTCATAAAGAATAATATGATAAGCTCCATTGTACTTATAGCCCAGCATTGTCAAATCTTATATGTTTCCTGTATTTACTAAATATCTTTTTTTTCCTAGAAATAAGACTTTATGGATATAGCTGAAGTTTTCTGTTTCCATTCATTTCCCCTCTCTCCCTTTCTCAGAAGGAGCCAAATTCATGTATTTGATGCCTTTCATTTCCATGCATGTTTTCACATTTTTATCACATATGTGTCTATCCATAAACTGCATAGAACACTACTTTGCATATTTTAAGTTTTATAAAATGGTATCATATAATCAATGGTAGTGCAGTGAATAAGAGCACAAACTTTGGAGCCAAAGGTGGACTAGAATATCTGCTGTATATGGTGCCAGCTGTGTGACCTTCAAAAAAATTACTTAATCTTTCTGTGCCTCATTTTTGTATCTATAAAATGGATATTCATAATAATATCTATTCAATAAGGTTGTTTTAAAGATTAAAAGAGTTGATATATACAAAGCACTTAGAACATAATAAACTAAGCACGATGTGTTAGTTATTATTCTGTACCTTGCTTTTTTTTACTATAACATTTTTGAGATTTACCCATGTTGATATATGTAGCATTAGTTCATTTTCACCACTGCATAGTATTTCATCATAATAAATATACTGCAATATGTATACTCTTCTGTGATGGACATTTAGGTTGTTCCATTATAAAAAGCACTGCAAAGAACATTCTTGTACATGTCTTCTTGTGTGAATACATGAGAGAACGTCTCTAGATTCCTCCATTTTTAATTAACTATATTTAGAAAGATACATGGCTCTGATTTCTTTTTCACAGGCAAAGGAACTATGTGTCTTATCCATTCCAGCGTCTTCAAAATCAATACTGCTTGTGACTTTCTAAACATTTGCAGCTATCCTCCTTAGCACTGAATCACAATTTGGTTGAAATAATGTTATCACAACAGCAAATACTGGTCTCATTAATTTTTGATTGCCTTTTATTTTTAACATAGTTCTATCTACCAACTGAAGGCTAAAACCTGACTTCAGATCAAACAGCACATCATTTTTTTACTATGTATAAAAAATCTGATCAATATACTTCACAGGTCTTGAGGTCTATATCACAACAGTTGTAACTAATGAATATCTTTTCAAACTCTGACTGTTTTGTTATTTCTTCTTGGGATATGACTGAATTGGTCAAGTGGGTGTTTTATTGGTCTTAACTTACTGAATGGTAGGCTGTAAACCTTAAAAATGTTTCAACAACTCATAAAGGGATAAATACCCCAGTTAAAAGTCTCTGAAGATTGGGATCTTAGACTACTAACCTCATTAAGTTTCATCTGGTAGTCCTTTTGAAAAAATACTCAAATTTTATCATTTTGTCTTTCTGAAAATTGTAAGAAAGTATTATTTTTTAAAAATAGGGACAAACAACTTCTGATAGCCATTAGTTTTCGCATTTTCTTGTGCTACTAATTAATACACTTCTCCTTCAAGAATATCTAAATGGCTATACTGTTTTGCCCTGCAAAGTTACTTTAAATTGATTCTCAAAGTGTTCTATAAACCATATTTAAATCTGAAAGAATAAAACCTCAGTAAAGACTCCAAGGCTGATCTCATTTTATAATTTGGCACCTAGACATTTGGATGTCCCACCCACTGGGAAACAAGTCATCTACTTTCATTGTTGGTAGCCAGCTCTTCATTTATAGCACTAAGAAAACACATGTCAGGTTTTATGGCTTTGTAAATAAATCAAAAGGCATCTTTGAAATAAAAAAAAGAGTATATGAAAGGCATTCCAAACTAATGGATATATCGAGTGCTTATTGAGTACCGAATTTTATTTATCAAGGATCTGCCATGCTAGATAGATGTTCCTACTCTGTGAGGCAGTAAGCATACTACATTTGGTCAGGAAGCAGAAGATTATGATCTAATATTTAAGTCTGGTCTGGAGAGTGTGTGCTCTAATGGTGTAGAGAAATAGCTCAGGGTTTTGGCATGAGAGGAGGAGGCTGCTGCTCCTCACTCTGTCACCGTATATTCTGTTATACTGGGAATGCTAATCTCTTGGTCTTCAGTTTCTCCTTTGAAAAATGAGGGCATTAGTCTGGATGCTCTTCTATGTATCTTTTGCATAATTCTATGAACTGTAAAGAAGGGACCAATGACGACTGTGGTATTCAAGAGAGACCTTATGGAGAACATGAAGCTTCACAAAGTCCCAGGAAGAAGACAGATGCTTGGGAGGCAAGCAGTGCTTCAGTTCAGTTCAGTTCAGTTCAGTCTCTCAGTCGTGTCCAACTCTTTGCGACCCCATGGACCACAGAATGCCAGGCCTCCCGGTCCATCACCAACTCCCGGAGTCCACCCAAACCCATGTCCATTGTGTTGGTGATGCCATCCAACCATCTCATCCTCTGTCGTCCCCTTCTCCTCCTGTCCTCAATCTTTCCCAGCATCAGGGTCTTTTCAAATGAGTCAGCTCTTTGCATCAGGTGGCTGAAGTATTGGAGTTTCAGCTTCAACATCAGTCCCTCCAATGAACACCCAGGACTGATCTCCTTTAGAATGAACTGGTTGGATCTCTGTTTGGGCATAACTAAATTGATTCCTGGGCTTCTCAGGTGGCTCAGTGGTAAAGAATCTGCCTGTCAATGCAGGAGACACAAAAGACACAGGTTCGATCCCTGGGTGGGGAAGATACCCTGGAGAAGGAAATGGCAACCCACTCCAGTATTCTTGCTGGGAAACCTCATGGACAGAGGAGCCTGGCGGGCTACAGTCCATGAGGTCACAAAAGAGCTGGGCATTACTTAGCGACGCTGCTGCTGCTAAGTCACTTCAATCATGTCCAACTCTGTGTGACCCCATAGACGGCAGCCCACCAGGCTCCCCCGTCCCTGGGACTCTCCAGGCAAGAACACTGGAGTGGGTTGCCATTTCCTTCTCCAATGCAGGAAAGTGAAAAGTGAAAGTGAAGTCGCTCAGTCGTGTCCGACTTTTAGCAAGAGTACTGGAGTGGGGTGCCGTTGCCTTCTCTGGACTTAGCGACTAAACAGCAACAAATTGATTCCTACTGTTAGATACGTGATTGCTTTTAGTTTATAGTGTACAAAAAGTAACTACAAAACTAAGATAATGTATATATTTACCTACTTTTTTGGCAAGATAAGTTTGAAAGATATTTTCAGGTGATTAGAGGATGACATATTGAGAATATTATTTATTATTGAGTATTTAGCAGCACTAGATCTTTTTGAATATATCAACTCAGGTCAAAGGCAAAATAGGACAACCCATCAATTATAATAACAAAAACTGCACGAATCTAGACATTATATTTGACTTTATCCATGGCTAATATGTTTTGACAACTGGCTCTCCAGGGGAAAAAAACAGTACTGATCTATAGCATTTGAAGCTTCCCTGCTGGCTCAGACAGTAAAGAATCTGCCTACAATGTGGAGAACTGGGTTTGATCCCTGGGTTAGGAAGATCCCCTGGAGGATGGCATGGCACCCCACTCCAGTATTCTTGCCTGGAGAAGCCCCAAGGACAGAGGAGCCTGGCAGGCTACAGTCCGTGGTTCGCAAAGAGTCGAACACGACTGAGTGACTAAGCGTAGCATAGCAGTTGCTGATTTTCATGGTGTAAATGCTCTCACCACGGCTGATTTCAAGCCCCCAATGTGAGGTCACTAACTGGAGTATACAATCAGCTTCTGTGAGCTGGTGCTAGCAGGTTTCAGCACACTATCACAATATATAACGTGTATATGAAGAATACATTTACCTTTCTTTCTGAACCATTTGAGTATAAATTGCTGATGTAATGCCCCCTTTACCCTTAAATACTCCAGGGTATCTGTTAAGAATAAAGACATTCACTTGAGTAACTTGAGTAACAATACAATGATTAAAATCAGTAAATTAACACTGATACAAAAGTATTATATACACTACTACACACTGTATTCAAATGTTGACAATTGTCTCAAAAATGCCCTTTATAGCTTTTGAAAAAAAAAGTTTGGTCTAGAATCTAATGCAGTATTGTCTATATTTGGAGGATAAAATGTATTTTCTCAGAAGTTTCTATCTGTAGCCCTCTTCCACTTTGCAAATCTGCCTTCATTCTTTCTTCGCACCTCTTAATCTTTCCACAAGCAGTTCTAGCACTAATTTCTAGAGTCTAACATTAGACATTTTATCAGCATATAACAGTAAACGTGCTACCAATGATAGACATCAAATGCTCACAGTGGTTCTAGAGTTTAAATTTTACTTAATGTTGGTAGTTACTAATAAGAAATAGTGTACTTAAATTCAAAGAGTCATCTTTGTTGGTTTTTTTAGTATTTGTTCTTAATTACTTTTTATTGAAGTACAGTTGATTTGCAATGTTGTATTAATTACTGCTGTACAGCAATGATTCAGTTATACATATATATATATATATATATTCTTTTTAAAATATTCTTTTCCATTATGATTTACCGTCATCTTTGTTGTTATTAATGTTGATGTCCCTCTTTAGTTCAGTTCAGTTCAGTCGCTCAGTCATGTCTGACTCTTTGCAACCCCATGGACTGCAGCACACCAGGCCTCCCTGTCCATCACCAACTCCCAGAATTTACCCAAACTCATGTCCATTGAGTAGGTGATGCCATCCAACCATCTCATCCTCTGCCGTCCTCTTCTCCTCCCGCCTTCAATCTTCCCCAGCATCAGGGTCTTTTCATTTAGTTATTAATATAACCTTGGCTTTATAAATTTGTATGCATGCCAATCACAGACAATCTTACTGGAGGTTGTGGGCAATGCTAAATTTAACCAAATAACTTTCAGCAATATAAGGAAATAGCTAAAAATGTTTATTTGGGGTGTGTATATGCATGTGTTGTTCTGCTAACAACAATGCTTCTGCTTTCAAAAACTATTGCTATTTCTATCAGAATGAGTACCCAGCAACAGTTCCACAATGGCAACAAACAAAATGAAGACTAATGTAACCAGTAAATGTGTTTGGGTTTGAAATGATGAATGTCTCCTGAAGGTATTGAAAACTCCTGCATCACAATAGGACCTTTAAAGTAATCCAGAAGTTTGACTAGATAGGTCTGCCTGTGACAGGAAGTCTTTTTTTGTTGTTGTTTATTAAATGTTGGCACTTAAAACTAAGGCAAACCTGTCATCTGTCTATGTAAACAAATCCTATGACGTGGTGAGCTACTTAACACAAATAACTAGGATCAGTGCCAGCATTAAGTGAATGGAAGAATTAGCTACTGATAGGAATGAGTTATTTTGGCTACTATTTCTCAAATGATTTAAGCAGAAGGTACTTTCTTTCCTTGAAATGTCCAAATAGTCATACCAACTTTCAATTTTGCTTCCATGGAGATCTGGCCATTCAGTGAAGGCTGTGTCTCTGTATGCAAAAAGAAAACCAAAGAAAGAAAAGAAACGAAGAAAATGGAATGGAATGGATCATCAAATAGAGACAAAACAAAGATGTTCACTGTAATCATCGTTTTATTTCGAGCTATAAATAAAAAGCACATATACCCTGTCTAAACCTGGACTGTGTTTCCAGTGCCACTAGGATCCCACATACCCCATCATCTCTCAGATTGTCTAACCCTTTCCAATCTGTCTCCCAGAGACAACTTTCTCTAATGTAAAATGAGCACATGGCTTCCATGACTTCCCACTGCCTATAGGATACCAGGCTCCTTCCTTAGCAAGGCATTCCAAGGACCCTCTGGGATCAGGCTCCTGCCTAGGACTCCAGCACAAACTTCACCAGCTCTCCTTTTAATAGAGTTTGTTGGGTTGCATGCCTGCTTACTCATGTCCAACTTTGAGAGCCCATGGACTGTAGCCCGCAGGCTCCTCTGTCCATGGGATTCTCCAGGCAAGCATACTGGAGTGGGTTGTGATTTCCTACTTCAAGGGATCTTCCTCACGCAGGGATCAAACCCACCTATCTGGCATCTCCTACACTGGCAGGTGGATTCTTTACCAATTGAGCCACCTGGGAAGTCCTTACTAGAGCTCTTGACCTTCCAATTCCTAGGTGTAAATCAAAGTAACTACTTCTACTTCCAGGAGGAGAGGGTCTCTCTGGTTTGACTTCCATGCCTTTGTTCACCCTCCTCTGTGGGCAAAGCTCTTAATCTTTTGTTTGCCTGATGAATACTAATCTTACCTTGTTTACAAACCCTCTTCTGACTCCTGCCCACATTCACCTTTGTACACACATTCTGCTTTGTCAATCTTCTATAATAGCACCTATAACACTTGATTGATTTATTTGATCCTATCTTTTCTTAATAGGTTGCAAGCTCTTTGAGGTCAAGGACCATGAATTATTCATGTTTATATCATCAGCTCCTAGCCTATTTTGTGTCTGGTACATAGGAGGTACTCAGTAAACACTGTTGAATGAAGAGCAATTGCAACTAGAATTACCTAGACAGCTCATGGTCCAGTAGGAAGCCACTAGCCACAAGTGGGCAATGACATTTTAATTAACTAAAATAAAAAATTCAGTTCCAGTAGCTATTTGTGGCTATCACACTGGACCACACAGATTATGAAACTGCCATCATCACAAAAAGTTCTAATACATAGTGTTGATCTAGATAATTCTTTATTCTCCCACTTCAGTTTAATAAACATTGACCTTCTATTATATGCTAACATTTAATGTGAACAAAACATGAATACTATCATTATTATTTAGAAGGCATTCAAAATCTGGTAGGGAGGAGCCTTACAAAATGAGAGAGATCATTTCCACATTGGGACATCAGGGAAAGTTTTATGGAGATTTTTCTCACTTAAACTGGGCATTTAAAGATGAAGAGAGGAAATTCCCTAGTGGTACAGCAGTTAGGACTTGGCAATTTCACTGCTGTGGGCCTGGGTTCAATCCCTGCTCGGGAAACTAAGATTGTGAACACTGCAAAAGAAAGAGAAGAAAAACATGAAGAGAATTGAATGAGGCAAATCTTGGGAAAGGAGAGAAAATAGTGTGAGAAAAGGTATAGGTGGGAAAGTACTAGGAAAATGGGAAGTAATTTCATTTGCTTAGAATCTATGGTATATGATATGAAGGTTCCTCAAAAACTTAAAAATAGAACTACTGTATGATCTGGGCTTCCCTGGTGGCTCAGTAAGTAAAGAATTCGCCTGCAATGTGGGAGACCTGGGTTCAGTCCCTGGGTTGGGAAGATCCCTGGAGGAGGGCACGGCTACCCACTCCAGTGTTCTTGCCTGGAGAATCCCATGGACAGAGGAGCCTGGCGGGCTACAGTCCATAGGGTTGCAAAGAGTCGGGCATGACTGATCAACTAAGCACATAGCACAGCATGATCTAGCAGTTCCATTTCTGGGACGTGGAAATGAAAACACTAACTAGAAAAGTTATCTGCACCCCCAATGTTCACTGCTGCATCAATTACAATATCTAAAACATGAAAACAACCTTACTGTCCATCAGTGGATGAGTGGGTAGAGAAATTATGGTGTGTGTATACATACACAAACACAACGGAATACTATTCAGCTATAAAAAGAAGGAAACCCTGCCAATTGAGGGGTAGGTGAAATGAGTGAAGGAGGTCAAAAGGTACAAACTTCTAGTTATAAAATAAATAAGTCCCGGGGATGAGAAAAAGAATGTATAGTATATGAGCAGGGAATGGTTATTTAGGTCATACATTTTGTTCAGGCCATACATTCATTCCTTCAACCATGCAACAAATGGTTTTTTTTTTGAGCACTTTCAGGGGATTCCCTGGTGGCTCAGGCGGTAAAGAGTCTGCCTGCAATGCAGGAAACCTGAGTTTGATCCCTTGCTTGGGAAGATCCCCTGGAGTAGGAAATGGCAACCCACTCCAGCACTCTTGCCTGGAAAATCCCATGCACAGAGGAGCCTGGGGGTGGGGGTGGGGGTGGTGGTGGCTATAGTCCATAGGGTTGCAAAGATTTGGACACGACTGAGTGATTTCACTTTCACTCTATCTCGTTTCAGGCTCCCTACTACGTGCTGGGGTTACAACAGTGACCTATATAGACACTGCCCCAGCAAAGTTCATAGTTACGCATGATGAGATTTGGATAAGACTGTGGAAAGCACTTTGTTGTTCAATTGCTCAGTCATGTCCGACTCTTTGCAATCCCATGGACTGCAGCACACCGGGTTTCCCTATCCTTCACTATCTCCCAGAGTTTGCTCAAACTCATGTCCATTGAGTCAATGATGCCATCCAACCATCTCATCCTCTGTCGTCCTCTTCTCCTCCTGCCCTCAATCTTTCCCAGCATCAGAGTCTTCTACAAAGAGTTGGCTCTTTGCATCAGGTGGCCAACATACTGGAGCTTCAGTTTCAGCATCAGTCCTTCCAATGAATATTCAGGGTTGATTTCCTTTAGGGTTGACTGGTTTGACCTCCTTGTTGTCCAAGGGACTCTCAAGAGTCTCCTCCAGCACCACAGTTCGAAAGCATCAATTCTTTCATGCTCAGCCTTCTTTATGGTCCAACTCTCACATCCATACATGAGTACTGACAAAAGCCATACCTTTGACTATACTCAGATGGTATAGAAACTGCCTGCAGTGCGGGAGACCCAGGTTTGATCCCTGGGTTGTGGAGATCCCCTGGAGAAGGAAATGGTAACCCACTCCAGTATTCTTGCCTGGAAAATCCCATGGATGGAGGAGCCTGGCAGGCTACAGTCCATGGGGTTGCCAAGAGTCGGACATGATGGAGCGACTTCACTTTCTTCAACTATATGAACCTTTGTTGGCAAAGTGATGTCTCTGCTTTTTAATACACCATCGAGGTTTGTCATAGCTTTTCTTCCAAGGAGCAAGCATCTTTTAATTTCATGGCTGAAGTCATCCACAGTGCTGTGAAGCCCAAGAAAATAAAGTCTGTCACCATTTCCATTTTTTTCCCCACCTACTTTCCATGAAGTGATGGGACCAGATGCCATGATCTTAAGTTTTCTGAATGTTGAGTTTTAAGCCAGACTTTTCACTCTCCTCTTTTGCCTTCATCAAGAGGCTCTTTAGTTCCTCTTTACTTTCTGTCATTAGGGTGATTTCATCTGCATATCTGAGGTTATTGATATTTCTCCTGGCAATATTGATTCCAGCTTGTGCTTCATCAAGTCTAGCATTTCACATGCTGTATTCTGCATATTAGTTAAATAAGCAGGGTGACAATATACAGCCTTGATATACTCCTTTCCCAATTTGGAACCAGTCCTGTGTTCCATGTCCGGTTCTAACTGTTGCTTCTTGATCTACATACAGGTTGTTCAGGAGGTTAGGTGGTCTGGTATGCCCACCTCTTTAAGAATTTTCCACAGTTTGTTGTGATTCACACAATCAAAGGCTTTAGCGTAGTGAATGAAGCAGAAGTAGATGTTTTCCTGAAATTCTCTTGCTTTTTCTATGATCTAATGGATGTTGGCAATTTTATCTCTGGTTCCTCTGCCGCTTCTAAATCTAGGTTGTACATCTGGAAGTTCTTGGTTCATGTACTGTTGAAGCCTAGCTTGAAGGATTTTGAACATTATCTTGCTATCATGTGAAATGAGAACAATTGTACTGTAGTTTAACATTCTTTGGCATTGCCCTTCTTTCAAATTGGAATGAAAACTGATGTTTTCCAGTCCTGTGGCCACTGCTGAGTTTTCCAAATTTGCTGGCATACTGAGTGCAGCACCTGAACAGCATCATCTTTTAAGATGTGAAATAGCTCATTTGGAATTCTACCACCTCCACTAGCTTCCTTTCTAGTGAGGCTTCCTAAGGCCCATTTGACTCCGCACTCCAGGATGTCTGGCTCTAGGGGAGTGAGCACATCATCGTAGTTATGTGGGTCATTAATATCTTTTTGTACTGTTCTTTTATGTATTCTTGCCAGATTTTCTTAATCTGTCAGGTCCTTTCTGTTTCTGTCCTTTACTGTGCCCATCTTTGCATGAAATGTTCCCTTGCTATCTCTAATTTTCTTGAAGAGATCTTTAGTCTTTCCCATTCTATTGTTTTCTTCTATTTCTTTGCATTGTTCACTTAAGAAGGCATTCTTATCTCTCCTGGAAGGCACTAAAATACCCTAAAGAGTTTGTACTTTGTTCCTCAGGCTCTCACAGGCAAAGTGTGGACTTTAGACACCTATGGGCTAGGCTTGAATTGGGAGTTTGTGAGAAATGTAGAATCTGAAGTTCCACCCTAGCCTCAGGCTCACTGAGGTTCTGCCCTAACTTCAGGCTCACTGAGTCAGAATTTGCATTTTATTAAGAGTCCCAGGTTAATCTTAAGCATACTAGTGTTTGAGGAACATTGTAGGCCAGCTGAGCCAATAAGAGTGTGTGTTAGACATGCAGTCTTTGTGACCCCATGGACTGTAGTCCACCAGGTTCCTCTGTCCATGGAATTCTCCAGGCAAGAATACTGGAGTGGGATGCCATTTCCTTCTTCAGGGAAACTTCCTGACCCAGGGATTGAACCTGGGTCTCCTGCATTGCAGGCAGACTTTTTATCAACTGAGCCCCTGGGAAGACCTCCAATAAGAAAGTATATAAGTGAATGAGTTAGAGTACAACGGAGCAAGAAAGTAAGCATAAAAGAGAATTTCAGGAAAATAAAAGTAAGGAAGTAAGTGAAAGTTGCTCAGGCCTGTCCGACTCTGCCAGCCTAGAATTCTCTAGGCCAGAATACTGGAGTGGGTAGCCTTTCCTTTCTCCAGGGGATCTTCCCAACCCAGGGATCAAACCCAGGTCTCCCTCATTTCAGGCAAATTCTTTACCAGCTGAGCCACAAGGGAAGCCCAAGGAAGTGAGGTAGTGCTCTTTTTTTGTTTAATTTATTTATTTTAATTGGAGGTAGTGTTCTAATCAGGACTGGGTTGGATGCAAAACAGATTGGACATAGGATTATCACGGCTCAGAGGAGAAGCAGGAGAGGTTGGAGGTGAAAGATTGAATCTTTTGTATAGTTATATAGCTTCAGTTCCATTAACTGATACTGGAAATATTGTATGTTATTCAAAGTAGGACAAAAATCAGCAAATTCATTAATATGATATTTGAGATATCTTAGTATATTTTAGATACGTCTAGTTCCTCTTGCGGAGAAGGCAATGGCACCCCACTCCAGTACTCTTGCCTGGAAAATCCCATGGACGGAGGAGCCTGGTGGGCTGCAGTCCATGGGGTCGCTAAGAGTCGGACACCACTGAGCGACTTCACTTTCACTTTTCACTTTCATGCATTGGAGAAGGAAATGGCAACCCACTCCAGTGTTCTTGCCTGGAGAATCCCAGGGACCCGGGAGCCTGTTGGGCTGCCGTCTATTGGGTCGCACAGAGTCGGACACGACTGAAGCGACTTAACAGCAGCAGCAGCAGTTCCTCTTGACACCACAGTCCATGGTCTTCTCCGAGTATCAAAGTATCAGGGCTTTAATCATAGAAGTTCATACAATATTGAAGATAAGGATTTCAGAAATTAAATGGTTTTTCCCCAGTTCACAAAAAGTTGATCGGTAAATGAGAAATTCAGTCTATTAACTTATAATGGAGTAATTACCTACTAACCAGAGATTTTTTCTTTTATTAACAGCATTAAATTTTCTAGTACAAGGTTTTATTTTGAAACAATTTAGAACTTACAAGAAGTGGCAAAAATAATAGAGAATTCCATGTACCCTTCACACAGCTTTCCCCAATGATAACAGCTTACAAAACCACAGTTGGTTGTCAAAACCAGGAAATCCACATTAACACACTATTAACTCAAGTACAGACATTATTCAGAATTCACCAGTTCTTTATACAGTGTGTGTGTGTCTGTGCAGTTCTATAAAATTTTACCACGTGTAGATTTAAGTTAACATCACTGCACTCAGGATACACAACTGTTCAATCACTACAAAGAAACTCTCTCCCATTACTCCTTAAGTTACTCCATACCCTTTTCCCTAACCCTAAGCCTTGGAAACCACTAATCTGTTCTCCATCACTATAATTTTATCATTTTGAGAATTTATATAGTGGAGTCATAGTGTGTGACTTTCTGAGATTGGTTTTATCCTCTAAGCATAACACCCTTGAGGTCCATCCAAGTTGTTGTGTGTCTCAATAGCTCCTTTTCATTCCTGAGTAGTATTCTATGGTATAAATGTACCATAGTTTGTTTACCATTTACCAGTTTATGGACATTTGGGTTAATTCCTGGTTTTGCTATTAAATGTAAATTTTCCATAAACATTTATGTATATGTTTTTGTGTAAACCAAGTTCTCATTTCTCTGGGATAAATGGTTAGGAGTAAGATCGCTGGGTCATAGGGTAAGTGTGTGTTTAACTTTATAAGAAAGTGCCAAAATGTTTTCTGGAGTAACCAGTATAAGACCTTAAAAATTATGTAAGTAATATATGTTCAGTTTAAAAAAAATTAATGTAAGATAACTATGTATAAAGTGAAAAGTTAAATTATAAGCCCTGGAATCCTATACCACCTATTTCCTGAGAGGTAACTATTGTTAGGTTTCCTGTATGTTCTTTGAGAATGTTTTATGCCTATACAAGCACATACATTTATTTGCAAATACACATTCACAAATGGGACCACACTATAAAAGCTATTTGCAACCTTTTTTTTTCATTTAACCTATCCTAGGCATATTTGTGTATCAGTAGATAAATACATACTTAATTGCTTTAAAGGTGGGCACAGAACCCCATTGTATGGATGTATGATAATTTAGTCAATCAGTTCCCTAATGACACCATTTCTATCATGGTCAGTTTCTCTTTATTACAAAACTATAATAAAAACCTACATTTATCTATGTGTAACTTGCATGAGCATATCTGTATGATAGATTCTTAGGAATGGAAATGCTAGGTCAATTTTACATGAGATTTTTTTTTAACCATTTACACTCCCACCAATGGTATATGAGAATTCTTAGTTCTTCATCAACACTGAGTATTATCAGAATTTAAAATCTATGCCAACCTTATATAAGTGGTATTGAATTTGTATGTCTTTAGTGGTAAATGAAGTTGAGCGCTGTATTATCTGTTTTATATATTTATTAGCCATTTCTGCATTTATTGTCCAGTAAGTTGACTGTTTGTTCAGTTTTCTACTGGAATATGTTTATCTTGATTTGTGAGAGTTCTTTGTATATTAAGGAAATTAGCCTTTTTCATTCATGTAGCGAATATTTCTTCACAACTTATAGTTTGTCTTTTGCCTTTGTTTATGGTATATTAATACATAATTTAAAATTCCTGTGAACACAAGCTTATTCATCTTTAAACTTTTGGGTTTTAGGTCACATATATGTATGCTGTGTAAAGTAGGAGACTATCTGGAAAACCTAATTATAATCAGAAGCTTGCTCCATTTACATGGAGTCAGAACAAAAGAATTATGGTATGCTTTATTCACACCTGTGATAAAATGGGAGGATCATCTCTGCTACACAGTGGGGTATGCATCACTAGAGACCAAAATATTTTTGCATCACAGTGTTTTGCTCCTCACATAGTATCAAATATTCTATTAAATTTTACTTTTTCAGTATTTATCAGGCACCAAATGCTTCTGCCATTACAATATTATCTCATGAAGGACATGCTACAAATAATGAAGATTAAAAGCCTATTTTACATCAGTTACATATTTCATATGATGACAGTTTCTCACTTTGTCTTCAAATTCTAAGGGTGTACTCTCTGTCTTTCAGTACCCTAGGAAATAAATTCCACTTCTCAGCACAGGACTGGGGCCTGCAGCACTGTGATTTGCATATATTGAAGATTTAATAAATATATTTTCTGAACAAACTCTAGAAAAAAGAGGGGCTATGGTGAAACATTCTTGAATATTGGTGTATATCTGCTATAAAATTTATTTCTGATGTTACACCAGTTAGTTATTAATCTTCCTCAGTGGTATTTTTTTTTTTTTACAAAATGAAAGTAAGTTTACTAAACAGAGGAACTTTTCAATTTTGTTCAAAGTATAAAATTGTTTAAAGAAGTCTCAGTTGCTACATAGACAATCAGCTGAGGATGTAAATCTATAAAATAAATGAAAAACTATTTGTACCGTGTACTATATATAAATGTGATGTGTGGAGCAGAAAATCAGTAATTTACAGCTAATACTAAAACAGGAAATCATTTAATATCAATTGATACTAAATTGGCACAAGTGAACTAAATTAATGTAAAATGATTTGGTACAGAGCCCATTTTTTTCTATTACTTTAAGTGTAATTTTGCATTAACTTATATAACTGTAAATTTTCCACTACTCCCTATTTAATGTTCTAGCTGCATCCTTCTTTAACTTGAATCTATTAAAAACTGTATAACATTCCACCAAAGATGGTCTATAAAAGAAATGGAAATTTATTTTGAATAGTATTCCACTCCACAAAGTTCTAGAGGTAAGAAAAAATGTTTCAGGCTTTAGATGTTTAACTTTTATTGTCCAGTTGATTAAATATACCATAACTCTTTTTTGACGTTGCACGGAAAAAAAAACCCAACAAAACCCAATGACCACACAGGATAGGAGAGAAACTAAGACAGGCGTGACAGGGATGTAATTGAAGGATTGAAGATAACCATTATTTCGCATTAGCAAAGGCTTTAGAAGCTCTCTCCGGTGAATTCCTCACCATTTACACGGGGCTTGCATTATTTCTCCTTTGGAAAATGTGTCTTGTTATTAAATACATTTTTTCCTTCTGATTGAAATCTAATTTAATATTACAGGAATAGCTTAAAGAAACATAAAAAAAGAAAGAAAGAAAGAAACAGAAACAAAGAGCTCTTCTTAACACTATTGTGTGAATCTGTAACAGCCAGAGAAACATTGTAAGAGGTCACTTCTCCCCGTCCTGGGAGAAGCGGCGCTACCAAGGGGACAGGCCCTCCCGGCGTTGACTCCGCCCCCACCCCCGACCCGGAGAGCTCGTGGCGGTCCAAGGTCCGGGACGCTGGATAAGAAACAAAAAGCAAACAGCCAGGGTGATAGAGACTTAGAGTTAACTGGGTCGGAGGAGCGATAAGGGGATCTTTTCGCATTTCAAACATCTTGAGGGAAGGGCGAGGAAGAATGATAAGAAGGAACCAAAAATTCTTAACTAAGTGGCGAGGCCGCCTCCGCCCACGCTTCCAGGAAGACGGTGGATAAGCGGGGGAGGCGGGGAAGACCAGGGAGGGCTCCCCGACTCCTTCTGCCCGAATTTCGATTTCCCTCCCCTCCGCCCAGAGAGTGTGCAGAAGAAATTGGTGGAGCGCGGGGCCTAACCTAGTAGCCCAGTTCCCTAAGTCTCTCAGACCCTGGAGAGAGACCGAGCACGTTTTCTGCGAGACGGTACTAGTGGTCTAAAGAAAAATAATAGTTTTTTTCCCCTCCAGTGCTAGGTCTTCCCGGTGGAGAATCAGCTCGTTTTCTCTCCACATCCAAAGCCCAAAGCGAGCAAAATAAAACAAAACAAAAACTCAAAAAACAACCCCCCTTAAATCACTTAGGATCAGGTGCCCGAGTTGCACGAGTTTACTTCTTTCGGTGGGAAGGAGTAGGGGGCGCGGGGAAGCGAGGGGCCGGGATCTAAGGCCAAAGGCTCCCTCGCTGGGCCGTGTCACAGCAGGGGACCTCGAAGGGTGATGCCCGACTGGGCTGCCACCTCGGGCGGCACGGCGTGGGTAGGAGTGGGCCGGGGCACCAGTTCCCAGCGAGCCCAGTTTCCGATTTCCCACAGCGCGGGGCTCCTCCGGACATCCCTACCGCCCTCCCCTCGACCCCCCCAATAAAGAAAGAGGAAACGCGGCGCGACCAGCTGCGCGGCGGAAGCGCCGCTCAACGAATGAGTAAGTCAGGCGCGGGCACGGCACCTTGTTTACCCCACTCGGCGGCGCGCCCCTACGGGCGCCTCGTTGAAAGGCGGCGTCGGAGACGCTGAACCCGGGAGGCAGTCGACCCCGATTGGCTGGTGATTGGGAGGAGGACGCTGGGTGGGAGGGCAGGGGGCCAGGCGTTGCAGTGGCGACTCTTTGCCGCTAGATGACGCTCCCTCCCAACGGGAGCCGGGCGCGGGTTCGCGGCCGACAGATGGCGCCTGCGCGTTCCATTCGCCTCCAAGTCGCCGAAGAGCGAACACCCCAAACAATCCCGAAGCGCCACCAAAAAAAAAAAAAAAAAAAAGAGAGAGAGAGAGAAAAAAAAAAAAAAAAAAAAAACCCGCCGGATCCGACCGCCACTTTCAAAACCCCCCACCGCTCTAGAACCGCGGGAGCTTCCGTCCCTGAGTAGAATTCAAGGGTGTAAAAGAAGAGGAAGGGAAAAATATCTTGTACCAGCCCAGGGGTGAAGAAGCCCCCGGCCTGAGAAAGCAGGAAGGAGGAGTGGGGGAGGCGAACAGTCTCGTTGCTGCCTCTGTGTACGCTGAGGGGGGAGGTAAGTTATAAAATGGCGGAGGCGAAGCTTCTAGAAGTTTGGAGGGGCACCCGGAGGGCGCGGGGCCCACCGTGAGCCGCGTGTGGTTGAAATAGGGCGCGAGAGAGGAGTTGGGAGGGAAAGACACTGGGCACTCCTGCCGTTTAATTTCTTCTCTTATTCCTTTACCCCCAGCGGGGCCCGCTGTAGAGCGGGCGGCCAAGTGAAGCCGGAGAGAAGCGTCCTCGTCCCCGCGTAACCCCCGGCCCTTCTTTCTCCCCTCTTTCCCCAAGTCGCTCCCTCAACACTACCAAGGAACTTCCAACCCCCTCCCTTTTCTCCCTACCTCCTACTCCTAGAGTGGCTTTCTACCGCAGGACTCTTCTTTTCGACTACCCTCGCTGAAGGCTTTCTCTTCCTTCCCTCGCCCCGCTCTCCCTCGGGGCCTCTACGGAGACCCCCCCCCCAATGGGTGGCCCAAAATGGAGAACGCGGAGCAGCGCAAGATGGAGGCTCTGCTTCTCGGTGTAGCGTTAGATTTAGGTGCCTTTTCTCCGGCAGGCTCTTAAGCCTGGGAGAGCCCGAACTGGAGGTGGGGTGGGGTGCGAGCCGTAGTGGGGGAGGCAGGCCGGGCGGCCGCGGTCAGGATGGGGGAAGAGCGCGGCATCGCGGCGAGGGGAAGGAAGAGAGCAAAATGGTGGTGCTGGGAACCTAGGGGGGAGGGGAGGCGAGGAGGCTCGCTTGTGTATATTTGGGCCTCGGACCGAGGGAGGCGAGGGAAAATCTACTCTGATCACACCCTTCCCTCGTGCCCCCTCCCTTCTCCCTTCCCCTCCTTCCTTTCCTCCCTCCCTCCCCTCCCTCCCTCTCTTCCTCCCTTCCTAGAGAGGGAACAACATTCATGTGACGGGCCCCTCTGCTTCTCCCCCGCCCCGTCATCTCCAGCGCGTGGTGGGGGAACTGCCGGGGAAAGCGATTGGCATCGATCTCTCCATCCCTTCCGAGGCCCGACTTCGGTCAGTTTTCTTCGGGCAACAATTTTCTAAATAGGTTGGGGTCTGGCGGTGTTGGCCCCCGCGTGCAGACCTTGCCCCGAAGGGGGCCCTGCCTGCCTGGCATGGGAGGAGGGGGGAAGGGCGGGAGTGGAAGGCTGTTTGTTGGGGGGTTTTGGCGCCACTTTTGTTTTAGTTTTAGTGCTGCTTTTCGTTCCCACCCCCACCCGCACTGTCTTTCTCAAGGCACGAACTGAACTGATCCTTGCCCCAGGTAGGCAGCTTCTGCTTTTTCCCTCCACACTTTTATTCTTGCTTGGGGTTGACTTTCTTTTTTCTTCTCTCGCGTACCCGGCGATCAGTGGACGGCGATTTTAGGACGGAAAGGGTCGGATGGGCCATGGGAGAGAGAAGGTGTGGGAAACAGCATCAAGTAGTTCCGTAAAACTTTGAGCCCCGTTCCCATTTTCTTCTGGCCTACATTCGAAACGTATTGTTGATTTCTGCCCCCTTTTTTCCCCCCGTCGCGAGAATGTCTTGTTTTCCCTTGAGTTTTTTTTTTTTTTTTTTTTAATAAACCGCTGTACTTTCGACATTTAGTTTCCGCTCCTCCTTGGTGTATATGTCATTTTATTTTTAATCCTGAACTGTAATGGGTTTTATCGTATGATTTTTCATGCTGCAGTGTCCAGCTTTAATTTTTAGAATTGCATTAGTAGTTTCATCTGGTTTGTGAGACTTTCTCCGCCGTGGCCTAGAAATGTTTTATATGTTGTTGCCTACCGCCCCCCGCTTCCCTCTCCCTCCTCCTTTCTCTTGGATGTAGTTTTTTAATTGAGGGTCATGGTATTTGATTAAATGGTTATTTACAGTTTACGTGATGTATCTATTAAAAACTTTTGATCTGTAGGGTTAGATTTAAGTAAACGAAAAGCTCGTGCTGGTTTGAGATGGTTCCTTAAAATGCGCGGGCCGTCCCCCCCACCCCCCCCGTAAAGCCTCATCTTCCCCTCGCACGGGAGTGTAAATTCCATACCCCTTTTCTCCCACGGACCGCCGTATTTCACGGCAGCCACACCCTGTATTTGTCTCTGTGGATTGGACTCATTATCAGCTTAATTTAGTGACTCTTAAACCACCATGATGGGACTTGCTTAAGCACGAAGCTTCTTTTCCTGTTTAGTCCTAGTGGTTAGTGTCGAAAGAGGAATAATCGAGGTTTCTTGATGAAACCTGGTGCGGTCCAACCTCTGCCTTTTTTCTGTTGTCTTTTTTCCTACTCCGGGCTGTTGGCGGTGTCAGCACCGCTGCTGGGGGCGGGGGTGGAGGGGAGAAAGAGTCGGGTTACCGAAGTGCGTCATTCCTGGCTCTAGCAGGGCCTGCTCGGGAGCTGCTGGTGTTTGTTACTGTCCTCGCAGCACTTTCCTGCCAACCTTCTCTCTCTGCGTATTGGTTGGGAGCAAAAGCAGGAGGCGGTCTCCTAATTCTATCCGGAGCCTAGCGCGTTGCATTTAAGGGTATATGTGAACTTATTTTAAAAAAATGGGCCCTGTAAAGTGCATACATGTCTCTTTAATGAGATACAATTCAGATAGTTTAGATTTGCTTTTATATATTTTCCAACGAAAGGTGGGGTTAATTTTGAGCATTTTAAACCTCTTACGTTAAAATGCCTGTTTTTTTTTTTCCTACGCTGATATCAATCTATAATTAGGAATCAGAAGGGCCAGTTAAGGCATAACTGTTCAGCGGTTTTTCGAGTGATTGAATTGTAGTTTTATGACACATTATGTTACATAGTGTGCTTTTTCTCGTTTTGAGCTAAGGTGCTAGGTGAATGCAAGCTGATTGTTCACGTTTAACTTCATTCTCATCACATATTCCTATTTACTCTTTTAGATGTAATTTTAAATGTTTCCTTTGGATCTTACTGACTTCATTAGATTCTTAAAGATGGTTCTTTCCCTTTTTAAAAAAAATCTTCTAACTAACAAGGAGTTGTATGGGGTAGCTGTACAGTTACATTGTTAAATTCTGACTTCTTGCTAGTTTTTGATACTTTTATTATCTTTCGATTTTTCTCTGTACTTAGTACAATATCTTCCTCAGTTCTTTTCTGAAGATAATTGGGGGAGAGGTGGGAGGTAGAGATGAAACAAAAGTGGCCTTGAGTTGGTGGTTGTAGCTGGGTGATGAGTACGGGAGAGCTCATTGTACTATTCTCCCTACTTTTGCGTGTACTTGAACGTTTCCATAATTAGAAAATTTTGAAGAAAAAATTCAAATTATCTTGCAATTTTGGTGTAATGACTTAAGTTTATATTTACATATTATTTGCATGAGAAATTTGGCCTTGTGTATAAGTAATTACACAATGTCTGACTTACAAACTCAAAAAATATTTAAATTGAACCAGTATAGAATAAACAAGATACTTATAAATTGGTTGAACTTTAAATATTTGTAACTTAGTCTGAATTTGCTCTACTTTTAGTTTCTTTTTTAATCCTTTGAAAATAGGAAAATTCCATGAGCAAATTTTGTAAATTCTGCTTGGTGTCTATTTCATTAAGTTGGAGTTCCAGTGAGTCAGTATGAAAGGGATTTACTATTAATAGGAGGGGCTTTGGCAGTTGGAATAAGTGACAGTGGAAGAGATTCGGGTGCCCTAGGGAGCATTCCTAGTAAGAAGATCGAGGTAGGAGTTGAATTCTGTTTGAGTATTTGGTGTTTAATGAATGGGTAGAGAAGAGGATTGGAAAATAAATGTACTTATTAGTTATTCTTTCCCACTGTGAAATAACTATAGCTATAGCACTTTAAGGTATCAGACTGGCAGTTGGGGGTGGGGTGGGTTTTTAAAAAATTGATCTGAAAATGAATGTTTACATATAAAATGAGTTAAAGCTCCCCTCCCCCCACTTTTCCTGGTGGCTTAGACGGTAAAGAATCTGCCTGCAGTGCAAGACTCGGGTTCGATCCTGAGTTGGGAAGATCCCCTCGAGAAGGGAATGGCTACCCACTCCAGTATTCTTCCCTGGAGTATTCCATGGACAGAGGAACCTGGCGGGCTACAGTCCCTGGGGTTGCAGAGAGTCGGACAGGACTGATACTTTCACTTTTCCCGCCACTTTTAACCATTTGGTGCTATAAATAAAAGTTGATGTGTAAAATATTTTAATGTTTATTAAGAACATCTGACCACTGCCCATCAACAGTAAAAATGCATTGATATTAAAACCCTCAGTCTCCTTAGTTTATTTGTAATTGCTCCTACAAAAAAATGTAAATTATTTGAAATAAAGTACCTTATTTTCTGCAATTTTGTATTGTTCAGTGGCAGGTTTTTTCACCCTATAAGATGTATTTTTGAATGTTTGTCAAAGCTTTAAAGGGAACCCAAAATAACGGATATTTAGTTTTTCTGTTTGGTGATGTGTGTTCCTTAATCATTATTAAAGCCAAAATTCCACCCTAGGCTGGTGACAGACAGACATTTCATAATTGTTATTATTAGTCTGTTTGTATATTATATATTCATCATTTTAGCCTTAGAAAGATGTTAAGACAGTATATATTTTGAACTCTTATTTGTATGCACATAATTTAAATAGATCATGAGGATTGTGACTTCAGATTTATTTTATTGTGGTGAGGCAAGAGCTAAACTACTAAAGCAACAAATTATGAGTTTGGCAACTTTGTTAACTTCAGTTAGTTTTTTTTTTTTTTTTAAAGCCCAAGGACTCAAGATTTTAATGAAATTCAATTATACATTATTTTCTCATTGTTTTCTTTTTCAACCTTAATGAGAATCTGTGAATTAAAATGGGTGGGTTAGGGTGGGAGACAGGTTTAGGCTCAAATTATCCTTTGGGAATATGGGGTTCAGTGTGAAAATATGCCTTGGACAGTTTAGTAATGCTTAATATTCTGTATGTTTAACTGATGCCATCCACAGTCATGCGTGCGAAGGGAGTAAACAGTGAATAGCGTATTTGTGCTTTGGGTTCTTTATAGTAGATGGAGGTCTTCAGTTTTTGATGCTGCAAGTTTTGAGCTTAAAATTTACATTAGATGGACACAGTGCTCTATTACATGTCACTGGGATAAGGTTCATATCTCTTTAATGTTGTGACCTTTTTGTGTCTCACATAGTAAAAAAAAACTGGTCTTGTGTTAGTACTTTGACATTACTGTTAGATTATTCAAAGACCTGAACACAACCGTTTATTGTGTAGCGGAGCACTATCCTGTAACTATTTTGGGAGTTGGGGAGCATAGCAAAGACAAGGGATAGTCCAGGTTATCTATGGGTGTCAGTATATATTGAAACATTACCAATTATTAGTAAAGAAGAAACTTTAAAGATTCAGATTATTTTAAAAGTTCTTTACATGTAGTTTAGTTTTGTAATTTCTACATTTGGTACATATTTAGGACTTGTAATTTGTGGTTCAGTACTCTTCCTGTATAATAATTTTCTGTATCTTCGGCTATCATGAGTGGTGGTTATTGCATGTTCTCTTTGGCAAAGATATGTGAGAAAGCAAAATTGTCAGCTTGATTTTTTTTTTTTTTTCAGTCTCCTGAGTCGCCTGCTTTGCATTTAATTTAGCCAAATTTTATGTTTTGTCAGTATGAGTGGTGTTGCTTGGTAGAGTCTTAATTTTTGTATGTGTTAGTCACTCAGTCGTGTCCGACTCTTTGTGACCCCATGGGCTGTAGCCCATTAGGCGCCTCTGTTCATGGAATTCTCCAGGGAAGAATACTGGAGTGGGTTGCCATGCCCTTCTCCAGGGGATCTTCCCCATCCAAGGATTGAACACAACTCTCCCGCATTGCAGGCAGACTCTTTACCTACTGAGCCACTAGGGAAGCCCTTTTTGTGTATGTACATTTAAAAAAACTACATCTCTTTACCAGCTATGGTAATCTGCTACCTGAACTGTATTTTTAATGTCTGCTTGCTATAGTTCTATCTTTGGTAATAACCAGAAGAAAATAAGTCTTTACCTATGGTTAGTCTAGTCTGGAGATTACTGAAATTGATTTAAGCCCCACCCTCTCACCTTAAGCCCCACTCTCCCCCTGAAACCAGGGGATGGTGAATAATGTTGATGGTCTGTTCTTTTTTGTAATTTTAATTGGAAAATACAGGACTAGGCTTGATGAGACAAACTAGAGAGGTTTCTATAAACTCTAGATAATCTAATGTACAACTCCAAGAATATAAATGTATATAAATAAAATATATATTCTTAAAATACTGTTGAACATTGTTGGAAGGGGAAAAAAGGAAGTCCTGTTTACACTTTTGCATGGATAACCTGGGATTTGTTGTAATGGGATTTGACCTATAACTTGTTGAATCCTGAGCTCTTCTAAGAAACTCTTCATTTAGTTGCCACTTGAATGACTTAAATGCCAATAACTGTACTATGTGTTTTAACATGTATTGTTTAAAACTTCTCAGCTACCTTGCAAGATAGATGGTTGTCATTTTACAGATGGAGAAATTGAGGCTCTGGGAGAATAAATGACTTGTCACAAAATAAAAATTGACAGTCTGAATTCATACCCAAAGTAGTCTGGCCTCAAAACCTTTGTACTTTTTTGTTAAGCTCAGTAGTTTCTCTTAACTTGGTTAGGTCTTAGGATATCCATCACCAGAAAGCATGTTTCTTTTCAGTGTTATGAAATGAGTTTTTTAAATGTATCATACAGGGTAAATGCAGGTTTTTTATATACAGGATTTGATAAGTTGCTGCCTGATGAAGGATCTACATTGTGTTTTATACTGAAAGGTTAAATAGTTAACTCTGAGCTTTAGATTTGTTTGAGTATGCTCATTATGCAGAAGTTTGTGGGATAATTTTTTTTATTATTATTTTAGATGAGATAATGTGTTGAATTGTATTCTTGATTTTGTGGGGGGTGTCATACTATGGTAGATAGAATAGTTTCACTAATATTTTTTTCTTCTGTCATTTAGTCTCTTTATAGAAAGGAGGCTAAATGTGTCTGAGAATAGTTCCCCAGTCATTCAGCATGTTTATCATGTGCTTTAAAATGAGAATTTTGGTGACTCATAATTTACTGCTCTGATTGGTTATGTAGGGGTATGTTGTTGTTATTTAATGTTATCTTAAAATGTTTTCTTCTAAGTATTAATAACTTCTCTGTTTATACTTTTTATTCTAGTTTATCTTTCCACTTAATTAACATTTCTTGTTCTTATTTTTTTAAATCAGGTAATAGTTAATAATTGCTGCCCTGAATTACTTCGTTCAGTAGTGATCAGAATCTTGGTCTCAGTTTTCTTTGCTTTTCCTCTTTCTCGTTCCTGCTTTTCATAAACTATAACTGGAACTTTTCTAATCTGAAGGAATGCTAGATATTGTATATCTGGCCTAAGGTAAATTAGTGGAGTTGTGGTAAAACTGAATATATTAGTGCTTTTCACAGCCATAAGTCAGATTTATATATTTTATGTTAATTATTTTCTTAATGATTGTAGAAGTATTTTTCCAGGTGATAGTCTTCTCCCCAGACTCAATATTGAGTCTTTTCATCTGTATTTTCCCCTTTGTAGTCCCAAGTACCACTGCTCTTCTACCACAGAATTATGCCCCAAGGCGTCCATTGTGTGTAATGAATTAGTTTCTTCCTTTGCATCTAGAAAGATACTAGCTCTGTACTATTCTTGGGAGAATTCAGGAAATTGTCACTCAAATCATTTTCTGAGTTCTGTGGTTAATAACATTAGGAACCCTTATTGAGAAAGGCTCCTAGAATATTAAGGGACTTGGTTTAGTGCTAAACAAGGTTTTACTTTTCATGGTTAGTTTCCTGTCAGTAACCCTAATATAGCCTTTACAAAGTAAAATATGATAAAGTATATTTGATAAAATATGAGTGCAGTTGATACTATTGCCATCTCTGTGGGATAAAGTGGTTAGTGTTGATTTTAAGCACTTAGTGCTACTTGGTTTTAAAGAATTGAATATTGAATGTGGGAAGTTAAATGCGTAGTTTCATTTGTGAAAAGGAATATTGTAGGAGCTCTGTTCATTATATTATTCAAAACCTTTTATAAGAAGTTTTTGACAGTGACTAACATTAACAGTAGCTGACCCTAACTGTACTCTTACTATGTGCCAGACATTGTTACAAATGCTTTATGTATATTAGCTTATTTAGTCTTCATAACCCTCTGAGGTGGGATGCCCATATGATTTATTGTTCAAACCAGCATACTGTTGAGAGTGAAGAGTGAAAGGGGCAATAAATGGATGGCATGCTAGGATAATAGTATAAAGTAGGACTGTCCCAGAGTAACTAGGATGCATGATGACCCTGATTAACACCCCTGCCCTCCCCACCCCACTTCAGAAGAGGAAACCAAAAAGGTAGGAGGCCAAATAACTCGCCCAATTAATTGAGTGGTCAGAAGAGATTCGGAACCTCTCGGAGATTTCTTTGGGCAGGAATGTGATTGTGGGCATTTAAACTGCTTTATTTTAGAGTTTATTTTTACTCTTTCGAAGGAGTTTTTAATCAGTATGGGGTCCACAGTAAAAGACAGGAGATAGTGTTTTTAAAAACCCAGTAGAATTTCCAGTTGGCTCTTTTCAAATGACGATGAAGACTTAAATGACTATGTGTTAATGTTGAAGAGCAACTTCTCTGAGTGAGGTCCTCCTAAATAAAAGCAGAAAACTCCAAGATAACTACTTTTTACTGTTTACATCTGTTCTTCTTAAGTTGTTTAGACTCCATTTATGGGTTTCTTAGGAAATGTGAATTGTATGATATTTCATGGGGGTTCTTAGATGGAAAATTTCTTAGAAGATAGCTGAAAGAGATACAGTTTTGTGACTAAGGAGAAGTAGTATTAGAAAAGAAAGAAAAGGGTCTAGTTTAGAGACTTGTTTGAAGTTAAACTGATTCTGTACCATACTTTGAAAATTAAGTCTTGTAGATGAATGTGTCACTTCATAAAATTAATAGTTCTCTTTTATTTTTGATAACTTTTGCAGTTGCTTTGTATTCCCAGTCTGTTTATGTTTGTGGTATATCCCCTCCAAAAATGAATACTGTAGGTGAATTCAAACCTTTGGAGAAATGATTTCAGCATAATGGCAGATTTTACTATTTTGTAAACTAAGGTTTCTTTTCCCTCTTTTTCTTCTTCTAGTGAGAGTGAGTAGTAGACAGCTGATCTTAAGAGGACTGTGCATTTTATTTTCATACTTAGCTGTTATTTTAATATTTCATTGAGGAAGTTGTGTGTTTTCCCCCCTAGCTAGTTCACTTTAGAAAGTTTTGTTGGTGTCAGTATATAAACAACTGAGAGGTTATTAAGTAGGTCTATTCAGTTTTTGCTTCCCTGGTGGTTCAGAGGGTAAAGCGTCTGCCTGCAATGTGGGAGACCCGGGTTCGATCTCTGGGTTGGGAAGATCCCCTGGAGAAGGAAATGGCAACCCACTCCGGTACCCTTGTCTGGAAAATCCCATGGACTGAGGAGCCTGGTAATCTATAGTCCATGGGGTCGCAAAGAGTCGACTGAACGACTTCACTTTAACTTTCATTCAATTTTTAAGGGCTTCCCAGGTGGCACCAGAGAAGGCAATGGCACCCCACTCCAGTACTTTTGCCTGGAAAATCCCATGGATGGAGGAGCCTAGTAGGCTGCAGTCCATGGAGTCGCTAGAGTCGGACACCACTGAGCGACTTCCCTTTCACTTTTCACTTTCATGCGTTGGAGAAGGAAATGGCAACCCACTCCAGTGTTCTTGCCTGGAGAGTCCCAGGGACGGGGGAGCCTGGTGGGCTGCCGTCTATGGGGTCGCACAGAGTTGGACACGACTGAAGTGACTTAGCAGCAAGTGGCACAGTGGTAAAGAATCCGCCTGCCAATGCAGGAAAAACGGGAGACTCGGATTTGATCCCTGGGTTGGGAAGATCCCCTAGAGAAGGGAATGGCAACCCACTCCAGTATTCTTGGCTGGAGAATTCTGTGGACACAGGAGTCTGGCAGGCTGTAGTCCATGGGGTCGCAAGGAGTCAGACACAAGTGAAGCAACTGAGCATGCGTGGATTCAGTTTTTAAAGTCATTTGTTTAGTTCACTGAAAGCCATCATGAAGGTGGAAGGAGGGGGACTGCATTTCTGACAAGGGGAAGGAATTCGTGGACCTCATAGTGACTGGTAGACAAAAGGTTATTTTGTGGGTGTGATTTATTACATAAAATTAATACAGATGGTGTTTTTAAAAAGTTATTGTTGGGTTTTATAATCTGGGGCCCATGGATAAGGTAGAGGTGTGAGACCCCTGTGAAATTAATGTACAAAATATACGTGAAGTGAAAGTCGCTCAGTCGTGTGCGGCTCTTTGCAACCCCATGGACTTCTCCAGGCCAGAATACTGGAGTGGGTAGCCTTTCCCTTCTCCAGGGGATATTTCCAACCCAGGGATCGAACCCAGGTCTCCTGCATTGCAGGCAGATTCTTTACTAGCTGAGCCACAAGGGAAGCCCAACAAAATGTATAACTATGCATTTATTCGAGTTCTCAGGAGTTCCTTTGTTGTATCAACTGGTAGATAAAGTGCCTTTAGGGATGGGATATACAGTTGTAAACTACATAGACTGCTCTCAGCATTGTCATTTGGGTTTTATCACCCCAAAAGGCTCAAAAATAACCCCTTTTGAAAACATTGTGTACTGGAATTACTATATATTAAGGAATACTATGTTAAAACCACTAGCTATCAATGCAGTTTTGATAGTGTCCTTAATTTAAGATTAGTATTTAAAAATAAGGACTACTATGAAAAGCTTTGGGGGAAAATAACAATTGGACACTGTTGTTAGAGCACTGGAATGCTTCAGTCTTTAGTGGTTGTGAATAAACTTAAGTTAAGAGTCCATGACCATCCCCTATAACCAGTCACTGTTATCTAAAAGTTGAGACCTTCTGATTGATAGTGTGCTTCTGTGTAAAAGAAAAAGAGGCAATCAACAATCACTCTGTTATATGGGACTCTTGTGGTCTGTTTCAAGTTCAAAATGCTTGCTTTTAAATAGGAATTTAAATTTATCTATGCTTGTTTTGCTTTTTGACTTTGGAGTGTTACCTTGAAATGTCTTTGTCACAGTATATGATTCTCATTAAATTCATTCTCTACACATATATGATGATGCAGGTTTGGTATATTTAAGGTAGAATTTCCATTTCAGGATTGTGATGTATGATACACTCTCTTCTTGGATTTCTAACCTTTTTGTCTTCAAAAGGAAGAATTTTCCCACACTCTACCAATGTATCTCTCGCCTGGTACCTTATTTGCAAACTTTACGATGATTAGAATGTTACTACAAAGAACACAGTTAATATCCTCTTACTGAAAAAGGCCTTTTTTGTGGCTTACAGAAGTAGTATTAAAGATAGTTAGGAATATGAACCTTGGAGAATTTCCCTTCTATGTTAAAGAAGTAGAGAAAATGTAGGAAATATTAGCAAGCCATAATATTTTTCCTTTGGGATATGTCCCTCCCTGTTTCCACCACTCATTCAGGCCAAAAGACATTCCTTAGACTTTATTCCTGGCAGGAGAATTGAGGAAGTGGTGGTAGCTATGGCTGGCAGGGAAGCAGAAACTTGAAGGTATGTTTTTGAAAAGCAAATTTGTCAATGACAAATGAATTTTTCCAGCTTGAATATATGTACTTTCTGGAGTTTTGATTACATGTGTCAGTGGATAAAGTGCTACTATTCATTGAGGAATATTCAGTAGTTGCATTCGTATTTGGATGTTCTAAATATACCTAAATTTCAGAGGACTTATGTGGACAATACAGGATTGTATTAGAAAAGATTGCTTAGTAGGGAAATAGTTCGTAAATCTTCGAAATTAGACTGGCACAGTTATCCAGGTTGCTGCAGAAAAGTAGCAAACGTCACACGAGAGATGATTATTGTGTGTATAAATACGTAGTGCTTATGTACAATATTGGTGATATCCAAATTTATTTCCGTTTCTTTATTTAGCTATACTGGGTCTTCATTGTGGCACGTGGGATCTTTTTAGTTGTGGCATGTGAACTCTAGGTTGCAGCATATGGGATCTAGCCCCTTGACCAGAGATTGAACCTGGGCCCTCTACATTGGGAGTGCACAGTCTTAGCCATTGGACCACCAGGGATGTCCGCCGGTTTATTTCTTATAAGTAGTTTACCTTTTTCAGACAAGGAATTATGTTTTTATGTGATTTTGAACTGTCCCATTGTGTAATACGTATACAGATTCTCAAATGATAATTAAAACCTTGGGTTTTCTAGAAATGTAACCCTGCATTGAAATCACATTATTAATACCTCATTTTAAAAAGTTCTCATGTTGAAAAAGTAGGAGTCAGTCTCCTCTAGTTGGCTTTGCGTTAATGATAAACTTTATATATCTACAGGATATCATTTATAGGATCTACTACATGGCAAGGCTCCCTAACATTTCATTTTTATTTCTTAAAAAGACATGTGTGAGGTAGTTGGTGATATTTTAATTTATTGAGGTTCAAAATGGTTAAGTGACCTGCCCAAGTTCACTCAGCTCGTTCGTGAGTGGCAGTGCCTGCTTTTGAATCCAGTTTTGCCTATTTCTAGCACACTTCTATACATGGTGATGATACATTGCCTCCCAGTGGGATGATTTATGGACTTGTGTAGTGATAACTTTTGGGTGGGGAGATGAGGGGGCAGGAATCTTAAATTGATGAGACTGAGGAAGTTAAACTCGAAGTAGTCAGAAAATGTTCGGAAATTAGGTAGAAGCCTTATTTTCTACCAGCAGCTGATAGGGAATAAATTACTTTGAATCTGAAGTTACATGTGATGTGTTTCATATTTTATAATAAGCATCAAATAACACCTGAAAGAGTGTTGAGTGGGGGAGGATGATAAATTTTGTTATATTTAATTTGTTGTAATCCTCAGTTAAGTGACATCTGATTAAGAAATTAAACTTCTTTGAAAATAAACTATGAAACAGAATGTTATCCAAAGCATCATTGGCATTTGCCTCCCTGGTAGTGTTCCTACTAAAGGACAGTGGTAAATTGCTCTACATCCAAGTAACACCATGATGCTACTTTTGTGTTCTTCTGTCTTTTTCTTCTGTTTTTCATTTTTCTCCAGTACTTCGTTTTTGTTATTCTTCTATTTCCAATGTCTTTATAGTTTCTAAAATTCTCCATTGAAAGTAAAACTGTTTCGATTTTGTTTTTGCTTTCATGCTACTACTACTAATACAATGTAACTCTATATGCTAGGCACTGAAATAAAAGTGATTTAAAAAATAGACTCATTTTATTCTCCCAACAACTCTATGAGGTAGGTACTATTACTGTATCCTGTTGACAGGTGAGAAAACAGAGGTGCAGAACAAAAAGGTAAAATTGCCCAAGGACACATACCAAGGAAAGTGGTGGAGCCTTGATGTGACACCCAGGCGAACTGATGAGAGTCCCATGTTGTAGCTCTACAATATCATACTGCTGACTCTTGACATTAATGTGAATGGTTTCCTCATCTTGGCAGTGTATTTATTTTAAGCCCTCTCTTTAATTGTGAAGTATGTTTGTTCATCCTAATAGGAATTTTAGAGGTCAGCAGAGGATTGGACAAATTTCTGATCCTCAGGTTTCTTGGCTATAAAATGAGTAATCCTCTCTGCCATATTCTATTATGGGGATTAGATAACAATACTTTTCTGAGTGTTTTCTGTATGCCAGACAATAGGCTAAAGGTTTCGCTGCCATGATAGGCCCCCAGATAATTGTAATGTTTTCAGTTACTGAGTACATTCTATATGTCATATACTTGATGTAGTATATTACTTTTACATTTTAATCGTGTATAGGGGATATTGTACTCATTTTACAGAAAATTGAGGCCTAAAGAAATTGAGTAATTTCCTCAACTATACCTTAGGGCGTTTGTATTTGCTTGCTGGTTCCTCTGTCTTGTGTGGTTGCTCATTTCTTCAGGACATTTTGCTCAAGTAATTAGTCTTTCAGTGAAATATTCCTTGGCTGTAGCGTGTGAAATACCTTTTGCCCCCAGCACTCCCTTTCTCTTTACTCTGTTGTATTTCTCTGCTGTACTACAGTTTCTCTGTTGTATTACTCTGTTGTATTTCTGCATTATCAAACATAGTTTTATGTGGATTGTCTCTCCGCCTTACCATGTAAACTCTGTGAAGGCAAGGATATTTGTCTTGTTCATTACCTTAACTCCAGCACCTAGAGTAGTGCTTGGGACATAATAGGTTGTATAATATTTGTTGAGTGGATTCACTGTGTGGTATCCTGAGACTCACTAGACTTACTTGCAAGCTGACCCAGAATTAGACTGATTTAATCTTAATAGACAAGATAGGCATTTCCTGGAACAGAGAAGTGATAAGGATTGTGCTTGGACCTGTTTCTGGGTGGGAATGGGGAGGCAGTTGTGTCTCATGTTGTAATTTTTAGAAGTCTGTTCTCGTGAATTGCCTTGAATTCCTGGAGGAGTATATGCCCTCGGGTCAGCTTCTAGGTTCTCTGAAGCTGTTTTATCTCTTAATAGAGGTCTACTTTCCAGCTTCTTTTGACTGTCTTAACTTTCAACCCCTCATTTTGCCTAATGGTTTGTTCATTGACCATTTATAGTATATTTGTGATGTGCACAGTATGGAGCTAGATAAGTTGGCTTCATACAGGAGAATTCCTCGCTTTGCCATAATATGCACGTACATATGTATGTGTGTAGGGCTTAAAAAAGAAAACAAAACTGCCATGTATTAAAACTTTAAATTATTGTTTTAGTTACTATTTTCATAGCAAGTTAACATCATGATTTTGTAGTATCTTGGAATTCATACTTCTTTCTACTTATAAAATTTATTGTAATAATTATGTACTTAGAACATGGTAGTAGTAATGCTGTACTATGCTCTTGCATTTGAATGGTAGTTAATTTTTGAGAGAAACAAAATTGTATTTTTAGATACTTCCACCTTAAGCTGATATTAGTGCAACCGGAGGTCAGGAGATATGAGTAAGAGGTGGACCTTAGGGATCCCTATGCATAGTGTACATTGGTCTTGAGCGGGGAGAAGTTACAAATAAAGAGGAGCAGAAGGCCAAGAGTGGGCAGGAGGACCACTAACATAGGAAAAATCTAGGAAAATGTACAAATCCATAAGCATCTGAAATTTGAAAAGAATCCAAATGGTGTGTTCTCCTATCTGGGACATGCTTTAACATTGTATACAGTATTAAAACTGTTGTTTCAATTATGTAAAGTTGAAATTATCTTTAAAGTTGATATTTGTTCTTGTTCAGTCACTAAGTCATGTCCAACTCTTTGTGACCCTATGGACTTCAGCATACCAAGCTTCCCTGACCTTCACTATCTCCCGGAGTTTGCTCAAACTTGTGTCCACTGAGTTGATGATGCCATCCAACCATCTGTCGCCCCCTTCTGCTCCTGCCCTCAATCTTTCCCAGCATCAGGGTCTTTCCAATGAGTCAGCTCTTCGCATCAGGTGGCCAAAGTATTGGAGTTTCAGCTTCAACATCAGCCCTTCCAACGAACACTCAGGACTGATCTCCTTTAGGATGGACTGGTTGGATCTCCTTGCAGTCCAAGGGACTCTCAGAGTCCTCTCCAACACCACAGTTCAAAAGCATCAATTCTTCGGCACTCAGCTTTCTTTATAGTCCAACTCTCACATCCATCCATACGTGACTACTGGAAAAACCGTAGCCTTGATTAGACGGTCCTTTGTTGACAAAGTAATGTCTCTGCTTTTTAATATGCTGTCTAGGTTGGTCATAACTTTCCTTCTAAGGAGTAAGCGTCTTTTAATTTCATGGCAGCAGTCACCATCTGCAGTGATTTTGGAGCCCCAAAAAAGTCAGCCACTGTTTCCCCATCTATTTGCCATGAAGTGATGGGACCAGGTGCCATGATCTTCGTTTTCTGAATGTTGAGCTTTAAGCCAACTTTTTCACTCTCCTCTTTCACTTTCATCAAGAGGCTCTTTAGTTCCTCTTCAATTTCTGTCATAAGGGTGGTATCATCCGCATATCTGAGGTTATTGATATTTCTACCGGCAGTCTTGATTCCAGTTTGTGCTTCTTCCAGCCCAGCGTTTCTCATGATGTACTCTGCATATAAGTTAAATAAGCAGGCTGACAATATACAGCCTTGACGTACTCCTTTCCCGATTTGGAACCAGTCTGTTGTTCCATGTCCAGTTCTAACTGATGCTTCCTGACCTGCATACAGGTTTCTCAAGAGGCAGATCAGGTGGTCTGGTATTCCCATCTCTTTCAGAATTTTCCACTTTTATTGTGATCGACACAGTCAAAGGCTTTGGCATAGTCAAAAAAGCAGAAGTAGATGTTTTCCTGGAACTCTCTTGCTTTTTCGATGATCCAGCGGATGTTGGCAGTTTGATCTCTGGTTCCTCTACCTTTTCTAAAACCAGCTTGAACATCTGGAAGTTCATGGTTCACGTATTGCTGAAGCCTGGCTTGGAGAATTTTGAGCATTACTTTACTAGCGTGTGAGATGAGTGCTGCTGCTGCTGCTGCTGCTAAGTCGCTTCAGTCGTGTCCGACTCTGTGCGACCCCATAGACGGCAGCCCACCAGGCTCCCCCGTCCCTGGGATTTTCCAGGCAAGAGTACTGGAGTGGGGTGCCATTGAGATGAGTGCAACTGTGTGGTAGTTTGAGCATTCTTTGGCATTGCCTTTCTTTGGGATTGGAATGAAAACTGACCTTTTCCAGTCCTGTGGCCACTGCTGAGTTTTCCAAATTTGCTGGCATATTGAGTGCAGCACTTTCATAGCATCATCTTTTAGGATTTGAAATAGCTCAACTGGAATTCCATCAGCCCCACTAGCTTTGTTCATAGTGATGTTTCCTAAGGCCCACTTGACTTCACATTCCAGGATGTCTGGCTCTAGGTGAGTGATCACACCATCGTGATTATCTGGGTTGTGAAGATCTTTTTTGTACAGTTCTGTATATTCTTGCCACCTCTTCATATCTTCTGCTTCTGTTAGGTCCATCCATTTCTGTCCTTATTGAGCTTATCTTTGCATGAAATGTTCCCTTGATATCTCTAATGTTCTTGAAGAGATCTCTAGTCTTTCCCATTCTGTTGTTTTCCTCTATTTCTTTGCATTGATCGCTGAGGAAGGCTTTCTTATCTCTCCTTGCTATTCTTTGGAACTCTGCATTCAGATGCTTATATCTTTCCTTTTCTCCTTTGCTTTTGGCTTCTCTTCTTTTCACAGATATTTGTAAGGCCTCCTCAAGACAGCCATTTGCTTTTTTGCATTTCTTTTCCATGGGGATGATCTTGATCCCTGTCTCCTGTACAATGTCACGAACCTCCGTCCGTAGTTCATCAGGCACTGTGTCTATCAGATCTAGTCCCTTAAATCTATTTCTCACTTCCACTGTATAATCATAAGGGATTTGATTTAGGTCATACCTGAATGGTCTAATGGTTTTCCCCACTTCCTTCAATTTAAGTCAGAATTTGGCAATAAGGAATTCATGATCTGAGCCCTAGTCAGCTCCTGGTCTTGTTTTTGCTGACTGTATAGAGCTTCTCCATCTTTGGCTGCAAAGAATATAATCAATCTGATTTTGGTGTTGTCCATCTGGTGATGTCCATGTGTAGAGTCTTCTCTTGTGTTGTTGGAAGAGGGTGTTTGCTATGACCAGTGCGTTTTCTTGGCAGAACTCTATTAGCCTTTGCCCGGCTTTATTCTGTACTCCAAGGCCAAGTTTGCTTGTTACTCCAGGTATTTCTTGACTTCCTACTTTTGCATTCCAGTCCCCTATAATGAAAAGGACATCTTTTTTGGGTGTTAGTTCTAGAAGGTCTTGTAGGTCTTCATAGAACTGTTCAACTTCAGCTTCTTCAGTGTTACTGGTCGGGGCATAGACTTGGATCACCGTGATATTGAATAGGTTTGCCTTGGAAATGAACAGAGATCATTCTGTCGTTTTTTGAGATTGCATCCAAGTACTGCATTTCGGACTCTTCTGTTGACTATGATGGCTACTCCATTTCTTCTAAGGGATTCTTGCCCACAGTAGTAGATATAATGGTCATCTGAGTTAAATTCACCCATTCCGGCATCAGTGCTGATTCCCAGCATCAGTCTTTTCCAATGATTCAGCTCTTTGCGTCAGGTTGTTGAAGTATTGGAGCTTCAGCATCAGTCCTTCCACATTTTGGCTGTTGTGAATAATGCTGCCAGGGACATGGTGTACAAAAACCTGTTTGAGTTCCTACTTTAAATTGTTTCGTGTAAATACCGAGAATTGGAATTGCTCCACAAATGTTTGAGTGTCTATATGTGGTATGGATGGTCCTCAGCATTGCAGATATCAGTGAAAAGAAAAGCCTGGTCCCTGCCCTCAGAATTTATGGTCTAGTAGGGAAGAAAGATATTAAATAAACACAGTTAAGTATGGTAAATGCTACAAAAGTATGTCACAAGATAGTAGAGGACAGAGGAGCCTGGCGTGCTACGGTCCATGGGGTCCTAAAGACTGGGACTGGCCATGTGTATATTTTATATGGTTGTAGTCATGCATATACTGTTAAAGTAAAAAGGATACAAAACATTAAATGCTTTTTCATACTGATATCTTCTATAATACCTCACTCCCCCACCTATCACCACATGGAAATCATTTTTGTCTTTCCCCTCCTCGTTTAAAAATTTAATGCATCTGGTATATATTTTTGACTCTTAAGTGTGGTAGGGCTTTCGTGATGTTGTGATTTATAAGTGACATATATATATTTGGTCTTCTTCCCCATTTCTGGCCCAGAGCTCCCCAAGCCCTTGGAATTTTCTCAGTGTTTAGGGTGGTAGAGGTATCTTTTGTTATGTTAATAAGGTGACTTTTAGAAAGCACCCTAGGATGAGGCCAGCCCTGGTGGCTCAGAGAGTAGAGAATTTGCCTGTAATGGTTACTAGTGAAACCTACTGTGATTAAAGGGTTAGAACTTTCAGCCCCCAAACGCACCCCAACTCTGAGGAGGAAAGAGGAGCTGGACTTGGAATGCAGTCACGATTGGCCAATCATTTAATCAATCCTGAACTCTCCCCAGAACCCCAAAATGAAAGGGTTCAGACAGCTTCTGATTTGCTGAACATGTGAAGATTTGGAGAGAATGGCAAGCTCTAAGAGCGCTTGGAGGCTTCCTCGCCCTTTACCCATGCGGTGTGTCTCATCTGGCTGTTCTGAGTTAAATCCTTTTACAGTAAAGGATATGTAGGGTCGCAAAAGAGTTGGACATGACTTAGTGACTAAACAGCAACAATAAATAACTTTAAGTAAAATGTTTCTGAGTTTTGTGAGCCTTCATGGCAAATTAATTGAACCCAAGGAGGAGTTCTTAATGTAAAAAAACACACAGCCTCAAAGTTGAGAATTATGTTTTGTTTGAAGAAATTTCTGAGGACTTAAACCCAGAAGGCATCATCCCAGAAAGCTCTGAGGGAGTGCTCCAAAGAGGTGAGGAGCCAGGGTAAATAGAAGTTTTGCCACAAAAAACAGGTGGTTAGAATATCAAAAGATTACTGTCAGAGAAAACTAGATATCTCAAATTAATGAATTTACTGCTTTTCTTGTATGGGAAGATGCGAGAGTCTGGGCTGACTGAAATCATTCCTTTGATATGCACCTCAGTTATCTGGGGATACTGTTGTGTTCTTTCCCATGCTCAGTCCCCTCAGAGTCTACCATTGTGTGGTGGCTGCAGTGGCTGAGGGCTTGGCAGCCTGTTTTATCTCCCTCCTGAGTTCCCTCAGGGCTCACCATGGGACAGGCTAGTGGCTGATGACAGGATGGCCATAGCATCCTTTGTTTGCTGATGAGGCAGGTGGCATTTTTCATTCACACTGAAAGTGAAAGTCGCTCAGTTGTGTCCACTCTTTGCTATCCCGTGGACTATACAGTCCATGGAATTCTCCAGGCCAGAATACTGGCGTGGGTAGCCTTTCCCTTCTCCAGGGATCTTCCCAACCCAGGGATCAAACCCAGGTCTCCCACATTGCAGGTGGATTCTTTTCCAGCTGAGCCACCAGGGAAGCCGAGGAATACTGAAGTGGGTAGCCTGTCCCTTCTCCAGCGAATCTTCCCGACCTAGGAATCAAACTGGGGTCTTCTGCATTGCAGGTGGATTCTTTACCAGCAGAGCTATCAGGGAAGCAGGCACCTCTGTTTTATAGCCAGTGGGTTGGAAGTAAGGGAACAACCTGGACTTGGAACTGGTCTCTGAAGTGGAGTTGGACGAGGGCAGTCCTGTAGGACTGAATCCTTAAATCTGTGAAATGTGATGCTGTCTCAGGGTAGATAGTGTCAGAATTGAGTTGAATTGTAGAGCACCCAGCTGGTGTCTAGAGAATCTTTGGTGCTGTAAGAGATATCCCCTCCCTTGCCTGCAACACAACATTGGTATTGGGTCCCAGAACCAATTTAGCTATACACATTTGCCATACCATGAACTACCTAATTATTTTCCTTGCTGTACATTTGTCTCTTTCCACCTGTTTGAGAAGGTACAGCTTCTATGAGTAACTTTGTTTTTTTCCCCCTATCTAGTTATGTCCAGGAGTGGGATCATGCTGTCAATCAGTGTGAACTTTTGGAAGATCCTTGTAACTGAAGGTGTGTTGTTTTGCAGTAGGGTTGTACCCACCTTACAGGCCCACTGTTGCTGTCATATGTGGTAATCACATTCCTGCTTTGGAGATGTTTTTTTAAGCAGTTTTACAGTGGTATTTCAGATTCTTTTAATTTGCGTTTCTTTGATTACCAACTAGAATGAACATTTCCCCTTATTTTTGGGCAAGGTATTTTGTAATGTGACAGACAACACTTAAGTTTAACCTGAGGGCCTTTTTAATTATGAGTATACAGTAGTTTCTGGTTAATTACTGGTAGTGATGGTTTTTAGTATTAAGTAGATCTATCTGATTATTTTAAATTGGATTTGTGTATTATTTCGTAATGTCTGTTCACCTTATTCAGTGGTGTTAGTTCATTTCAATTTACAAACAGCAGTTGCTTAGGAAACCTGCAATAATCTATTCATCCACTTGTCTAGCCCTGTAGCTTAGGTTACATTCATTGGACACTTCGTGGTTGAGCTGCGCTCAAGTGTTTTGTAAATACAGTATGAGAGAACCAGTGGTAAAAGCCCAGATTTTTTTTTTCACTGCAGTGTCATCTTTTTAGCAATGAAGCCTACAGTAAAATTAAATTTTTATTAGTAGTTCAGCCAGTTTCTTGATAGTAATGATTATTTTTAGTCATGAGCAGGGTAGATAAAGTGGAATTGGCTGTTCAACATCATTCTTTCAAAAAAAAATTACATGATTGTATTAATGGTTGTGACACTAGTAGTTCATAGACTACTTCCAGGTAGAAGAAGTTCATAGTCTTCTACTGAGAATTTGTCAGTACTGTGGCATTAGGAAACCAATGTTAAGAGATACCCTTCTTTAGATACCTGGTAATGTTCTAGACTATCTAACTTAGAGTGATTAAAGATACACTTTGAGGGGAGGGATCTTAGTACCCAGACCAGGGATCAAACCTGTGTCTCCTGTATTGGAAGCTCTGGGTCTTAACCACTGTACCACCATGAAGTCTCACATTAGCGGCTTCATAATGAAAAAATGTTCAGGTCTAGGAGAGAAGTTCAGGGTAAGTGGAAATATAGAATAGTTAATTTTCAAGCTTTATTTTTTGAGATTAGGACTTATTTTAGTTTTAGGAACATAAAATGTATTATTTATAGTTTAGTTAAAATGATCATGGATGTTACATTGTGTTTAAATGTAGTGAATGGATCTCTGCTCTCCTGTCAACACAATCACCTTGTTTTACTTTTGTGGTAGTTTTACCACTGCTCGGTATTTTCGAATTTCTTTTTGGTCTCTTTCTCCTAGTAGAATTTAAGCACCATGGAAGAAGGGACTTTACTGTTTAATGCTATAACTTCAGTGTTTTTAACCATACATGGTACATAGTAGATCCTTAGGAAATACTTGTTGAATGAATGGATAAACAAACTAATTTAACTGGATATGATTGAAATATTTAGAAATAAATTCAGTCCTAGTTATGAATGTACCTTAACTTCTGAACTTAAGAAATATCTCATGTTTTTCAGTTTTTTGTTTTTTTTTTTTTTTGTTTTTCAGTTTTAAAATCAGTTTGAGAAATGGGAGAAATATCTCAGAGACTTGTCAGTGTTACTATAGAATATAAGAAATTAGAAGTAGAGTTAAAAAGACATCAGTCTCCAAAGTTCATTAAGTAAATCTTGCTTTGTGTAACTATATCTGTGGCTTCCCAGGTGGCTCAGTGGTAAAGAATCTACCTGACAATGCAGGAAACGCTGGAGATGTGAGTTTGATCCCTGGGTCAGGAAGATCCCCTGGAGGAGGGCATGGCACCCCACTCCAGTTTTCTTGCCTGGAGAATCCATCCCATGGACAGAGGAGCCTGTTGGACTACAGTCCATGGGGTTGCAAAGAGTCGGATATGACTGAGCACACATGAGCACGCGTGCGTGCACACACACATGCACGCACACACACATGCACACACACAAAACAATGTCTGAACTTATTATCTGACCTATGACTAATTAGCATACATTCTTATCAGTTTTATCTTCACAAGTTAAGACAAGCTTTTACTCTTAAGTGTCTGATTGGTGTATCTCCCAGACTTAGACGTTTCTTTTTACAGTTTACTGAAATTAAGAAATCTGAAGCAGGTGAGAAGAGTAGTTAGCAACTATATTGCTTTTTTGCCACCATCTTGTGGGAGGATTGGAGGTAATGTTTGTTTTTACTGTGTTCTCTCGTGTTGAACCTGTTCAGTTCAGTTCAGTGGCTCAGTCATGTCTGACTCTTTGCGACCCCATGAACTGCAGTGCGCCAGGCCTCCCTGTCCCATCACCAACTCTTGGAGTCCACCCAAACCCATGTCCATTGAGTCGGTGATGCCATCCAACCATCTCATCCTCTGTCATCCCCTTCTCCTCCTGCCCTCAATCTTTCCCAGCATCAGGGTCTTTTCCAGTGAGTCAGCTCTTCGCATCAGGTGGCCAAAGTATTGGAGTTTCAGCTTCAGCATCAGTCCTTCCAATGACTCAGGACTGATCTCCTTCAGAATGGACTGGTTGGATCTCCTTGCAGTCCAAGGGACTCTCAAGAGTCTTCTCCAACACCACAGTTCAAAAGCATCAATTCTTCGGCGCTCAGCTTTCTTCACAGTCCAACTCTCACATCCATACATGACCACAGGAAAAATCATAGCCTTGACTAGATGGACCTTTGTTGGCAAAGTAATGTCTCTGCTTTTGAATATGCTATCTAGGTTGGTCATAACTTTCCTTCCAAGGAGTAAGCGTCTTTTAATTTCATGGCTGCAGTCACCATCTGTAGTGATTTTGGAGCCCAAAAAAGTAAAGTCAGCCACTGGTTCCACATCTATTTGCTGTGAAGTGATGGGACCAGATGCCATGATCTTCGTTTTCTTTTCTTTCTTTTTTTTTTTTTGATCTTCGTTTTCTGAATGTTGAGCTTTAAGCCAACTTTTTCACTCTACTCTTTCACTTTCATCAAGAGGCTTTTTAGTTCCTCTTCACTTTCTGCGATAAGGGTGGTGTCATCTGCATATCTGAGGTTATTGACATTTCTCCTGGCAATCTTGATGCCAGCTTGTGCTTCATCCAGCCCAGCGTTTCTCATGATGTATTCTGCATACAAGTTAAACAAGCAGGGTGACAATATACAGCCTTGATATACTCCTTTTCCTATTTGGAACCAGTCTGTTGTTCCAGTTCTGTTGCTTCCTGACCTGCATACAGGTTTCTCAAGAGGCAGGTCAGGTGGTCTGATATTCCCATCTCTTGAAGAATTTTCCACAGTTTATTATGATCCACACAGTCAAGGGCTTTGGCATAGTCAATAAAGCAGAAATAGATGTTTTTCTGGAACTCTCTTGCTTTTTCGATTGTCCAGCGGATGTTGGCAATTTGATCTGGGTTCCTCTGCCTTTTCTAAAACCAGCTTGAGCATCTGGATCAAATTCTGAGTGTGTTGCTTAGTATGTGTGTTAATCAAATGTAATAGTAGTGATGATCCATCATAGTTTTAGAGCATTGTAGAATTTATATAACACTGTCACTCTGTTCTCATAATAATTGTTTAGGGAGGGAAGTCTTACGGTATTCATGCTATTTTACAAATGAGGAGTTAGCCTTTTAGAGAAGCCAAACAACATAGCTCAAGGTCGCACAACTAGAACTAGTAAAATAAACACTAGAACATACATATTGTGTTTCTTGGTTCTGTGTGCTTTAGAACCTAGAATTTTAGATCAGGAAGAAGTGTTAAAGGCTCTACATACATGTGTGTGTTATATGTTATATATAATGTTAGTGGAATATATATATAATGATTTAACATTACAGTGTCAGTGGATATATGTATATAATGATTTAACATTATAAAACTGATGTGCCAGGATTCTAACCTAGATCTTCTCAGATCAGATATGTATTGTTTCTAGTCTTCCCTGTCTTTGATTTTGGAGATGTGTATGCTACTGGATGAACTGGCTGGCTGATAAACAAAGGTATTTGGGTTTCTTAATAGTTTCTGATTCACATCTATATTTGTAATGGTGAATAGCTTCCCAAAACATTTTAAAAAATAATTTTATTTATTTTTGTCCGTGCTGGCTCTTTGTTGCTACTTGGGCTTAACACTAGTTGCAGCAAGTGGGGTCTACTCTCTAGTTGCTGTGTGCAGGCTTCTCCTTGCGGTGGCTTCTCTCGTTGTGAAGCATAGGCTCAGGGGCACAAGGTCTTCAGTCCTTGCTGTTCCTGGGCTCTAGAGCATAGGCTCAATAGTTGTGGTGCATGGGCTCAGTTGCTCTGGGGCACATGGGATCTTCCTAGACCAGGGATTGAACCTGAATCTCCTGCATTGACAAGCAGATTATTTACCATGCAGCCATCAGGGAAGCCCCTTCCCCAAACATTTAAATGTATTTTGAGGCAGCTTGCGATAGTGGAAAAGAACATAATAAGCCTTAGATCTTAGCCCATTTAAGTTGGAATCCTGTGGCTTCTTTCCTCATTAACTGTGTGACCTTGTGGAAATTACCTAACTTCATTTTCTCATCTATAAAATGGGCAGAATATCACCTACCTTGAAATAATCAAGGATAGTGTAGTATGTTGTTTCTGACACATGGAATATGCTTGATAATGTTAACCTTGCTTTATTTAACATTGATGCAGATTGATAAGAACAACTATTATGATCTTAAATGTTAGTGTATTTGAAGTTTTCAATATTATTACTACTACCTGTTGATTCTTATTGAGTGCCAGGCACTAGTCTAAGTGCTTGATAAATCTGTCATTTTAAATCCTTAAGCAGGAACCATGCAAAGCATTGGTACAAATCTCCTCACTGTACAAATAGCAGAAAATTGTAGGCATGTGTCTTACCTCTAACCAAGAGCTCTAAAATAAATGTTGATCTACTTAGATCTAATAATGATTAAAATAGGGAATAATTCAACATAAAGTATATACACAGGAAGCAGTGTTGTTTATTGTAATGAAATACTGGGGTCAATCTTAATGTCCAACAATAAATAAGGAGGTTATAGTGCATGACATATGGTGGGATTTCATGAAACTATTAGTAGTATTTATTACAAATATTACAGAAATGGTAGAAATGCATACAGAGATTAAAATTATGCACAGTTACATCCATTCCGTGGTTATAATTTTGAAAATTTTACACATAGACATTCATGCATGCACATACAGACAAAACCTGGGAAGAAAAATGAAAAAATGATTTACTGATTTACTAAGATAATGGATGCTATATGATTATTGTGTTAAAGGTAATTTCATGTGTAATTTTGTGGGAACCAAGGTTATATGTTTTCTGTGTAGTGTGCACTGAAAGATACTGCCCTTAAAACATTCAGGGGGGTTGAGCTAGGTGACATGGTCCAGTATAATGTTTCTTATACTTTGGGGACACTTTAATCTCAGTTATTGGCTTTTTATTCTTTTAGTAAACTCAGCACACATTATCATCAATCCGTTGCATTTTGCTATGGAATTTTAGTTTTTCTTTTTTCCTTCTTGTTCTGAAACAGGATGGCTACCACAAGTAGATAAATATAACTGCTTTTTTACCTTAATGGATTTATTTGAGAATCTTCAAGTTCTTGTACTTTAAGCCCCAAGATCGATGTCCCATTGCAGTATTATGAGGGAAACCCTCTATTGAAATCTTGTGTTATGCCCATTACTTTTTGTGTAGCTTGTCTTGTCAATCAGCAGAGCAAATACTTTACTGCTCTCTGCCTTCTGAATTACTTCATATATTTTATGGTTGATATATTTTATGGTATGTGTGTTCTTTTCTGTTTCATTGCTTCCATAAAAAAGACTGGTTTAGGTGTTAGTTTAATTCCTTCTCTTTTCCATTTGTCTGTGAGTACTACAAGACACAGTGTTCCATTGATTCTTGCATTTCTCATTTATATTCTGATTTTAAAACAAGCTTGTTAGAAAGAATTTGCCTGGATAAATAGTATGATGGTCTTGGTGTTTGAAAAGTTACTAGAATGTTGCTTTTTCTGTTGTTTCAGTCATGTTCCAGTTAAGAGTATTGTTAAATTGATTCTGTGTGTCTCTCTGTGTGTGCTTATCTCTCATTTATTTTACATTAATCTTCAGAAGAGTATGTCTGCAAGTGAAACCATGATAATTCTTTGTACTGTAATTCTTTGGAATGCTTGCCTTTCTTGGGTTGTTGTTTTATAGAAGTAGTATCCAGAAAACTTACGGGCTCTGTAGCATGGTCCTCATGTCTTCAAAGGATGTTTTAAAAATGTTTAGAGCAAACTACTTTAAAAGAAGAAAACTTTATTGTTACTTGTATAAAAATAATGATCCCTACTCATGGTAAAAATTCAGTATAAAAGGGGTCTAAAGTGAAAATTTCCGGTCCCTCCATTCCCAGTTTTCAGAGGTAACCACTGCTGAGAGTTTCTTTGGATTCTTCCAGAGATTTTATAAGCATAAACAGGTTGGATCATACTTAAATGTATCGGTTTGTAACTTGTTTTCATAATATCAGCACATTTTTAGAAGTGTGTACTTTGTATTTATGAATCTAATTCTCCTGCCTTTTAAAAATGTAGAATTTTTCTGGGCATAGGGCATGGATAAAATTTAGTGTTTTTTCTTCTAGAAAAAGTGGTATTGTAATTATTTCTCTAATAAGTTAGCTTAGACTTTTCTTGTTGTGTGGGAAGTTCATGGGGATGTGATTGAGGGCATATTTATGTCAAAAGAATAGACTTTGCATTTGTCCCTTGGTTTTCATGGGGAGTTGGTTCCAGGATCTGCTGTGCATACCAAAATCTGAGACTGCATGTATACCATGGTTAGCCTTCTGTATCTCTGGTTCCGCTTCTGCAGTTGGCCAACTGTGGATCATGTAGTAATGTAGTATATATTGAAAAAAAATCTGCATAGAAGTGGGCCTGGGTAGTCCAAACCTGTATTGTTCATGGGTCAACTGTATCTTTTCAGAGTGAATTGTATATAAGATGCAGTTTTTGTCCTCAGAGTCAGCAGTCAATACAGAAGGTGGTTAAGGAAACAAAAACATTAAAAATACAGGGTCATTATTGTAATGATGGAGGCTTGTGTATAGGAACAGAAAGAGGTAGTGATTATCTGGGAGACTTCAAAGGAATGGGCCTTACAGAGGGGAGGGTAGTGACTGAGGTTGAGAGGAGTTGACTAGGACATTCAAAACCAGCCCCGCCCCATACAGTGCAGTAGTATTCAACTGCTCTTAGTTCCCTTCAGTTCAGTTCAGCCACTCAGTCGTATCCAACTCTTGTGACCCCATGGACTGCATGCAGCACGCCAGGCTTCCCTGTCCATCTCCAACTCCCGGAGCTCACTCAAACTCATGTCCGTGCAGTCGGTGATGCCATCCAAACATCTCATCCTCTGTCATCCCCCTCTGTCTTCAATCTTTCTCAGCATCAGGTTCTTTTCCGATGAGTCAATTCTTTGCATCAGGTGGCCAGAGTATTGGAGTTTGAGCTTCAGCATCAATCCTTCCCTTAACATACCACTATGTTTGGGGCTTCCCAGGTGGCACTGGAGAAGGCAGTGGCACCCCACTCCAGTACTTTTGTCTGGAAAATCCCACTGACGGAGGAGCCTGCTGGGCTGCAGTCCATGAGGTCTCGAAGAGTTGGACACGACTGAGCGACTTTACTTTCACTTTTCCCTTTCATGCGTTGGAGAAGGAAATGGCAACCCACTCCAGTGTTCTTGCCTGGAGAATCCCAGGGACGGGGGAACCTGGTGGGCTGCCGTCTATGGGGTCGCACAGTTGGAAACGACTGAAGCGACTTAGCAGCAGCAGCAGCAGCAGGTGGCGCTAGTGGTAAAGAACTGGCCTGACAATGCAGGAAACATAAGAGACGCAGGTTTGATCCCTGGGTGGGGAAGAGAGATCCCTTGGTGAAACACACGGCACCCCACTCCAGTATCCTTGCCTGGAGAATTCCATGGTCAGAAGAACCTGGCGGGCTACAGTCCATAGGGTTGCAAAAAGTTGGACAGGACTGAAACAAGTGAGCAGACATGCATGCCGCAGTGTTTGATGCCCACATGTTTCTTTGCTTGAGCCGTTTCTAATGCCTAGAATGCTCTTGCACCCAATTGCCAGCATACTGTGCATATCGTTCTAGATTTAGAGTTGGATCACCTGAAAAACATATCTGATCCCCCCTTTCCCAGTTGAGAACCACTTCTCTGTGCCTTGGAGCTTCCTGTGCATATTTATGCCAGTGTATTTTCTTATTTTTTTTAATTTAATTTTATTTTTTCACTGTGTCATGTGGCTGGTGGGATCTTAGTTCCCTAACCAGATATTGAACCCAGGCCCTCAGCAGTGAAAGTCAGGAGTCCTAACCATTGGACTGCCAGGGAATTCCCATTGCTTGTGTACTTTCAGTGTACTCAATTACAATTGCTTTTGTGACATCTTCACTGTATTGTAAACTCATGGGGAGTCAGCTACGTTTTATTCATTTCCAACATTTTATTATGAAAAATTTCCAGCATATGTAATTGTAATAGCAATCACCTATATAACCAGGGCTTCCCTGGTGGCTCAGTCGGTGAGGAATCTGCCTGTAATGCAGGAGATGCTGGTTCAATCCCTGGGTTGGAAAGATCCCCTGGAGGAGGAAATGGCAACCCACTCTAGTATTCTTACCTGGGAAATCTCATGGACAGAGGAGCCTGGCAGGCCAGAGTCCTTGGGATTGCAAACAGTTGGACATGACTGAAGTGACTGAGTATGCATGCACCTGCCTATATAGCCATCACCTACATTCCACCTTTAACATTTTGATATATTTGCTTTGTCAAATATCCACCCAACCATTGCTCCCTTCTATCTATTGATTATCCTTTTTTATTTTAGATGATTTTCAACCTGTGGACATTAGTGCTTTTCACCACTATGGACTTCAGCTTAAGGTTATTAAACAGAGTTCATGTTTTACTCATTATTATCCTTTTATTTACATTTTGAAAATTGTGCCTGTTATTTTTATCATCATGGCTATCTCAGTGCAAGTGCTGAGGTTCTTAGTAATATTGTAATTAAAATCCTTAGTTTTGTGCATTTGACTATAAGTGTATTGCATTTGAAAGAAGCAATTCATTAAGAGCTGGAGTAGAATAATAGAATAAGGATAATTATCATGGTTATTAGAATAATTTATTGTTTAAAGGCTGAACTAAATGCTAGGTAAAAAGAGAAGGTTGGAAGGGATAGTTCAACTGGGAGGATACCAAGAACTGACCTTACCTAGGATTTTAATTGAGCCTTACTGATTCTGGGTTGAGTAGCAGGGGACAGTTATGGTTAGGTTGGGGAAGCAGAGGTGAGAATGAGCACCTTTCATGGAATACTGAAACAAACATTGTGATTGCAGCTGTAGGTTCAATTTCATTAATAAAAAAAGCATTGGTTTGTGGTCTTGGAGGATCTGGTCAGGATTGGGAAGGGTCTTGATAGTGTTAAAATATGACATGTCCAAAGAGGCTATTTTGTATTTTTCTTAAACTCACAGTTTAAAAAATACTCTTTTTATCTAATGCTTTTTTTCTCCAATTGAACAAACTTTTGTCTTGGGTTATTCAGAATTTCTAGAACCTGGCAGCTCCTGGCGTTTTTGTAGAAGATAGAAATTGGAAAGAAGATCCCAGTAGCAAATTGAAGTCTATATGGAATAAACTTTGTGAAGAGTTTCATTCATGGTTAGCTTAAACTTGGGCAGTATCTTATTTAGGAAAGTCACAGTTTTCTCTCTTGTGGAAGGAAGAGTGGTATGGTGACCACCGGTTTCTTAGACTTTAGGCAGCATCTTAAGGACATTCTGGGGGAAATGCATCATTAGGCTGTGGGTTTCTGGCATTTGAGTGAACAAAGGTTCAGATGATGAAGTGGCCTAAGAAGGAAGAAGGAAGTGTGTTTGCTTTTCTTCCCTAACTATTCATGCCTTCTCTGTCTGTAAAACTGGGTCAGTCTGTGTATCAGAAGTTGCTGATTCCATGACTTAGAGCAGTTTCTCTTAAAGTGGGATATGGACCCACCTACATATGGGATTTGTGAATACAAGATACCTGATACTTGTGTATGCAGATCTACTGAACGGGTCCCTAGTTGTGGATCCTGTGACCCTGCGTTTAAACAAGTGTTTATATGATTCTTATGCCTACTGGAATTTAAGAGAACCACTTTCTTACAGATAGAGTTTTCCATTATTTATTACGTGATCGCCTATATGTATGATGACAGAGCTATTGTTCCCCCTCAGGGACATACAGTTACAAGCAACATGTGCTTATTTGCTTTATAGGATTGATGGTAAAGTGCAGCTTTGGGGGATTTTCTGCTGCTCAAGATTTAGCTGGAGAACATTTTGTATACATAGGAGTAAGGAAAAATTTCTGTTTTTATTGCATGTATTGAACAACATGTGTAAGATATTTCAGGGGTTTTCTATGTGGTAGTTTCAGACATTTATATAAATATAGAGGAGGGAAACTGATACCTCTTTTATAGTTGAAATTGACTGATTCTCAAATCCTTAAGGGCTTCCCCGGTGGCCCAGCGGTAAAGAACTCGCCTGCAATGCAGGAGATGTGGTTCAATCCCTGGGTCAGGAAGATCCCCTGGAGAAGGGAATGACAACCCACTCCAGTATTCTTGCCTAGAGAATTCCATGGACAGAGAAGCCTGGCGGGCTGCAATCCTTGGGGTTGCAGAAGAGTCAGACACGACTTAGCGACTAAACAGCAACAAGTCTTCCAAAGAGTATTGAACAGCTAATATGTGGATGATCCTAACAGGACACCCATTTACTTGTGAAGCAAATATGCAGAAGGCAGCTAGGAGTTTTACTAGCTGTGTGACATTGTGCAAGTTTTCATAACCTTTTAGAAAATAATGTTTAGGGGATGTCGATGGTGTATTATGGAAACCATTTTATTACTTAAGTATTTCAATAAGTCTTAGCATGATAGTGTGAGGACGTTTTTCTTCCTCTTTGAAAACATGTATTTATGTATGGCTGTGCTCCAGCTTTCTGTAGTTGACCGCGAGGAGGGGCTGCTCTCTGGTTTCAGTGCACGGGCTCTAGGGCACACAGGTTTCAGCAGTTGCTTTGCTCAGGCTCAGTAGTTGTGGTCCACAGGATTAGTTGCCCCGTGACATGTGGGATCTTCCCAGACCGGGGATTGAACCCATGTCCCCTGCATTGCCAGGTGGATTCTTAACCACTGGACCACCAGGGAAATCCAGGACTTTTTTTTCCTTGCATATTAATATAGAGACAGCAAGGAGGATAGAAAAAGCCCTCTGTAAACTGAATTCCTCTTCTTTAAAAAACATACTTAAGAGGTGTTAGTCGCTCATTTGTGTCGTGACTCTTTGTGACCCTGTGGACTATAGCCCGTCAGGCTACTCTGTCCATTGGATTCCCTGGTGGCTGAGATGCTAAAAATCTGCCTGAAATGAAGGAGACCTGGGTTTGATTCCTGGGTGGGGATGATCCCCTGGAGAAGGGAATGGCTACCCACTCCAGTATTCTTGCCTGCAGAATCCCATGGACAGAAGAGCCTGATGGACTACAGGGGAGTCGTAAAGAGTCAAAAAGAGCGACTAATGCACTAAACATACTTGGAGACAGATAAAATGTACAAATCACAAAAAATGTGTAGGAGTGGGTAGGTAGTGCATCAAAGAAGCCTGGAGAATAGTGAGCTATTTAGCCTGAGGAGGTTGGATGATCTGAGAAGTCTCAAGTGCAAAAGGTAATAACATCCTTTGTGTGTGGCAATGGCAGTAGATAAGGAGGTGAGCAGGCTGGAAGATAAAAGCCCTCTTGGACAAGGTCAGATTAAGAGAGATTGTAGGGCTGTATGTAGTAACTATTGCGAAAAGACGCCATTGTAGTAGGAAGTGATCTGTCTCCTTGAAAGTAGGGGAGAGAATGTTTTGCTTTTTGAAGTCAGCAAGAAAGAGATCATCATCAGCCTGTTAGGAATGTGGGCAAATGACATGAGCAGATAGAGTATGGAAAAGACAGTAAGAATGTCTCTTAACCATAAGGAAATAAGAGAAGTACAAGTTAAAACTGGAAGTGGGAAGTCCACTGGCTAAGACTCCACACTCCCAGTGCAGGGGGCCTGGGTTCAATCCCCTGGTCAGTGAACTGGATCCCACGTGCCACAACTAAAGATGCCACAATGAAGACTGAAGATCCCACGTGCCACAAGTAAAACTTGGCACAGCCAAGTCAAAAAATTAAATACAGTTAAAAAGAACTACAAGTATTGTTTCTTAGCCAGACCTATTTGGTTCCTGATTTTTAATATTAACAGCAAGAGTTCAGATAACGATAAATGCCTGGATAGTGACAAATACTGCATTATCCAAGTCTTTTGGTTTACAAGTTTTGAATAGTAATGGATTTATTGAAAATGTGTGTTGGATTTCTGAGTTTGTGTAGGGAGATTCACTTGAATAATGATTTTTCATTTTAGCAGATTGACAAAAATTTGAAAGTGTTGACAGTGCTGTTAGATGTACAGAAACACACCCAGACATAGGTTGGTTACTGGTAGAAGTACAAATTGGTATAACCTTTGTGTATGGAGACCAGTTTTGATGTTTATTAATATTACAAATGCATATGGCTTTTGGCCAAAATCGCCAATCATGTGTCAGTTGGTATGAAGGACAGCTTATGTTTTAGTTGACTAAAATGACCAGAGCAACATGGAATTAAATATTGTTTAAGTTGTTAAAGAATAGTTTTGGTGTTCTAGTGTAGATGTTGAAGAAATTAATTGGAAGAAAGCATTTGGGTGGTGAGGGGGCGGACAAGACAACACTGATGGACACAGATTAAAAATTTTTTTTATTAAGATAGTCATTTACATAAAATCCAAGTCACTCTTTTTAGTGTATAGTTCTGTGAGTTTTAGCAAATGTATATAGTTGTATAATCATGATTACAGCAACATACATTGCATGTGTGCATGTTCAGTTGTGTCCAACTCTTTTGCGACCCCATGGTCTGTAGCCTACCAGGCTCTTCTGTCCATAAAATTTTCCAGGCAAGGATACTGGAGTGGGTTGCCATTCCTTCTCCAGGGGATCTTCCTGACCCAGGGATCGAACTTCCCTCTTGCATTTCCTGCCTTGGCAGGCAGATTCTTTACCACTGTGCCACCTGGGAAGCAACATACATTACAGTTCCACTATTTCTACCCACAAATCCCTCCTGTACTCCTTGGTGGATATTGGTCTTTTTCCCCAGTCTAAGCCCCTCCACTGATCTATTTTCCATGCATAGATTTTTTTTCTGCCTTTTCCAGACGGTCTTATAAATGGAATCATATCTAAGTAGCCTGTTGAGTTTGGCTGCTTTCACTTAGCAGAATACAATACATTTGAGTTTCAGCTGACTCAGTTATGTCAGAAGTTTGTTCTTTTTTTTACTACTGAGTAGTATTCCATTTTGTGGATGTAAGCTAATTATCCATTCACCAGTTGAAGACATTTGGGTTGCTTTCTACCTTTGGGGGATTACAAATAAAGCTACCTAATTTTATAGTTTAAGATTTTTACATTTGAGTCTAGGATTCATTTTGAGTCAATTTTTGTATATGTGCAAGTATGGATTAAGGAATTTTTTTGGCATATGTATATGCAGTCGTTCAGACTGTCTTTGTTGAAATGCCTTGTTATCTCTGTCAAAAACTGTGTGACCCTAGTGTGTGACTCTATTTCAGGTCACTATTCTGTTGACCTGTCATAATCACCATTTACAATGTCTTGATTACTGTAGCTTTATGGTAGGCCTTGATATAGTGTATAGTGTGAGTCTTCCGAATTTGTTCTTTTTCAAAAATTGCTTTGGCTGTTCTGATTCTTTTTCACCTAAGAATCAGTTTGTTGATTTTGGAGGCAGGGCAAGCTTTGCTGGGATTTTGATTATAGACATTTTAAAATGTTATTTTGGTATAATTAATACTAGATTCATTGGAAGTTGCAAAAATAGGAGAGAGGTCCCATGTATCCTTCATTCATTTTCCACTGGTGAAACATCTTGCATAATTCCAGTAGAATAGCAAGACCAGAAATGGACATTGGTACAATCCACAGTTTATTCAGATTTTACAAGTTATATGTGTGCTTTTTTGTAAGATTGTTTTTGTGTGTTTATAATTCTAAGCAAATTAACACATGTATTTGTTGTTCAGTCGTTCAGTCACTCAGCTGTGTCCGACTCTTTGTGCAACCCCATGGACTGCAGCACGCCAGGCTTCCCTGTCCTTCACCATCTCCCAGAGCTTGCTCAAACTCATATCCATTGAGTCGGTGATGCCATCCAACCATCTCATCCTCTTATCCCCTTCTCCTGTCTTCAAACTTTTCCCAGCATCAGGGTCTTTTCCAGTGAGTTGGCTCTTCACATCAGGTGGCCAAAGTATTGGAACTTCAGCTTCAGCATGACTCCTTCTGGTGAATAATCAGGGTTGATTTCCTTTAGGATTGACTGGTTTGTGACCACCACCATCAAGATACAGATCTGTTCCATCATCACAAAGATCCCTCATACTACTTACTTTCCTGCTCCCTCACCTCCTAATCCCTGTCAGCCCTAATCTGTTCTCCGTAATTTTGTCGTTTTTGGAGACTGTTCCGTAAATGGAAATCATGCAGTATGTATGGTTGAAATTGACTGTCCCCCACCCCCCACTCAAAATACCCTTGAGATTCATCCAAGTTGTTACATCCCAACAGTTAATTCCTTTCTATTGCTGAGCCATATTTCATGGTTTGAATATACCACAGTTTTTTTTAATAACCATTAGTGAATGGATTAAGGATATTTGGGTTTGTATTAGTTTGCTTGGGCTGCCATTACAAAGCACCACAAACTGCGTGGTTTAAACAACAAATTTATTGTTTCACAGTTCTGGAGGCTAGAAATCCAAGATCAAAGTATCAGTCAAATTGGTTCCTCCTGGAGGCAATGAGAGAGAATACATTTCATACCTCTTCCCTAGCTTCTGGTGGTTTGCTGGAAATCTTTAGGTTTTCTTGGTTTATAGAAGCATCACCCAGATTGCCACCTTCATCTTTCTATGAGGTTTTCACTTTGTATGTTTGTCTTCAGGTTTCCCCTTTTATAAGAATACCAGTCATACTGGATTAGAGCTCATCCTGAGGACCTCATTTTAAATTGATAACTTTTGTAGAGACTAAGGTCATATATCAAGGCACTGGGGGTTAGGACTTGAAAATAGAAGTTTGGGGAGGACGCAATTCAACCTATAACAGAGTTATTTTCAATTTTTAGCTATTACAAATAAAGCTGTACATGTTTATTCATGTACATTTGTGTACATGTTTTTGTGTGGATGTAGATTTTCATTTCTTGGGATAAATGCTCAGAAGTGTGCTGATTTTTATGGGAAATGCGTGTATGGTTTTAATTAATGTTTTTATCGATACAATTTACATATAACATTGAGTAAGTTTAAGGTATATAGTGTGCCAATTTGATACATTTATATTGCAAATAGGATTATCACAGTAGCTTTAGCTAACACTTCAATTCTGTCACATAATTATCATTTATTTTTTGTGGCGAACTATTTGGTTTTTAGAAGAAATTGCCAAACTCCTTACCAGAGTAAAGAGGTAGCTGAGACTAGCTTGCATTGTTCAACCGAGTACTTCAAATTTTTTTTAAAGCTAGTATTTCTTTGTTTTGCCATAAAGATACAAGCTTTAGTTCCTTTTTACTGTATAAATAGACAAAAAATTGTCAAAATGCAGTATTCTAAGTATCATTTGTCAGTGTTTTCTGTTTTTTTGTTTGTTTTTTTCAGTTCTGTCTTAATTTATAAAACTACATTTTGAAAGCTATCATTAGTTAGGTTGTATAGTATGCTTGTTCAGTAGAAAGGAGTTCTCAAGTGATTGGTAAAATCTTATGAATATTTGATATTTGGTAAAATATTTGATAAAAGGATTTAAATTTTTTATTGTGATTTAAAAAAAACATAAAATTTACCATCTTAACCATTTTTAGATGAACAGTTTAGCACTGTAAAGTAAATTGACATTACTATGAAACTAGTCTCCAGACCTTTTTCATCATGCAATTCTGAAACTCTAGGCTGCAGTCCATGGGGTCGTGAAGAGTCGGACACGACTGAGTGACTTCCCTTTCACTTTTCACTTTGATGCATTGGAGAAGGAAATGGCAACCCACTCCAGTGTTTTGCCTGGAGAGTCCCAGGGACGGGGGAGCCTGGTGGGCTGCCGTCTATGGGGGCGCACAGAGTCGGACACGACTAAAGCGACTTAGCAGCAGCAGCATACCCATTAAACAAAACTTCCCTCCTCCCTGCCCCTCCCCAAAGAAAAACCTAGTAACCACCATTCTACTTTCTGTTTCTGTGAATTTGATACTTTAGGTACCTCATGTAAGTAGGATCATACGTACTTGTCTTTTTGTGACTAACTGGCTTTTTAAATTTACAATAATGTCTTGAACGTTCATGTACATTGTAGCATGTGACAGGACTTCCTTTTTTGTTAAGGATGAATAATATTCCATTGTATGTATTTGCCGTATTTGTTTATTTATTCAGTTGTTGATGGACATGTGGATGCTTCCACTTCTTGGCTATTGTGAATTTCCTGCTATGAATATGGGTGTGCAAATACCTTTTGACGACCCAACTTTCAAATATTTGGTATATACATGCTTGGGAGTAAGAGATTTGCTGAAGTATATGTCCGTTCTATTTAAAAAATTTTGAGGTACCTCTGTATTTTCCATAGTAGTTGCACAATTTTATAATCCTACCAACAGTGCACAAGTGTTCAATTTTTTTCCACATCGTTGCAGGCACTTATTATGTCTTCTTTTTTTTTTTTTTATTCCAGCCATCCTAGAACATGTGAAGTGGTATTTCATTGTAGTTTTGATTTGGTTTCAATTCAGATCCTTTGTCTGTTTTTAAAATTTGTGTTACTCGATTTTTTTGTTGAGTTCCAGAAATTCTTTGTATATTCTGGGTATTGACCTCTTATCAGATATGATTTGCAAATATTTTCTCTGATTCTGTAGGTTACCTTTTTACTCTGTTGATTGTGTCCTTTTATGTGTAAATGTTTTGACGTAGTCTCATCTGTCTGCTTGTGCTTTTGGTGTCATATTTAAGAAATCATTGCCAAGTCCAGTGTTATGAAGCTTTCCCCCTATGTTTTATTCTAGGAGTTTAATAGTTTTAGGTCTTACATTTAGATCTTTAATCCATTTTGAATTAATTTTTGTATATGGTGTGAGATATGAATGATCCATGTGCATCCTTTTGCGTGTGGATATCCAGTTTTCACAGCACCATTTTATGAAGCGAAACCCCATGGAATGGTCGTGGCACCCTTGTCAAAAGTCATTTGAGTGTGTATTCAAGGGTTTATTTCTGGCCTCTTGCATCTATTTCATTCGTCTGTATATCTGTCTTTATGCCAGTATTTCTACCTTTGTGATATGTTTTGAAGTCAGGAAGTGTGTTTCCTCCAAGGTTGTTTTCTTTTTCCCTAAACTGTTTTTGTTTTTTGGAGTCCCTTGAATTTTTCTATTTCTACCCAAAAAGACTTGGGATTTTGATAGGGATTATTTGAATCTGTATATTGTTTTGGGTAGTATGGGCATCTTAATATTAAGTCTTCTAATCACTAAACATAGAGTGTCTTTCCATTTTCTTGTGTGACTTAAAGCTTTAATTTCATCCAGCAGTGTTTTATAAATTTCAGTGTTTAAGTTCCCCACATCATTGGTAGGTTTGTTCCTAAGTCTTCATTTTGGTGCTACTGTAAATGGAATAGTTTTCCTTTTTGGATTGTTCATTTTTGGTGTGTAGAAGGACAGCTGACTTGTGTGTATTGGCTTTATGTCCTGCAACTTTGCTGAATTTGTTTATTCTAACAGTTTTTTTTGGTGGTGGGATGAAATCTTTAGAATTTTCTACATGTGAGACTGTTTCATCCAGTCTCACATGAACAGTCTCACATGAACAGATAATTTTGCTTCTTTCTTTCTAATATGGATGGGTTGTATTTCTTTTTCTTGCCTAATTGGTTTGGATTGGAATTCCGGTACCATGTTGAATAGAAGTGGAGAGAGAGGCCATCATTGCCTTGTTCCTGATCTTACAGGGAAAGCTTTTAGTCTTTTATCATTATAGCTGCAGGCTTTTCATAAGTATTCTTTATTATATTATTTGAGGTTATTATTATTGTTGTTTAGTTGCTAAGTTGTCTCCGACTCTTTTGTGATGCCATGAACTGTAGCCCACTGGGCTCCTCTGTCCATGGGATTATGTTGAGGTACCTTTTTCACTGTCTAGTTTGTTGAGTGTTTTTATCATGAAAAGATGTTGAAACTTACCAAATACTTTCTCTATATCAGTTGAGATGATCATGAGGGGTTTTTGCTCTTCATTCTGTTAATATGGTACATTACAGTGCTTGATATTCATGTGCTGAACCAGGCTTGTATTTTGGGAGTAAATCCTACTGTGGTCATGGTGTCTTACTTTTAATGTGCTATTGAATTTGGCTTGCTAATATTTTGTTGATGATTTTTGTGTTGGTGTTCATCAGGGATATTGGTCTGCCATTTTTTGTAGCATCTTTATTTGGCTTAGATTTAATTTTTAAAAAGTAGTTTACATGTTTTAATCTTAAAATAATTTTGGAGTACAATATAGGTGTGACTCTCCCATCATTGTCATTGTGCAGAATTAGCAACCTTTTAGATTTGAAATGGGAAGTACCTATACTATGTTTATAAACTTTAGTGTGAAAACATTTGATTTCTGAACTTTAATATGAATATAGTTCAAGCCTATGAATTATATGCTGTGGATATTAGTAGGGAAGGTTAGTGGTTTATATCAAGTGGATGCTAATGTTAGATATTTTAATAAGGTGTTACCTAATGAGAAGTGTTCAGTTCAGTCGCTCAGTTGTGTCCGACTCTTTGTGACCCCGTGAATCACAGCACGCCAGGCCTCCCTGTCCATCATCAACTCCCAGAGTGTACCCAAACTCATGTCCATCGAGTCGGTGTTGCCATCCAGCCATCTCATCCTCTGTCATCCCCATCTCCTCCCGCCCCCAATCCCTCCCAGCATCAGAGTCTTTTGCGTTGAGTCAACTCTTTGCATGAGGTGGCCAGAGTACTGGAGTTTCAGCCTCAGCATTAGTCCTTCCAGTGAACACCCGGGCTGATCTCCTTCAGAATGGACTGGTTGGATCTCCTTGCAGTCCAAGGGACTCTTAAGAGTCTTCTCCAACACCACAGTTCAAGAGCATCAATTCTTCGGCGCTCAGCTTTTTTCACAGTCCAACTCTCACATCCATACATGACCACTGGAAAAACCATAGCCTTGACTAGACAGACCTTTGTTGGCAAAGTAATGTCTCTGCTTTTGAATATGGTATCTAGGTTGGTCATAACTTTCCTTCCAAGGAGTAAGCGTCTTTTAATTTCATGGCTCCAGTCACCATCTGCAGTGATTTTGGAGCCCAAGAAAATAAAGTCTGACACTGTTTCCACTGTTTCCCCATCTATTTCCCACGAAGTGATGGGACCAGATGCCATGATCTTCGTTTTCTGAATGTTGAGCTTTAAGCCAACTTTTTCACTCCCCTTTTTCACCTTCATCAAGAGGCTCTTTAGTTCCTCTTTACTTTCTGCCATAAGGGTGGTGTCATCTGCATATCTGAGGTTATTGATATTTCTCCCAGCAGTCTTGATTCCAGCTTGTGCTTCTTCCAGCCCAGCATTTCTCATGATGTACTCTGCATAGAAGTTAAATAAGCAGGGTGACAATATACAGCCTTGACATACTCCTTTTCCTATTTGGAACCAGTCTATTGTTCCATGTCCAGTTCTAACTGTTGCTTCCTGACCTGCATATAGGTTTCTCAAGAGGCAGGTCAGGTGGTCTGGTATTCCCATCTCTTTCAGAATTTTCCACAGTTTATTGTTACACACTGTCAAAGGCTATGGCATAGTCAGTAAAGCAGAAATAGATGTTTTTCTGGAACTCTCTTGCTTTTTCGATGTCCCAACGGATATTGGCAGTTTGATCTCTGGTTCCTCTGCGTTTTCTAAAACCATCTTGAACATCTGGAAGTTCACGGTTCACGTACTGCTGAAGCCAGGCTTGCAGATTTCAAAAATGAGAAGTGTAAGGGACAAGAAATATTAAATATGTAGCATATATATAATGTTTGTGATCATAATAAAATGAACCAAAAATACTGTGCTTGGTAGTGGTGGTGGTTTAGTCGCTAAGTCATGTCCGACTCTTACGACCCCATGGACTATAGCCCTCCAGGCTCCGTCCATGGGATTCTCCAGGCAGGAATACTGGAGTTGGTTGCCATTTCCTTCTCCAGAGGATCTTCCTGACTCAGGAATCGAACCCAGGTCTCCTGCATTGCAGGCAGATGCTTTACCGACTGAGCTACAAGGGAAGCCTCTTACCTTGTAGCTTGGTAGTAGTAACTGCAATTCTGAATTTTAAGATTAAATTTCCCACTGTTCTCTATAAATTGATTTATTTTACACTATATGCTTTATTAACTGAACTGTATCTAAGTTACAGTTGTATCTCCATTTCAGGTGGATTATTAATAAATACTCAAGATTTCATTTAGATATGTTTTAGTGCCTTGAATAAATGTGAAAGTTCTTGATGTAACTAGAGAGCATATGAAATAAAAATGTGAATTTCCCTCAAAATCTGGGTGGGATTATCTTGTCTTTATCTACTTTGTTTTGACATCTGCTATTGCTTGAAATATGTCAGTGAGCCAGTAGTGCCCACTATGAAGTGGGTTTGATGGTAATACTACATGGTGTTTATATCATGCTGCATGCCATTTACAAGTGTTAACACATGGAATTAGCTGGTTGTTGTAAATTTGATTTTCAGATCTAGACACTCATTTATACCAGCTAATTTTGTCTCACCTCTGAAATGTTGAAAGCCACTCCACCCTCTAGTAATTGCTGCTGTTTACTCACGGTGACTTAACATACAGAAAGTTATGTCAGTGGGGCACATATTTTAAATTACTGCAGAAAGCGATAAATCCTGGTATTAATATTCAAGTATAAGTGTGATGAAGAGTGAACATTGACAATACTTTAAAAAGTGATTCATGGTCTAGCTGTTGACCTTACAGCCTGAGGTATGATTTTTAAGGTGACAGTATTTGATAAAACAAATATTTTACCTGTTTTGATATCTATTTTGTGATAGGGCCAGATACTGTCTAGTCAACTGCAGCTGGTGAGGCAAATTGGGGAATTAGCAGTCTTGGAGTTAGAAAGCTGCTATGTGTCACTATATCAGGTATGATATGGTATTTGGTGTCTAGCAGCAGTCATTGCAAGTATGGAGACAGATGAGAGGAGGACGGTATTGTGGCATTTAGATTAGGGCAAGCAGAGAGATACACACAGACTTTTTTAGGTTGGTTCAGGGCAGGATTCCAGTTCCTGGGATGGAGCTGGTAGATACAGGAAGAACGAGGCAGAGTATTGATCCTTGGATGACTCAGTCACAGGGTACGACTGAGTACAGAGTGATAGAGTAGTGGGTCTGCAGGAATAAGGTAGAAGCCTTTTCTCATCCCCTTCCCCTCCCCCCTACCATGGTCGCACTCATGTATTGTGAAGTTAACTATGGTGTGCTAAATTTCTACAGAAATCAGAACTGATGGTCAAGAACTGGGGCAAGCTGACTAGATTGGGCCAGGTGATCCTAATTGTGGTTAGGATTTGAGTCACATTTGCAAAGTATTGGGGAATGTGGGTAGACAAGGAAATAAGATTGCTGAGCATCTACTATCATACATTTAAAAATAGGAGGGGAACAGGTGGATGTTTCCAGTTCTGTCTGGCTTAGTTTCTGGCAGTGTATAGTGATGCCAGATCTGTGTAGACTGTGCCCCAGCTTGCTCCTTCCCCTCTTCCTGAAAGTAAAAGTTGTTTTTGAAGTGTTGTGGCATTAGATGTGTTCACTTTGTCCACTTAGTTATTTTAAAGTTTCTGGTTTTTTTTTTTTTTTTTGGTCTTCCCTTCCTTCTATATATTACTTTTTAAGTTTGTAAGGGGAGATATGTGACCTTTCCTATAGTTAGGAAATGTAGACAGGATTATTAATTCCCTTATGTATTTTGATTTCTTCTAGTCATACCTTCTCCAGATTACCTATTCCTGCTCTGGAACAGGTGCAACCATTCGAAATTTTTTAGGACTCCTAAATGTATTTGCAAATGATAATATGTGGTAGGTGTAATATGAGTATGCTATCAAGAAACATTTAGGTTAAAATTGTGTTGCTGGTCTGAGTATACATGATCATTGCTTGATTGTCATTCTCAGAAAGCTATTAGTAGAAATTGTGGCCCTGACGGTAAAGAATCCCCCTACAATGCAGGAGATGAAGGTTCGATTGCTGAGTCGGGAAGATCCTCTATAGAAGGGAATGGCTACCTGCTCAAGTATTCTGGCGTGGAATTTCCTTGGACAGAGGAGCCTGGCAGGCTACAGTCCATGGGGTCACAAAGAGTTGGATATGGCTGAGCATGCACAGATTTATATGCAAGGAGATAAACAGAGGGAAGAAAAACATCTTTTTGAGCAAGGAGAAATCTTTTTTAAAGGTTATTAATCATCAAAGGGGCAATAGTAGATTTTGTCTTTGAAGGTAGGTATTTATGTCTAATTTAATTTTTTGGTGAGCTTTTCATTTCTTGCCCTATGTATTCAGTGTTGCCATATATCATTTAACATGAGGAATGACAGTGATTTTCCTGTTTTGATTAAACATACTACTCCAGGAACTAGTCTGGAACATACCTTTGGGTTTTGTCTGGAATTCATATAAAAATTTCTGTTCTCTGCTAATCTTGAATAGGTGAACATAATAAAGATAATTTTATTATAGAAGTCAGGATTTCTTATAGATGCTTAACTTTATAACATTATGTACCTGAAATATGAATAAATCAGGTTTTAGCAACAGAGATAGTTTTGTAGTTCCTCAGATAGTTCAGATATTAAGAGAAGACATTGAGAAATAAATTTCCACCCTCATAGTTGACTTTTTTTCTTACTAACAATAACATCATAATTAAAAATTTTAAATTATCCACATTTTCACCACTCTGATACATCAGCTGTTTTCCTTTGTGTTGTTTTTTGGTTAATATTGTATCCTAATACAAGACTTATAAGTTGTCAAAGTTGCTGCACAGTCATAAGTAGTTTCAGTGTATAAATATTAATTACATTTTTGTACTATAAGTTAGTTCATGGCTGGACATTTACCCTATTTTTAAGTGTTTATATTATAATGATGGTGGCATTTCAGAAGGGTATATACATTTCCAAGATGTGATCCTTATAGATAGAAGAATGTAATAACCCTTTTGGGCGAGTGTTAGTTAAGGGGGTAGTGTGTGGTATATGTGCTGAATTTGCTAGCTTTTAGCAGTTATTTCTGCATTTTCAGGGAGAGAATTAACACACCAGCTACTTTCAGTGCTGCCTCCACTCCCCAGTAACATGTGGATTCTGAGGGACCTTGTTAGTGATGACTTTGTTTTGTAGCTTTTATTTTCTATCTTGAGACCCCTTGGGATTGAATTAAAGGAACTTTGAAAAACAATCATTCTTTTATAAAAAGAAATCAGAATTACTTTAAGGTTTTTAAACAATATCAAAGAAAAGCAGATTTTTTGTACTTTTTTACTTTTTCAGCAATGGGTGGGTAGTTTTAATCATTTAAGTCATTATTTGGAGTTAGGATGCAAGTATACTTATATATTTAATATATATTTGTGTCTATGTGCCAGAGTAGTAGTTATCCAACAGGTTTTCAGAAGTGGAAAAAGAAGAAAGTTTTTGTTATTGAATTAATTAACCTAAACACAATTGAATATTGATAACTTGAAAAGTATAGGGATCAAATTTCAGCTTTTAGATCTCTGTTTATATCAAAAGCAGTACTGCTGAAAGCGTTTACTTGAATTTAACATATAGAGTAAAAATATATATATATAATCACCCATTATTTTTTCACCTAGTAATTATATATGAATATACTCAATAAATCTTTAATGACAGTGTATTATGCACTTGAGGCTAAGGAAGTGGTTTTACTTTAAAGTATATTACTCAACCTATCAACAAATGTGTTTGCTTAGGTTTCAGTAAGAAGCAGCAAAATCTAGTTGTTATTGGTTGTATTTTTTTCCCAAAAGGAAAATAGTGATTGAGAGTTAAAGCAAATTTCATTTCTATGCTTTATCCTCCAAAGCTGTTAGAATGTTAACTCGCTAATAGTAGTTACAGAGAATTGGTACAAATACTGAAAATCTCAAGAGTTTTTCTTTGACATTAGGTGAGAGCTCCACCTTGTGATCTTTGAGCATATTTCTTAAAAATTAATAACCTACATACAGTAGGCCTAAAATGTTGTGGTGAGTTTGACTATTAAACTTACACTTTTATTTGAGCTTTATGTATTCTTAAAATTTCTGGATTCCCAATTTAGGTCAAATGGCATTAAGTACATTTAAAGACTTTGTGAATTTTTAATGAAAATCTTTGAGGGAGGCAAATTGTACTTATATATAGCTATAAACGTTTAAAATAAAAAGGGAAAAATTCTAAGTTCTTCTTGCAGATAAAGTTTATATTCTTGAAAGAAAAGTAAAAGCTCAGGATACATGGACTTTAATATTATGTTTAATAGTAAGTGGCAGTAGGCGCTTTGTCTTACTGTTACAGGTAGTTCCATAAGGGCAAGGATCATTGATCCCCTGTTCATCACTGTACACCTAGTGATCACCATTACATTTAACACATGGTAGATACTTTTACTTGGATGGATGGATTTTTTAATATTTAGAAACTTGAAAAAGCAGGTGTTTCACTGGGATAGAGAGTTGGCTAGTTTAATAGTTTTTTCTAAACCTATTAGACCATGGGAAAATGCTTCTTTTTAAAATACAGATACCTTGTCTGGGAGATTTACATCTTTATAAATTCTGTTTTTCTTTTGTGTTTGCTTTGGTTTCTAATTACCAAATATGTGTTAGTATCGCCCTACTTTGAGCAAAATAATTTGACCTGGCAAGACTTCTTATACACTAGAAATTAATTTTGTGTTATTTAGAGGAATATAGTATATCATACAATACCTGTTTTATTTAGTGAAGTGAAAGTGTTTATCACTAAGTCGTGGTCTGACTCTTTGTGATCCCATGTTCTGTAGCCCACCAAGGCTCCTCTGTCCATGGGATTTCCTAGGCCAGAATACTGGAGTGGGTAGCCATTCCCTTCTTGAGGGGATCTTCCTTACCCAGGGATTGAACCTGGGTCTCCTGCATTGCAGGCAGATTCTTTGCCATCTGAGCCACCAGGGAAGCCTGTTTTATTTAATGCTGTCTGCTTTTCAGAGCTGAGTCATTTTTTATGTCCCTTGGGAGCATACATTTATGAACTGTCTTTAAAGTCTGCTTAAAAACTGTGTATTAATATTTAGGGAATGCTGTGTATTTAGGGAACTGTGTATTTAGGGAATGCACGGAGTTTGGTTTTATAAAGCGTTCAAATGAAGGGGTGGGGGCAGGTAGGGAAACAGACACAGCAAGTCTTTATTTCCATTTTGTCATCTAGATGATGTGTTGATTAGAACTGATTAACTCTATACCTTTCCAACTCACTAAATAAAAATCAAAATAGTTCTCTTTTTTTAAAATAGTTTTCTTTCTAAAATAAGTTGGGGGCTTCCCTGGTGGCTCAGTCAGTTGTAAAGAATCCACCTATCAATGCAGGACATGGGTTCGGTCCTTGGTCTGTGAAGATCCCATATGACACAGAGCAACTGAGCCCATCTGCCACAATTACTGAGACTGCTCTCTAGAGCCCACATGCTGCAGATACTGAAATCCATGTACCTAGGGCCTGTGCTCTGTAACAAGAGAAGCTACTGCAATGAGAAGCTTGTGCACTGCAGCTAGAGAGTAGCTCCTGCTTGCTGCAACTAGAGAAGAAAGCCATGCATCAATGAAGACCCAGCACAGCTCAAAATAAATAAAATAATAAAATAAGTTGGGATTTTTAGGAGGCTGGAGTGTATCCTACATGTGATGATGAGTCCCAACTCTGATATACAATTACATATTAGTAGCCATTTATGATGTGTTTTAGAGATTTAAAATTAATGGAAAAATTGATCAGTTTCAATTTAGAGCATTCATGAGATGAACTTCTCATCACTATGTGGTATTTGAAGATTTATTAATTATTTGATATGTTTAGTCTTTAGGTGGCCACCAAGTATAAGATTCACTTGGAAATAAAAGCATAAAGTTTTAAAACAAAGTTATACATAAGATTAAAAGCTTCAGACCCAGCCTATTTTCTCTTTTATAGGCTTTTCATTTGCTTTTTTAGATCACCCTCTTACTGGGAAATTGCATCTTCCTATGGCCAGGCTTAGTTGGTCACAAATGTATTCATCTGTTGTTCATATGACATTACTGGTATTTAAATTGATTATAAGTTCCTTGAAGGAATAGATCAATCTGGGCTAACATTTTTTTCCATTTTCCTGTTAAATGCAGGTGGTATTATCATGAAGTAGTTAGTTATTAAAAAACAGGCTTTGAATCTCTGTTTTTATTTTCTGTGATAGAAGAATCTGTTTTTAAAATGTTTCAAAATTATATCTTAGATTTTTAAAATTAGCTCCTTTTAACTATACATCATAAGCAAAAGCTAGAGAATTTTTAGGCATTTTGTATTATGGTTTAAACTTGTCATAAAGATTTTACAATGAGTAAGTCACATTGTGTTTCTAGTTAGGGCATCTGTCTTTTTTAAGCCATACTAGAGAATTATAACAAATTCTAAAAAAATAATTGTAATAGAAGCTTCTTTCTTTGTATTTGTTGTTACTATTGTGGGGCTACAATAGTTGCAACAAATCCATATCTAGAAAAAGCAGTCAAATGCAAAGGATAGAAATCCTTATTTACTAAAACACTTTAGCAGACACTTGGAAATTTAGTTTTTGGGTATATACCCTTCCCAACATTTTTGGTGTGTTTATAATAAATATGGCATTTCTTCTACCCCACCCCCCATCCTTTTTAAAGGAATTGTCTGCCTTAGAAGAAAGACGCAAACCATCATTTTACCCACATAAATATATGACTACATTTCTGACATTGGGGCGTTACAGAAGATGATAAAGAAATGATAGCAGCTCCAGAAATACCAACTGATTTTAATCTACTTCAGTAAGTATATTATGATAGTTTCTAAATACATGTTTTTTCCACAAAATGGGAACTGTATTAACTTCAGTTAAAGTTACTTCTGCTTGAGAAGATACAGTGTTTCAGTATAAGATAGCATGCATACTTTGAAATAGTTTATACCAATGCTTACTAGATTCTGTAATAGTAATTCCATGCCTTTTTTTGTAGTGTGCTTATTTTGTAATTTAGATACTGGAGAATTTATTATTTTTGCTGTTCAGTTCTTCGAGTCCATACTTGGTTTTACAATAACAACTGTTTTGAAGGGGGTGTCATGAAATTCTTACGTGTTCTCATTAGTAAGGAATATATACCATGCAATAGCATTTAGGATATAATGTCAGATTGTCAGATTTCTGTTTAAAATCAAGTGACAGACTGAAACAGATGTAGGAGGTTAAGACATGCTCTCCTTTTTTTCCCCAAAAACAAATTACATGCTCATTGGTTCATAAAGTGATTTCAACATAGGTATTTTCTTTACCCTTGTCTTAAAAGCTGCTTATATGCCTTCCTCAACTTTTATTCTCATTACTCTTTAGTGTTTCATGTAGGAAAGAATTTGAGCTACTATTTTCAGTAGTGATTTAAATTCTAAGCTCCAGTTTCATGAGATGCCTAAGAGAAGAGTGAACCTTTAAACTGCTCGTGGACCCTATTAACTTTACACACACATATACCACACTATGTTTGTTATTAGGATCTTTAAAAGACTTGATTTTAAAACATATCCTGGTTGCTAAAAATTTTGAAAACGACAGATATCCTCATACATATTGGTGTCTGGTGTCTGCTTTTGATATTTTTTAGATTTTCATTTAAAAAGTAATTTTATCATTTTCAGACTGTTGAGTCTACTAGGATATTTATTACCAGTATTTCAAAGCATGTTTTTTAATATGATTTTAGTCCCAGTTTATATTGACTCTTCTTAGTTTCTTGAAGAAAGCTTCTTGTTTTTCTTTTAGTTTCTTTGAGGGAGGATATGGGATAATCTTAAAAAAAGTAATTTTTGGTTTGACTATTACAATATTATCTTATGAAGTTTCTTGAACGTGTTAATACAGTAGAGATAATTTTAAAAGTTTTTGTTATAGAGTATTGACTATTAGACTATCTCAAGTAATTAGGACCTGAAATAGGATAATCAGTTCAGTTCAGTTGCTCAGTCATGTCTGACTCTTTGCAACCCCATAGACTGCAGCACGCCAGGCTTCCCTGTCCTTCACCAACTCCCGGAGCTTGCTCAAACTCATGTCCATCGAGTTGGTGATGCCATCCAACCATCTCATCCCCTGTCGTCTCCTCCTGCCTTCAATCTTGCCCAGCATCAGGGTCTTTTCCAATGAGTCAGTTTTTCGCATCAGGTGGAAATAGGATAATAGATAAGAGGAAATTGCTATTGTGGAGGTAAACTAGGCAGTATTTGATTGGGTATGTGAGGTTGGGGCAGGGTAAAGAGAAAGGAGTGGAAGATTCATTCCTGTGACAGATGACTAATTGAAGTTTCAGACCACTAAAAGGTTAACCCAGTATACTCTGTGAACATATTAGCATATTGTAATTTCACCTAGGATAGATTTTTGTTGTTTTTATCTTAAAAACAAAGGGAAGCGATAGAGAAAGACAGACTCAGAAGAATATTTCTTCTCTGGTTTGGGAATTTTTAGACTGTCACCCTGATTACTCCAGTTTTCTTCAGAAGGTTTTCCAGTTAGTAATTAAACCTGTAGTGGCTCATTCTTTTAGTTGGGATAGCCTGGAGATGAGAATTCAGAGTGTAATTGAGCCATTGATTACTCTTTGGTCATTGGAATATTGGCAAAGACTAGTGATTGCTGACTTGGAGCATTTACTGAGCTTTCTAAGGGAGCTAGTGTCCCACCCATGTTTTGGGGAAGAAAAAAGTATTACACACCAGGATGTTTAAAAACATTTTCGATTTTTTTTTTTTTTTTGCAAAGCCATTTAGGCATGTGGGAAGATTATTGATGACAGCAGTCTTAAAGATGTAAGAGGTGTGAGTTTCAGGGTTAATGTTAAGTAGTCATTCAGGTTTTGGTGCATTAACTATGGGAAATGGTGTTTATTACAGGCTATTTTCCTCTCAGCATTGTAGGACATAGTTAGGATTGCCAGTATCTTCTATACATTGCTTACATAACTTTGTAGGTAAGTGCTATAAATAGTAATTTTTTACCCTGCTAACACCTTAGCCATTATTTTACATTTATAAAAAGTATTCCTAACTCACAGCCTCTGGACAACTGGTTATTATAGCAATAAAAATGGAAATAGAAGAAGTTTAATTAGAGAAGACTAGCTTTAGAAATCGGGGAAGGCAATGGCACCCCACTCCAGTACTCTTGCCTGGAAAATCCCGTGGACGGAGGAGCCTGGTAGGCTGTAGTCCATGGGGTCGCGAAGAGTCAGACACGACTGAGCGACTTCACTTTGACTTTTCACTTTCATGCATTGGAGAAGGAAATGGCAAGCCACTGCAGTGTTCTTGCCTGGAGAATCCCAGGGACAGGGAAGCCTGGTGGGCTGCAGTCTATGGGATCGCACAGAGTCGGACACAACTGAAGCGACTTAGCAGCAGCAGCTTTAGAAATATAGCCTTTCACTTGGATTCTATTTATTTTAAAAACAAAACTGATAATAGTTTTACACATTGAAAATGGTACAACTTTTATCTTCTATGTGTTTTTTAATTCTAAAAGCCTTTGTGAGTGACCCAGATACCAAGTATGCCTTGCTTTAAGCATTTAAGGGTGAGTATGTTTCTACTATTTAGATAGATGGACCCAGTTTTTCATATATAGGAAGCATCACCCATGTATATTTAAATTGATTTACTTCCATTATCCCTTGGGCTTCCCTCGTAGCTAAGTCGGTAAAGAGTCTGCCTGCAATGCAGGAGACCTGGGTTCCATCCCTGGGTCAGGAATATCCCCTGGAGAAGGAAGTAGCAACCCACTCCAGTATTCTTGCCTGGAAACTCCATGGACAGAGGAGTCTGGCAGACTACAGTAGTCTGTGGGGTTGCAAGAGTCCAACACGACTGAGCTAAGCACATATGCACACTTCCATTATGCCCTAGAAAATATGGATTATACACAGCACCCCTTCTACTCCAAAATGAGGGGCAAAATGAGAACTATAAATTGGTGTCTTAGAGATTAAACAGACTTCAGAGAGTTCCTTGTTTCCTGCATAAATATTATTTGTAAATGTGAAGATTGAGAGGTTGTCAGTTGTTCAGGGTCACACAGTTTGCTAGTACTGTATTAACTAGAAACAGTTCTCTTGACTAGCTCACTACCTTTTTACTTTATAAAAGATTTTCATCAGTTAGCATACTTCCCTACTCCGTTTCAAATGATTTAGTTTGTAAAAATGTTTATGTATAGTCTTTCAGAAATACATGTTACACTTAGATTTATAAATATTTTGGGATGATGTAGGAAAGGTCATAAGAGCCTTAATATTGCTAAAATTACCTAATAAAGGTTATCTCATACCTAGTGCTAAAATATTGGAGAAGGCAATGGCACCCCACTCCAATACTCTTGCCTGGAAAATCCCATGGATGGAGGAGCCTGGTAGGCTGCAGTCCATGGGGTCGCTAAGAGTCGGACATGACTGAGCGACTTTACTTTCACTTTTCATTTTCGTGCATTGGAGAAGGAAATGGCAACCCAGTCCAGTGTTCTTGCCTGGAGAATCCCAGGGACAGGGAAGCCTGGTGGGCTGCTGTCTATGGGGTCGCACAGAGTCGGACACGACTGAGGCGACTTAGCAGCAGCAGCAGTGCTAAAATACAGTTTACCTGAGCACCATGATCTCTGAATCAAAAAATGAAACCAGCCATTCTAATAGAACAGCACATTTCTTAGAGTTAGAAGTTTGAGAGCCCCTGTTTTCATTTTTATACTCTGGTTAAAAGTTAACGAGAAATGTTTAGACGTTTGTGTTTTAGATTAATGTTTTTGTGTTATATAATTTTATATGTTTGGTAATATGCTACGATATGATACTTTGGAAAAGCATCTTAATTACATTTAATACTAATGTAGCTTTGTAATGAGTTAACCTGGCCTTTCTTTTAGAAAATACGGCAAAATTTAGAAACTCCATTTACTTTTCTAAGACAGCTTTTAAATAATTGCTTATCTTTTTGTCATAGGGAGTCAGAAACACACTTTTCTTCTGACACAGATTTTGAAGACATTGAAGGAAAAAACCAAAAGCAAGGCAAAGGAAAAGTATGTACAGAATATATGTCTTTATTTTTGTTCTTTAGCTCATAATTACACATATGAATATATATATGCATATATATTTTTAGTTACGTCTCAGATGTTGTTTTCTTTTAAAAATGCTTTTTTCCACTGATAAGTATGGTAAGCTTTTGAACACATGTGGTTTCTTTGACTTCTAGACCAAATACCTTTTGATTCTCTACTTCTACTACTATAAAGTTGGAATTAATAAGTCATTATTTCCAGTAGTTTATTTTATAAAGCATTGTATGCTAAAGCAAAATGTGATATTCTATTGGTTTTATTTTTACTGACATGAGTAGTCCAATATAAAGCAAATTGGTAAATTTCTTTCTCTAAAGTACCCTAAAAATGTAACCTATGAGGTTTACTATTGACAGTGACTCTTTATGAATAATGTCAAGGATAAAAACGAACAAAGTGAAGTTCTGAGTCAATAGAATGCAAGTTTAGAGTATGAGTGGATAGCCTGAGAGATGTGGATAACTTAGTGAATGGTTAAATTATTTTGGAAAGTACCTTTGACTCTGTGCATGTGTAAATACGTTGTGCAAAAGATGACTCTTTTTGTTCAGCATTTTCTTTGCCAAAATGAATTCTGGATTCATATTTTCTCATGACACATTTACTTAAAAATGTCTAAATAATGCTGAAATGTATGATGAACAGAGTAAAAATTTCTCATTTTAAATATGTAAACATTTTGATGAACATACACACATATATAAACATGCATGTAGAATTTTACTTAAATGGAATCAAACTATGCAAACTGTTTCATTTGCTTTTAAAACTTAATGGTATGTTGTCAGAAGCTTTCCTATCAGTGAATTTTTCCCCTCTGTAATTTTTGATGGTGTCATAGTATCACATGTTTTAAAAAATTTTTATTTATTTATTTGCACTGGGTCTCAGTTGTAGCATGTGGGATCTAGCTCCCTGACCAGGGATCAAACTTGGTTCCCTTGCATTGGGAGCACGAAGTTCCAACCACTGGACCACCAGGGAAGTCCCATAGTATCACATTTTATATATGGAACATAATTTATTTAACTAGTCCTTGGAATATCTTTTTAGAGTGCACATAATCCATGTGTTTCATATTTCCTATGCACTCTTAGTCTCTTAAAAAGTAGTAGTATGAGAGAGAACATGTGAATGAATACACATGTTAACGCATGACTACCCAAATACAGCCATAACTCTAGTGGGTAGTTAACAGTTATTCATTAGAAAATCATTTTTTATTGGTTCTGTAGCCATCTTTCAAAACTGAAATTCTGCTTTTGGCTTTGATTTAATTTGCAAGTTGGGATAAGACTTATAGTGGCATCTGAATAGAGTAGTCACTGCCCTTGGTTATTAGGGGGTCAGATCAAAGATTTATTATAACAGTAATCATATTTTGACCCTATACCATGTACGTTCGATGCACTGTGCTAATAATTTTACCTATTATCTAACATTTGAACAACCCCGTAGATTAGAAAACTTCCTTATTTTTATAGACAGTAAACTGAGATCTGTTGAAGCTTAATGGTTGAGGAATTGAGCCCACATTTGTTGAAAGATGGTACTCTTAATCCACTATAGTATATACTACCTCATAGTCTTTTCTTAATAGGTTTTCCCCCCTACAAGATTAGCTTGTTTACTTCTTGTACTTCCAATATTGTCCGCCTTTGCATATTGTTTTTTGTAGCACAGCATATCCATTGAACCATTTTAATTGTACTAAGTAGTTTTGCATACAAACAGGGAATATTGAGGCATATGATAGATAAATTAAAAATATATAGCTCCATGTTAATTAACATGAACATTTTATACTTCTAGTATATACTTTGTAGTTGAGCTTTTCTTTTACCCTTATCTCTGAAATTTTTTCTGTTTTTTTTGCTGGGGACAAAAGCCTCTCTTTCTTCAATTAGGAATTAGTGACTTAGGTTCACAAAGACTGAATATCATTAACAAAATAAGGTAAATTAACAAGTAGTATCTCTCATTGGTTAGGAAGGGATTTGAAGTAGTTCCTAAGAGTAGGGTGGTTTTAGATTCTTGAAGGAGAAAGAACCCTTTATAGAACAAAGCATGGAAACATACAGTCAGTGGCAGTGACTATAGACCAGCGATCTGCAAACTATGGCCTGTTTTTATACTACCCCGAGTTAAGAATGGTTTTTACATTTTTTAAGGATAGTAAAGGTAAAGAATATGTGACAGAGACAGTAATGTGGCCTGCAGAGCCTTAAAAGTATTTACTATCTGATGCTTTACAGAAAGTTTGCTCTAGATCATAGAAATGTGTAGATCTAGAAGAGACCGTCAATCATCTGTTCTAATCTGTAAAGATTTTAATACAACTCTGGCATTTTAGAAAAGAGAACTCTGAAATGGGGAGTGACTTTTTAAAAATAATGTATAAATTGGAGGTGTTTTATATCTGGGGCATGTGGGCAACTGTTTCACTGATTATGAAGTCTCCACACCCAACATCGACAACTTTCTTATAAAGGGGCTTCACTTCCATAGTATTTGTTAATTGAATGTTCATGATAAATAAGTGTTGAAGGGAAGGCCCAGAACAAAAATGAGATTGATATACCCATTCAAACTTCTTAGAATTGTCAATTCAGTGCAGTGATTTATAAGACTAATGATAGTTATCAAGTTAAAATGTTGAACTAATTAGAAGTTAATTATTTCACAGAGTTTTGTTACTGCTGCTGCCCACTACAGTCTGTACCCTAAAGCAACAATCATATGAAGTAGGCACTGTTTTCTTTTTTTACTTTTATCCTCACTTTGCAAATTAGAAAATCTCTCTGAAGCATAGTGTGGTTAAGTAATGTGCCGAAGATCCTTCAGCTAACAGGAGTAGAAATTTGAGACCCAGTAGTCTGTCAAATCTACAGAGACTGTGCTCCAAACTGCAGTGTTACATGAGGTATATGGCAGCATAAGTGAAAAAAATCGGTACCACAAAGAGGCTGTCATAACCATGTAATTTTACTATGACATGTGTATGGCACTCTGCTTTAGGTCAGGTTTGAGTATTTTATAATTATGCACCCTATCAGCTGCTTCTGTAGCTTTATTTTGAATTCTCAAGGATAAGAAAATAACTTAATCAATTTGTATCTTTATGCAGACTTGTAAAAAAGGCAAAAAAGGTCCAGGAGAGAAGGGCAAAGGTGGAAATGGAGGAGGAAAACCTCCTTCTGGTCCAAACCGAATGAATGGTCATCATCAACAGAATGGAGTGGAAAACATGATGTTGTTTGAAGTTGTTAAAATGGGCAAGAGTGCTATGCAGGTAATGTTTATTGTGTTCTTCCCAGTTCATTTGTACATTGAGAACTTTAGTGAGTTATATAAAATATTTTCCTGATTTTTCTAATATGTAAAAAAAAATTTTCACACTACTTACTATAGAAAAGCAACAAACTAGTCGGGAAACTAGGAATCTTATCAGTTCAGACATAAGACCAAGCTGTGTCTTGAGTCATTTTCTTCTGTATTATTTTTTTAATGGCATCTCACAAAAAATTATTTGGTCAAAAAATATGCTGCTATAAACCCTGACTGTGATGTCTCAATTTCCTCTGAATTTATATAGTGGCTGTTAAAACATGAAATTCTTTACACATACAGAATTCTTGGTTGAGTGACCTAATGTAATCACTATCCACTTGAGTGAATTATTTTGATCACTATTGTCTATTCCAGATTTTATTACTTGTGCTGTTTCTTAGCACAGAAGTACAAAGTTAGAGTCACCCATGTCAAATTATCTTAATTTTGTTTCTTCATAATTTTATGACAGCAGAAACTTTTTGGCTTTATACCCATGTGGTTTTTAAAAATTGAATCAACACTATACTCATATACATGTTTAATGAAATTATTATAAAATATTAATTGAAGCTAATAAATAAAATTTTTTTACATGTAAGGGATTGTTAGCTTTTGAACCATCACCAATTGTATAGTGTAGTGTAGTTTCTTGAATTAACTCATTTATTCATATATGGTTGGCTTTCATATAGTTGTAATTAGGATGTGGATTTTATTTCTTATTTAATATTTTAAATTATTGTTTTGTGTACACATTAAAAAAATAATGTCGTCTTATATTACTGTGCTATGGTTTATTTAGTCATTCCCTAATTCAAAAATTATCCTCCCCTCTCTAGTTCCCATTTTGGATTAATTTTATTGAAGAGATAAATTATCTCTGTCATATTGTATACCATTTCGTTACTTTCCTTTTTATATTTATATTGTACTTTTTGTCTGTAATATTTTGTTCTAAGTGGTTAAATGCATTAATCTTTCTTTCTGATATTTTGTCATTTTTGTTACCATCATAAATCTCAACTTATATCTACAACTAATTAGGCTATTCTATTTTTGTCTAGTTTGTAGGTTTTTTTTTTTTAACTTTTTGGCACATCAGAAATTTTTAATAGAAAATGTGAGGGCTTAGCTTTATATTGGAGAAGGCAATGGCACCCCACTCCAGTACTCTTGCCTGGAAAATCCCATGGATGGAGGAGGCTGGTGGGCTGCAGTCCATGGGGTCGCTAAGAGTCGGGCACGACTGAGCGACTTCACTTTCACTTTTCACTTTCATACATTGGAGAAGGAAATGGCAACCCACTCCAGTGTTCTTGCCTGGAGAATCCCAGGGACGGGGGAGCCTGGTGGGCTGTCGTCTATGGGGTTGCACAGAGTCGGACACGACTGAAGTGACTTGGCATAGCTTTATATTTCTTTTTGTTAATGGTATATCAGTGAACATTTTCCTTATTTTTGTGTTGCTTATGGTTTGTCATATGTTGAGATTGTACCTTTATGCCATTTGTCTTCTAAATGTACTTTCCCCCTTAAACGCAGTATATCCACAGTATCCATTGATTTCCCTGCATCATTTCTCCACCTCTAGTTTGTTTTGTGTACTCCCACTTGTGTTATCTTTCTAACACCAAATTTGATCAAGAGAGTCTTCTGTTGACAACCTTCTAAGATCCTTCCTTATCTAACAGCCCAGCCCTGGCTTCTTTATGGCATCCGTACTGTTCTCTAGCCACCGTATGTTCTCTGCCTCTAGACCTTGCTTTTTTCGTCCTGCCCAAAGTAGTCTTTATTTTTCTCCCTTCCATATCACATAGGATTGACTAATTCAAATGTCACTCTTTTAGTGGGGAACGTTCTTGGATTCTATCTCCTTCTCTCCTTGAACGTATTTCTTACTTTTCTCTTTTCAGTAGATTACAGTTGTGCACATGTCCGAATTTGCTTCTAGATTGTTAATGCCTAGATCAGGGACTGTGTATTATTCATTTTTTTGTATCCCTGCTGCTGCTGCTGCGTCGCTTCAGTTGTGTCCGACTCTGTGTGACCACATAGATGGCAGCCCAACAGGGATCCCTAGGATATCCCTATTCCGGTAATTATAAATGAGAGTGAATAAGTACAGGACTCACTGTCAGTTTTAAAATAATTCTTTAAAAAGAAGAAATCATGCATGTGCCCCTAGTTCTATTAGATAATAGATGTTGAATTTTATTGAATGAGTTTTTAGTATACAATTTGATGGTTAAATTTTTAAATATATTTCATCATGATAGCTTGTATTGTTTACTATTTGTATTTGTATTTATTACAGTGGCCTTATATAAATTCTAGTATAATTTCTGTTTTGAGCTTCATGAATAACTTTTTGATAAGACATGGTGATATTTTGTAAGATTTCATTAAATATTTTTGTGTCCTTATTGATGAGAATAGCCCTTGTTCTACTTATCAATTGCTGCATAACAAACACCCCAAACTAAGTGATGTAAAAGAACAACCATTTTTTTATATTATGCTTAGTGATTCTGTGGATCTAGAATTCATACAGAGGTAAATAGGGTTGTCTCTTCTATGCTTCCATCCATGATGCCTGGGGTCTTAGGTGAGATAGCTTTAATGCCTGGAGGTGACAAAAGCAGGGACTGTGATCATTTGGAGACTTTATTCATGTTTGGTGCCTAGTCAGGAGTGACTTGAAGGCTGGGCTCACCTAGAACTGGTACCTTCAGTTCAGTTCAGTTCAGTTGCTCAGTTGTGTTCGACTCTTTGCGACCCCATGAATTGCAGCACGCCAGGCCTCCCTGTCCATCACAAACTCCTGGAGTTCACCCAAACTCATGTCCACTGAGTCGGTGATGCCATCCAGCCATCTCATCCTCTCTCGTCCCCTTCTCTTTCTGCCCCCAATCCCTCCCAGCATCAGAGTCTTTTTCCAATGAGTCAACTCTTCGCATGAGTTGGCCAAAGTATTGGAGTTTAGCTTCAGCATCAGTCCTTCCAAAGAAATCCCAGGACTGATCTCCTTTAGAATGGACTGGTTGGATCTCTTTTAAGTCCAAGGGACTCTCAAGAGTCTTCTCCAACACCACAGTTCAAAAGCATCAGTTCTTCGGCACTCAGCTTTCTTCACAGTCCAACTCTCACATCCATACATGAGCACAGGAAAAACCATAGCCTTGACTAGACGGACCTTTGTTGGCAAATTAATGTCTCTGCTTTTGAATATGCTATCTAGGTTGGTCATAACTTTCCTTCCAAGGAGTAAGCGTCTTTTATCTTCATGGCTGCAATCACCATCTGCAGTGATTTTGGAGCCCCAAAAAATAGTCTGACACTGTTTCCACTGTTTCCCCATCTATCTGCCATGAAGTGATGGGACCAGGTGCCATGATCTTAGTTTTCTGAATGTTGAGCTTTAAGCCAACTTTTTCACTCTCTTCTTTTAACTGTCATCAAGAGGCTTTTTAGTTCCTCTTCACTTTCTGACGTAAGGGTGCTGTCATTAAGTACCTACAAATGGTCCTTCCATGTGACTTTGGCTTCTTACTTTACTGTAAGAAGTAGCTTCTGGGGTAGAGAGACTGTACTGAGAGGCAGTGTCTAGTTCCATAGGGCTGCGAGAACCCAGTGCAGAAGTTGAATAGCCTTCTATGACCTAATCTTGGAAGCGTCGTTTTTACTGCACTCTGTTCTAGAGAAGGGGACATAGACTTCATTTCTTTTTGAGGAGCAATGTCAAACAACTTGGGGCCATGTTTTTAAACTTCCATAGTCACGTAATATATTCTCTTGATATTTATTGCTTGTATCATATTTGAGAATCATCTTAAAAACGTTTCTTTCATAAATTGAGTTGGTCAACATACACAAGCTGCTATAAAATATAGAAAAAGACGAAAATCTAGAAATTAAACATTTTTTAAGAAAATGTCCAATCTCCATGAGCCAGATAAGTCTTAAATAATATTTCCTTTTTCTTTTTTTGTACATCAAGTTGTATGTATTTTATTAATTCATTTCATACTCAGATTCCGTATGTATTTAACTTAAAACATTTTCCTTCCTGAGTTTTTATTTTTATATTAACTTTTTTATCACCCTAATTTTAAAATTTTATTTAAAAATTGTTTTTATCTGTCTTGTGGTTTCCTCTTCTGTCCACAAAGGAATATAGTACTGCTTTTATTTATTTGCTGAGCTGTGCAGCATGCAGGATCTTAGTTCCCCAACCAAAAGTCAAACCTGCTCCCACTGCAGTTGAAGTACAGAGTCTTAACCACTGGACTGCCAGGGAGGTCTCAGCACTACTATTATTTTTTAGTTCTCTTCTTTTTTTAAAAAATTACTTTATTGAGATATACTTCACAAACCATGAAATTCACTGTTATAAGGTGTACATTTAATGGTTTTTAGTACATTCACAAGAGTTGTGCAGCCATCACCACAGTCAGATTTTAGAATTTTTTCCATCCCCAGAAAAAAAACCTCATGCCATTAGCAGTCACTTTCTCCTCACCTGACTGAAAGTCTGCTGCTGCTGCTGCTGCTGCTGCTGCGTCCCTTCAGTCGTGTCCGACTCTGTGCGACCCCATAGATGGCCTCCTACCAGGCTCCTCTGTCTCTGGGATTCTCCAGGCAAGAACACTGGAGTGGGGTGCCATTGCCTTCTCCGGACTGAAAGTCTAGGCAACCATGAATGTACTTTATATAAATTTGCCTATTCTGGATATTTCATATAAATGAAGTCATACAAATATATGATTGTTTTTGAGTGGCTTCTTTGGTTTAGCATAATGTTTTTAAGGTTCATCCATGGTGTGGCATGTGTTACAACTTCATTATTTTTTATTGCCAAATAATACATTCCATTGTATGGATAGACCATATTTTGTTTATCTGTTCATCCCATGATGTACCTGTAGTTTATTTTTACCTGTTGACTTTTGTGAATAATGCTGTTATATGATTATTACTAAATAAGGTTTTGTTTGGATGTTTGTTTTTATTTCTCTCGGGTAATATACTTAAGAGTTGAGTTGCAAGGTCATTTAACTCTTTAACCTTTTGAGGAGCTACCAAACTGTTGTTTTCAATGCGACAGCACCATTTTACATTTTTACTAGCAGTGGTTTAGCATTCCGTTTCTCCAAATTCTTGCTAGCGTTTGTTATTGTCTTTCCTTTTTTTATTACAGCCATCTTAGTGGGAGTGAAGTGGTATCTTCTTGTGGTTTTGATTTCCATTTCCTTTGTGGCCAATTACATTGATCATCTTTGCAAGTGCTATATAGGCCATTTGTGTATCTTCTATATAGCACTTATTCCAGTCCTTTGCCTATATTTTTAATTGGGTTATTTGGCTTTTTAAAATTACAGAATTACAGTTCTTTATCTTTCTGGGCATAAATTCCATATCAGATGCATGATTTGTAAATATTTTCCCCCATTCTGCGGGTTATCCTTTCACTTTCTTAATGGATTCCTTTCAAGAACAAAGTTTTAATTTTGGATAGGTCAAACTTATTCTTTCTTTCATCTTGTGCCTTTGGTCTAATATTTAAGAACGATTTGCCTAACATGATTATGAAGTTTTTCTTCTGTAAATTTAGTTTTACTAAATTTAGTTTTAGCTCTTACATTTAGGTCTTTGATCCATTTTCAGTAAAGTATTGTGTATGATGTAAGAAAGGGTCCAACTTCATTGTTTTGCTTACAGATGTCCAGTTGTCCCAGCACCATTGGTTGAAAAGACTAGTTTTTCTGTGTTGAATTGGGTTAACATCCTTGTCAAAAATCAAATGACTGTCAGTCTAAGGATTTATTTCTGGACTTGAAATTTTATTTCAGTAATCTTCATAACTGTCCTTATGCCAGTAGCTTTGTAATAGGTTTTAAAGTCATGAAGTGTGAGTCCTCTGACACTGTTCTCTTTTCAAGACTATTTTGACTATTCTGTATACCTTGCATCACCCTAAGGATTTTAGGATCAAGTTTCCAATTTCTGCTAAGAAGCTAATCAGCTGGCATTTTGATAGGGGTGGCATTGAGTCTATAGATCAGTTTGGAGGGTACTGTCATCTAACAACATTAGGTCTCCAGATTCATGAACTATCTTTCTTTTGGTGTTTATTTAGCCTTCAATTTCTCTTTTTTATTAATATGGGATTATTAGCACTCACTCGAGAAAAAGTGTTATTTTATTTGCATTTCCTCATTGACCCAGGCATTTACTTCTTTTTAAAAATTTTGTAAAGTTTTCATTCCACCAGCATTGTAAATATTTAGATACTACTAAGTGCAATACTTTTGTCAACTATTTTAATATTTTCTAAGATGTTTATAATATCACTAAGAAATTTCAGTTTATAAAGTTGATTCCTACCGTTTTCAGATTCCTTTTAATTCAAAAGTTAAGGACGATGGATCATCGTTATGTATAATCAGGTGATGGATTTACTGAATTTGATTTCATTTTATTGTTAAAATGTAAATTTTGGTATACAAATATGTATTTATTGAAGTAATGTGATGCCACTTATTGTTGCATCTTAATGACGTTGATCTGAATTAAATCTTAGAATGTTAGAAAAAGCTAATGTTTTTTCTCCCCTTCTTGCTGTAGTCGGTAGTAGATGATTGGATAGAGTCATACAAGCATGACCGAGATATAGCACTTCTTGACCTCATCAACTTTTTTATTCAGTGTTCAGGCTGTAAAGGTAAGATATATTTATTTTGGAATCAGAATATTCCCAAATGTTATCTTCTTTTTTGTTTCACCTAAAGATTATTAACATTTTGTGTGGAAAATAATGCCAAGATGTTGAGTTATTTGCATTATAACTATACAAAATATGTAAAGTAAAAAGAGTAAAGAACGAAGAGAGGAAGTCTGTTGAGACTGTTGGATTCTATGTGAAAGTTAATGAAGAACTTGGTAATTTATAATGTTATGTTACTTTTATTAGATATATTTCCCACTTTCAGCATCTGGTTTTAGGAACAAAGAAATGGATTAAGAAGGGAGGAAGAAGATAATGAAGAGATACAGGTTCAAGTGGCAGGGAATTGTAAAGTGTAGGGAGTTAAAAAGTGCCATGAATTACAGTAAGAAAGTAAGTAAGTAGGTAAGTAAGTAACTAAGTAAGTTAAGTAAGGTATTGGTGAAATTTCCAGATTTTTTCCCCTAAAAGAGAAACTCTGGAGTGGGGTCTTGTTTAAAGTGTTTATACTTTATTTTAAAAGATTTTGAATTAAGAGTATGGAAAATATAAAATGTAGAAATGTCTTTCCTGAGACAAAAACTTACAGTGCACACATTTGGCCAGAGGGACAAAACTGTGTAAATTGGGGAGTCTTATACCCTGATGTGAATCCGTAAATGAAGTAGTCAAGATCATGGGCAGGTTCTGACCTAGTCTGTCTCCCTAAACTTGGCCCATCCTTGAAATTCTACAAGAAAAATGCACAGGCAAATAAATGTTACAGAGTTTTCCAAGGCTATTCTTTTTAAAAATGAAAATGGCACCAAAAACATGGGCATTAGAAGTCAGGAGGAGGGAAGATTGCTTAAAAATAGATGGAAAAAATTAAGATGCTAAAGAATGGTTTAAACAGATCTGAAGAAAAGATCCCAAGAAGCAATCTACTCATTTAATTCCATAAAACTTCTTTGAAAATCCTGTCATTGAAATTGGAAAACAAGTAATATTATAAGAACTGATGCATTTTATAGGGTTGATCACAACTTTCAGTGCGATCTTCATATTAAATGTTATATGTGAGGCCTGATAGACAAATCTGTTAACTTCTTGAATCTATGGTCTTCATAATGCCATTAATGTGGTCAGTTTTGAGAATTTTTTAAAAACGTCTGAACTTTAGAGTACAGAGAGTTGCCTAGTTTACTCAGCTTCTTAGCTAGAAATATCTGCGTATCAGTATTAGAAAATTCTACTGAATCTGCTCAGAGGAAGTGTTGTGGTAATGACAGTATGATAAACCAGATAAACTCTTTAGAAAATGAGATATGTTGATATTATTTTTATTTTGCCCATGTCCATTCCATCTTTCTGGAATAGAAGGGCACAAGTACGTGTTTATTGTGTTATGTAATTAAGGGCCATGTCCTTTCTCTTTAAATTTTTTGAAGCGGAAGGTTGATGACAAAACAACTGAACAGGTGCCAGAAATAATTTGATGAGTTGAAATTCAGTCTTAGTTGATCCATTATAGTTTCCTGATTAGGTTTCTAAATAAGCAGTTTTAAAACAAAGCCGTAGTCAGAGCGTTTTCCCTTTATCGGATACATTCCTTTTCTGGCCTCATTGTATTTATAAATAAGGAACTTAACCATTCAACAGTTGGATATATCTTATCATAAATCAGGTTGTGAAGATTTTTTAAAATTGAAGGTATTGAAAACTTAAACACCACTATAATAATAATTTTAGAATCATGGAAGAGTCATAAAGTGGATTTTACCATGTTAAGGTCATTACGTACTTAAACATACTCAAAAAATATTTTGATGGAATTCCTTTTTAAATGAATTAGACACATATTTAAGTATATACAGTGTACTTTAACCTATTCCTGTGGATCTAGGATTGTTATTATGAGTGTCAGTTATTTTACTGTAGTTAATGCTTTTTGTAGCTCTTGAGGTAGGTGGAGAGATGTTTGGCCCCACACTGAGTGGCTCCAGACCGCTCTGTGGTTGGTGATTCTGCAGCCAATGTTGTTTCCTTTTTTCTTTTCTGGTTGACTGTCACTTTTCAGTTTACCAGTTTTTAAATAACTCATTTCATGTCCCCCACACTTTTAAGGCAGTGGGATCTGGCCTGGTGTCCTGATGGCTCCTTCATACCTGCCTCAGAAGAATTAAATGCATGAAGTTTGTGACAGCCACTTTCTTTTCTCTTTATATTTGAGTTTATGACTGTTACATGATTTATTAGATGTGAGGAGGAGCTTTAGAAGTTTGTCAAGCTGTATGCAATATGTTTACTTTGACATATCTAAATGTTTATTTCATATAAATTATTTCAGGGATTGAGTTACTTGTTCTCTAGCATTACCAAATTTACAGTATTTGGGTATAAAGTATGGAAAGTTTTTGAGATATATTCATGGCTCTAAATAAAAATTAAAAACTCCTTCAAAACGTTTTTGAGAATGTGCTTCTTTAGCTGGAGAAATCATGCTTGCTTCCAAATTTGTTATTATTTGTAAACAACCATTTGTTTTTTTTAAGGTGGTAAGTAAGGGTTCTTTTACAGTACCAGTATAAATTGATATCACCTGGGGCTGGGCAACATGATGTTGACTAATAATGTCACAGAAATTATTTATAATTTCTCTTTGCCTTAGCATCAGTTTTCTCATTTGTAAAGCCAGGATTATAGTACCTGCTATACAGGCTTGTTTTCAGGGCTTAAGTGGCCGGTGCATAGGAGGCTCAGTGGATGTTAGTTCATGTTCTAATTCTGCTGGCTTTGTTGGACTACTGGAAGGTCTTAAATTGCATGTCTATAGAGAAGGAGCTCACATAGCTGTTGCTCTTTCAGATTAGGAGTTGGAAAGACAGTATGATGTTTTGTTGCTGTTTTTAGTTTTATATACACACACATGCACACATACACAAAATAGAGCTTGGTCAATTGAAATACATCTATTAATTGTATCTAATTTTTATAATAAATCTCGTCTTCCTGTACCAAGACATTCTTTTATTTTTTGGCTACACCTTGCACCATGCTCGATCTTACTTCCCTGTCCAGAGATGGAACCTGTGCCCCCTGTATTGGGAGCACATAGTCTTAATTACTGGACTGCCAGGGGAGTCCCAAGACATCCTTCTAGATATTATTATATTTATAGTATTCATAGTGATTAGACTGGCAAAGTATAAATAATATAGAAATGTAGTTTAAAAAATTCACTTTTTACAGTTATTCTTTTTTTTTTGGTGACACCCTATCAATGAAAATTCATGTATGACTTCTTGCATTGTCTCCTACTCATACTTTTTCCCTAGAAATTCCTTTTCTGATATTTGACATATACCTGGCTAACTTTTACACTTGTCTTTTATTTTTGAAACATATTAATATTTGATTAACAGTGTTGTGTTAATTTCAGGTATACAACAAAGTGATACAGTTATACTACTACTTGTAATGTGTATCCTTTCTCCCCTCCTATCCCATCCTCCTTTAAAAGGAAATGTCCACTATCAGATTCCTTCTCTGTGAAACACCTACTTACTCAAATCTCAATTCTTTTCTTTCCTTTTTTTTAGCCTATCTTGGTTTTTCCACTCATTAGGGCATTTATTATGTACTACCTTTAATACTTTATCCCTGCCAACCCCCCCACCCCATTATTCTTTGTTTAAACTTACAACTAGGTTACAGACTTCTGGATGAGCAGGAACTACAACTTACTACTTTTGTTTATTTGAAGTCCTTTGAGGTGGATGGTGGGATACAGTTGCCTTATGTACAGTTGTGCTTAATAAAGAAACCTGCCCAAAGTGAATTCTTCCTATTACTCTTTCCCTTATTTTCTTCAGGTTCATCCTCAGGGCTTTAAATGTTATCCTAGATGGCTGCCTCATTATTGATGACATATGTTTTATATTAAAGAATTTAGCCAATATACATATTCTAGGAGTGAGTAAAGTGAGTTAGGTAGAAATGGCTAAGGCTGATTGTTCCATGAAAAGAAAGAGAAGATACCTGTCAGAAGTGTGGGTCTGTTTTCTTATATATGTTGAGAATGGTGTTTGTGCTTTATAGGATTGAGTATCATGGTGAAGATCACGTGATATAGAAGTATACCTTATTGTGTGACTGTAGACATATTAGTGTTAGAGATGGACTTAGAAGTTCTCTATTTTTTTATTTACCATGTATTAACTTCTTACTCTTTGAAATTTCAGGTGTTGTCACAGCAGAAATGTTTAGACATATGCAGAACTCTGAAATAATTCGAAAAATGACTGAAGAGTTTGATGAGGTAAGTTAATACCCTAAATATTGTGATAATTTTATGTACCTTGATCTTCAGAATATAAAATTTTGAATATTAGTGTTGTAGATAAAAGCTTTGGTAGTAGAAATCCAGTTAAATGATGGCCATGTGACCTTGGGCAAATTGTTGTCTTAGCGTAAGTTTCATCATCTGTAAAATGGAGCTACAAATACTTAAAGGGCTCTTAAGAAAGCTGAATGCAATGTTTGAAAACTTCCTTAGCATTTTACAATGTCTGGCACATAGTAAGAACTAAATGTTAGCTCTTTTGTTAAAAAATTAAAATTTCAACCGAGAATAAAATTAAGTGCCCATGAGCATGTGTAAGCTCAGGCAAAGATAAATGCATGCAGGTATATTTTATTGTTTAAAGTCTTATTTATGTTTCACATGTGAATAACAAGAACAATATAAATACATAATAAATAGTAGCTTAGACCTTAGTTGATTATCATAGTGATGTCTTTGAAGTATTATTGCCAATAAAGACATATTTAGATTTACTGTAATATAAACTCCGTCAAGGCAGGGATTTTTGTTTGTTTTGTTCACATCTGTATTCAAGCCCCAGTAGTTTTTACTCTTCAAAACTTTTCATTGTGAATTTTTAAGTAGAAAGCCTTTCTCATTTGAGTTTTATATGGTTTTTTTTTTTTTTTTTACCTTATTCAGATGAAGGAGCTTTCAACTATTTTTCTGAAAGATAAGAATTGTTAAAATGGTTTTGATGATCACTAAGTGCTATTAATCAGTCTCTAAGTTGTTGAGATGTAATTATGAGGAATGGTGTTATTTTAACCTTCTGATATTAAATGTTTTAGTGAGAACTTTGTTCTCAATAGCTATTTGAAATAAGATACCTGAAATAAGATTTGGAAATACCAGCAAACCAAGTTGCTAACAACAGTTAAGATGCTACCTTTTCAGTATAGTGCTTAAATGAGCCAATCAGAAAATAGAAGAAAACCTTTTTGTGGAGTATTGGGATCTTATTTTCAGATGAGACATAGTTCAACTTGTGTGTGGCTTTACTTAAAATTTTTTAAAATATATGGCTCTAATGACAAAATTTAATTGTTAAAAAATTTACTAAACCATAATGACCTTAGGACATTCTTGTCAGAAATTTCTATGTAGTATTGGTCTCTGCGTTTATTCTTAAGACTTGTTTGTTTTTAATGATTTATGGAGGACCTTAGTGTATCTTTGTTGGTGAATGCCCCATATTATACATAGGAATACTTGAGTACCTGTCTTTACAGGTCATTCTAGCTTGTTTTCACTTAAAAAAAGTTATTGTTTACATCTGCCGAGTATTTGATATCCTGAAGCTAATAAAAACATACATTGTAATCCTTTGATTGTTTATAAGTCATACATGAATCTATTAGACTGGCTGGGAATATGATTTCATCATGTTGAATCATTAAAACAGGCAACTTTGGTTTGATTTTTGCTCAGTTTTGTTTTAAAGAAATTCAGTGACTATATCTTTGCTTATCAGAATAAAGTTTTATTTGATGGCAGAGGCTTTTTATTTTGGTATGTAATTAGTATATATTTTCATTGGTTGGAGTGAATTCAGACTATCCATTTTTATCTTAAATAAAAGACCAGATGTGTTCAAAGGTATCTCTACCTTTGCATATTATTCTTCTGCCTACTTTTGAGGATTTATTATAGAAGATGAGATAAAGGAGTCTTTTCAGCTTCTGCCTAGAGTATTTCAAAAACAATTTTATTGAATTATGGGTTTTAAGTGAAATTGCTGTTTAAAATTTCTATTTTAGGATAGTGGAGATTATCCACTTACCATGGCTGGTCCTCAGTGGAAGAAGTTCAAATCCAGTTTCTGTGAATTCATTGGCGTATTAGTACGGCAGTGTCAATATAGTATCATATACGATGAGTACATGATGGATACAGTCATTTCACTTCTTACAGGATTGTCTGACTCACAAGTCAGAGCATTTCGACATACAAGCACCCTGGCAGGTCAGTATTTAGAAATCTTTTTTTTGCATTTTCTTAGGTTAGAGATGAAAATGGTTTTCATTAAAAGGAATGACATTATGGTGACAAATTAATTTTATTTATTAAATAGCCCCTAAGAGCACATTCTCCCCTTTCCTCCAACTCCCATGAATTATGGAGAATGGAATGATAGTTTGGTTCTCTGAAGACATACTATAATTTTCTTGTGTTAAACCTACTTGATTCCTATCTACCTCTTCTCCCTTTCTGTGGCATAGTAATCTGTTTGGTCTTGAAATATGTTTTATCAGGGAAGGTATTGACATCAAATTTGGGGAGCAGTGATTTTGGATATGTAGTTCTAAATGACCTGTGTGCATAGGCACTACTAGCATAGTCCCAGTAAGATTGTCCCTATAGGATGATGCTTATTTAACCACATCAAAAAAGTTGGTTTTTCTTATGCTTCTGAGTAACTTTAGGCTGAGTCAGTTTCTCTGATTTTTACATGAAATAAGTTATATTTTTAAGGCTCACATGATTAATTCTAGAACAGTGATTTTTGATGTTGATGTTGATAAAATGTCCCCGTTTCTCTTTTGTGCTAAAGGTAAAATTGTTCATATACCATTATTGAATATGTGCCTTTTAATTTGAGTATGAGTAAATTGACCAGGCATTAATTGTTAAGTATTCTATGCATTAATGATAGAATATTTTGATTTCTACAAAAATTTTTCATTCTCTAAATGTGGGGATATTTTTCCTTTAGAGTATTTCCCTAAAGAATTAAAGCTGTGATTAAAGATGTTCTTTTGCTCAGCCCTCCATTAAAAAAAATGCAGACAGTCTCCCTGTAGGTTTTTAGATTTGAGGTCACAAATTATGAATGTGATTGATCTGTGTACTTAGGTAGCTTTGATTTTAAGAACTTGAATGGTTAAAGTAAATTAAAAACATATAATGGGCAAGGTGAATAATTTTAGATCAGAATGAGAAAATGGTTTGCTGAGGGTATACAATAGCTCAGAGCAGAAGATTGGGAATCTCTTTTAAAGAGAGCTGCTGCTGCTGCTAAGTCACTTCTGTCGTGTCCGACTCTGTGCCACCCCATAGACAGCAGCCCACCAGGCTCCCCCCGTCCCTGGGATTCTCCAGGCGAGAACACTGGAGTGGGTTGCCATTTCCTTCTCCAGTGCATGAAAGTGAAAAGTGAAAGTGAAGTCACTCAGTCGTGTCCGACTCCTAGCGACCCATGGACTGCAGCCTACCAGGCTCCACCATCCATGGGATTTTCCAGGCAAGAGTACTGGAGTGGGGTGCCATTGCCTTCTCCGTTTAAAGAGAGCTAGTAGCCAGAAATTAAGGTTTAGTTTTGTGGTGTTCTGTCATGCAGTGAATCAGGCTTGAGAAGTAGTCTGACCTAAGCTAAAAAAAAAGCACAATATGTTCAGATATTTCAATTAATAAGTTTGAAATCACAGGCAGTGAGTTCTGTCTCAGTAGCAAGAGTTCAATAACAAGGTGGAGATCTGGAGAAACTCTGATACAAAGCACTTCATTGAGTGACATTTTACTCTGTACTTTTGACTTTTTATCTTGATCTGTCTTTCATAATTGCATCATTGTCTTTATGATGATATATAATAAGAGTAAAATTAAAGGAAATCAAATACTGATAAAACTGTCCAACATTTCTACACACTGTACTTTGATAAAAAGCACTTACGTTCCCTCCCCCTTTGGTTGCTGGATAGCTAAATGACTGCTGTATTAGTCAAAATTTATTTAGAAGGTAAATCATGATCTCTTGAAAAGGTTATTGTAGGGGACCTATCATTGAATAGTGAGCATAGTCTAGAGTAATATTATCTAGTTTTGAATCTTGTTTTAACTATGTATATGAATTGTGTAGTTTGAGGCAGATTTCTTAAGCTCCCTGAACTTAAGATTCTTCATGAATGAAATGAGAATAATATTTAATTTGAGGGCTGTTGTAAGGATTAGGAGTTAATCCGAGAAATACTTAACATAGCTAACTGACTGACATATAGTAAGTATTCGATACACATTAGCTGTTGTTGTACTATTATTGTCATTTGTAGCATCTGTATTTTTCTATTAGAAGTGGAACAGCCCATCTTGTTTTTAATTTTTCTTAAGTAGATCATAACTTGTAAATTTTTCTGTGAGACTAATTTCAACATTTTCCATTTAAAAATAGCTATGAAGTTGATGACAGCTTTGGTGAATGTGGCACTAAATCTTAGCATTAATATGGATAATACACAAAGACAGTATGAGGCAGAACGGAATAAAATGATTGGAAAACGAGCCAATGAGAGGCTAGAACTCCTGCTACAGAAGCGGAAAGAGGTACACTCTTGTACTGAATATTTAAGCTGTTAATGTGTGACCAACTTAGTCACCATTAATTATGATATATAACTTTTCTAGTTCATCAGATAAAATTTTTTGAAAAATTTAAACAATATGTTTAAAGTTGTTTATACATCTAACTTATTTTTATTGACTGTCCATGCCAATAGTACCTTCTGTATATATTTCCTTTCTGTGTGGACTAGGATTAAGAGTTGAACTCTTCAAGTAAGGAGTCCTGGGCCAGTCTGACAAGTTGTCTTATGCTTTATTGTTATTCATGTCTACTGTGAAATTCTATCTCCTAACTCTACCCTCAATTTATTGTCGGGATCAAATGAGGTTTCACTTATGTAAATCCCTTTGAAAAATAGGGATAAGCTATTTATGGTGTCATAATCCATGTTTTTGGTGGGTGTGTGTGTGTGTGTGTGTGTGTATGTTTTGTGTGTGTAGTGTAAGAGACCCTTGTGTAACATTAATGACTGACCACCAAATTCAACTTTGAATGAGGAAAATGTTTTTTCAGTTCTATGCTAAAAAGTAATTAATAAAATTTTTGGTATTGGTTTTTTTTTTTTTTTGGCCATGCCATGCAGCATGTGGGATCTTAGTTTTCGGACAGGGATTGAACCCAGGCCCCAGCAGTGAAAGTGCTGAGTACTAACTACTGTACCACTAGGGGATTCCCTCGATGTTGTGTTTTTTTATTTAAATTCCTTCTTCATTGGTAATATAATATTTTGCTATCTGATATTGGGAATGTTTATTTTTATTTTGAATAGGCAAAGTCTGATGTTTCAAAAACATTGCTAATGTAGTTGAGCTAAAATATTTGCCATGGGATATTTGCCATGGTATTCCATAAATTACTTGATTCTGACATTTTGTGGGGGTGATTGTAGTAACTATAATTTAAAAGTTGGTCATTTCTGAGATAGCCAATAACTTTTAAAAGTGCCCCTTGCCCAAGAAAAGCCAGAAAAATCTTGCCCACATTTCCCCCATGCCTAAATTTTTCTTTTTCGTAAACATTTGAACCATGAACAACATATGTTTGAACTGTGCAGATCCATTTACACATGGATTTTTTTTTCAGTAGTAAATAGTACAGTTCTTATATGATCCATGGTTGGTTGAATCTTTGGTTGTGAAACCTTGTATGTGCAGAAACCGTGGATACAGTGAAACTGCATATACAGAGGGCCACCTATAGGTTTTACTTAGATTTTCAACTGTGCAGAGGGTCAGCAACCCTAACCCCTACATTGTTCAAGGATTAACTGTAGTTCAAATGAATTGACCTTTTACCCTTTAATTTAGTTAATAAATTGCATTGGATGCTTTATTAGCTGAACATAATGTATAAAATTATGGCCTTATTCTGAACATAGAATGAATGGATATAAAAGAGTTTTGAGTTTAAAATTCTTCTATCACATAAGATATTAATACTTCTAGGTTGGGTTGAGTTTTTAAACATGTTGAAAGCCCTCCTGTGCCTTTGATTGTGCTAATGAATACAAGTACGTGCCCTGTTCGCATTATTTGGAAATGTGAGATTACACTTGTGAAAAGAAAAAAAGTGTTTTATGAAAACACAGAACATAATTCTGAAAGCTCATTGATACTTAGAGTGTGAAAGATTTTTCTTGTAATTCTGAAGCTCTGAATCAATTTTCTCTTAACTCTAAAGCTCTGAATTGAAAATATATGGAAGTAAATAAGTCATCCAAGATTTGAAATGTTTAGTTGATTATTTCAAGTGAGCCTTGTTTCCCTTAAAAATATTTAGCAAGAAGACAAATTTTTTGCCAAGGCATTTTACTCAAACTTTTTTGTTCTTTGATTAGGCAGTAGATAACATGAGTTAATTTTCAGATGCTAAAGACCAAGATAATGAAGCATTGTTATTTTTTTATATGAACATAAATGTTATTTAATAGATAAGTAATATAATAAAATGGGCTTCCCTGGTGGCTCAGAGGTTAAAGCGTCTGCCTCCAATGCGGGAGATCCGGGTTTGATCCCTGGGTCAGGAAGATCCCCTGGAGAAGGAAATGGTAACCCACTCCAGTATTCTTGCCTGGAGAATACCATGGACGGAGAAGCCTGGTAGGCTACATTCCACGGAGTCGCAGAGAGTCGGACACGACTGAGCGACTTCACTATACTCACTAGTATAATAAACTACTTAAAAGATTTCTTTACATACATTTATACAATAGAAATATGTGACCATCTGAAAAAATTAGTCAACCAGCTAAACATTAGCAATGACATTAACAACAATGTAGAAATATTCCAGGTATCAAGGGAGTTTAGCTACCTTTTATGCAACAGCTTTTAGTTTTTCTATGTGGACACTTTTCATTTAGTGAAATTAAAAATTGCATGAAAATATCAAAACTCTGGAGAAACATACATTTGTGTTTGTACCAACTTTTACAAGTTCTTTTGGTTGTTTTCTATTATAATTGCAAAGCAATGATGTGTTCTTTTCAGCTTCAAGAAAATCAAGATGAAATAGAAAATATGATGAATGCAATATTTAAGGGAGTGTTTGTACATAGATACCGGTAAGTCAGGACAGTTTTTTCTATGTAACTCTTATTCTCTTCAAGTTTGGTTATTTAGTGGTTTAGGCAATATAAATTTAGTGGTAACAGTGTTAAGAGTAAGATCAGTGTTAGAATCTAAGGTCTTCCACTGATTGGGACACTCAAGACAAGTTACTTAACTGCTCTGAACTTTATTTTCTATCTGAAAAATGGGGGAATGTTGTGCTCGACTTGTAGATGCCCAGAAAATGGAAGCTACTACTGTTACTAGGAGTGAGGGTACAGAACACTTAATTGCTTTTGGATGTACTGTGTTAGCAGAGACTGTACATTTTGATTCCTGATTCTTTCCTCTTCGATTTGAATATCAGTGGGAAAATTTGAGTAGATTTAAGTGAGTTGTTGCCCTTATTTTGAATGAGCAGAAGAAAGAAATAGGTAGTCTTGCCACCATTTCTGCAGTAACCTGTTCTTTAAATATTGGTGGCATTTTTATTTAACTTTGTCATTTTCTTAATTTGGCAGTTACTAAATCAGGTTAATACTTGCTTTGTAATATCCTTTTGTCCATTCTTACCTTTTTATTTCTACTGTTACCATTACTTTAGTCTATTCCTTCATCATTCTAGAGATTATTGCAGTTGTCTTAAAACGTTCTTTTGTTGAATCATTCCTCTACTCAAAAGCGTTGAATGACTTACCAGTACCTACAGGATGAATTCAGAATAATTTATATGATGTTCAAATCCAAATTGAGCTTGGCCTCAATATTAGGTGTAACTAATTCTCACCTGGAAAATACACTGTAACCAGACTAATGTTCCGACTGTCTTCTGAATACACCGTGCCCAGCAGGTGTGAATAAAGGCTGGGGTATGACATGATAGAGAAGGTGGGAGTTGGATTTTGTTTGTAGGTTTATTGAACTTTAAATATTTATTTAGTGATAATTGTACTTCGACAACTAGACTGTAAGCTTTGGGCAAATGCTTCAATTCTTCTTGTAAATCCCCAGTAATACTTAAGGTAGTGGTATGTTCATAGTAGGTATCAAGTATTGGCGTTGCATAAAGAATCCACAAGTCCTGTGGTATACTGATACTAACATGCATAATTTTCTTTCTTCCATGCAGTGATGCAATAGCTGAAATCCGAGCTATTTGCATTGAAGAAATTGGCATTTGGATGAAAATGTATAGTGATGCCTTTCTTAATGACAGTTATTTAAAATATGTTGGTTGGACTATGCATGATAAGGTAAGATATATATAGTGCTTTTCTTTCTACACATAAGCATAGCTATGTGCTACTGTCATTCATAGTGAATTATCTGCATATACGTGTAACTGGGAGCACATTCCTGTAGGCTTCTCTCCTTTATTCTTCTCTATCTGTTCATGAATATATGGTCTCTATCACATAAAGTACCCTAGATTTTTGAATCTTGGGCACTGATTTAGCCTTTGATCATGAAACAATTTTTGTACTGAAACAACAGGATCATGTAGGTGATGGTGGTAGTGGTAAGACATTTCTTAAGAATAGTAAGAAGAATTCTTACTCTGTTAATATATAAGTGCTACATATATACATATACTTAAATTTCTTTAATTTTGATTCTATTGATAAACATGTATCTTAGCCAGATTATAAATTATCACTTGGCCTCTAACCTTTTTAATTTTTTTTAATTGATCTGCCTTTCCCTTAGGCTGTCTCTTCACCTAGCCTTGATCTTTGTATATATCCCTTACAAATATTATCTTCTATAAAGGAAAACTTACTGTGAAATATGCTACTGTCGTCTTTCCCAATAACATTGCTCTGAACAAATTTTCAAAATATTTTCATTTGACCTACAGTAATAGTAACCCAAAGGTATTTAGTCTAAAACGTATATATTGATTCCTATTTTTGCATTGTCAAGGATGAGAGTTTCTGAAGAAATACCATAGTATAGAACATATTTAAAGTAGAAGATGTGGTATATATCTTGTGTGCTCAGGTTGAAAATATGCAAAGTTTTAATGCATTTTCTCCTCTCATTTAATTCAGCAAGGTGAGGTAAGACTCAAATGTCTCACTGCTCTACAAGGGCTTTATTATAACAAGGAACTTAATTCCAAACTGGAGCTATTTACCAGTCGGTTCAAGGTTAGTATTACTCTAAGTATTTAACATTTACCTGTTATTTTCAAGTATTTTTCTCTTGGTTTCCCTTTAAGAATATTTTTTTTTCATCCTTAGGATAGAATTGTTTCTATGACCCTTGACAAAGAATATGATGTTGCAGTACAAGCAATAAAATTACTCACTCTTGTTTTACAGTAAGTATGTATTTACTGCATATTGCTAATGTCTACATATCTTAAAAATACATTAGTGTACTTGGTTTAAATTTATCTACGTCATGGCATCCGGTCCCATCACTTCATGGGAAATAGATGGGGAAACAGTGTCAGACTTTATTTTTTTGGGCTTCAAAATCTCTGCAGATGGTGACTGCAGCCATGAAATTAAAAGACGCTTACTCCTTGGAAGGAAAGTTATGACCAACCTAGATAGCATATTCAAAAGCAGAGACATTACTTTGCCAACAAAGGTCCGTCTAGTCAAGGCTATGGTTTTTCCTGTGGTCATGTATGGATGTGAGAGTTGGACTGTGAAGAAGGCTGAGCGCCGAAGAATTGATGCTTTTGAACTGTGGTGTTGGAGAAGACTCTTAAGAGTCCCTTGGACTGCAGGGAGATCCAACCAGTCCATTCTGAAGGAGATCAGCCCTGGGATTTCTTTGGAAGGACTGATGCTAAAGCTGAAACTCCAGTACTTTGGCCACCTCATGCGAAGAGTTGACTCATTGGAAAAAGCTATGATGCTGGGAGGGATTGGGGGCAGGAGGAGAAGGGGACGACAGAGGATGAGATGGCTGGATGGCATCACTGACTTGATGGACGTGAGTCTGAGTGAACTCCGGGAGTTGGTAATGGACAGGGAGGCCTGGTGTGCTGCGATTCTTGGGGTCGCAAAGAGTCGGACACAACTGAGTGACTAAACTGAACTGAACTGAGATTTCAATAACCTGGAGTTTTACAGCAAGAAGTTTAGTTTTCTCATGTAAAGTTGAGAAGATAGGAAGAGAGGACCATTGAAGTAGAATATTCTAACTGAGCTGGGAATTCATGTGTTTGCATTCTTGACTAGTTTTCTTTCAATTTTACTGTCTTTAGATGCTCTTGAAATTAAGTTAAACACTCGAGTGTGTTAAATTATGTGTATTGTATTTTGTCACACTTTTAGAAATATATTACTGAAACTTCTCTGTAAACAATCTGAATTTAAAACATATTATGTTAAAATGTAGGATTGATGCAATTCAATTTTCCCCTTTTTAAAAAGATTGTGGTGATATATGTAACATAAGATTTACCATTTACACATTTCAGTGTACACATCAGTGGAATTAAGTACATTCATATTGTTGTGCAGCCACCATCACCATTATCCATCTCCAGAGTGTTTTTTATCATTTCATACTGATACTCTGTAAAGGACTGCACAGTATGATTTTGCATCATATTGTCTACTTTTCATCTCTGAATTTGACTATTTTAGGTACCTCATATAACTGAAAGTATGTAATATTTGACCTTTTATATCAGGCGTGTTTTACTTAGCATGATGTCTTCAGGGTTCATCCATGTTGTTATATATCAGAATTTCATTACTTTTTGACACTCAGTATACCACATTTTATATATTCATCCATCAGTGGACATTTGGGTTGTTAACATGATCCAGATAGTTGCTTTTTATTTTATTTTTTTATTTTATATTGGGGTATAGCCATTTAACGAATGGTGTTGTGATAGTTTCAGGTGAACAGGGAAGGGACTCAGCCATACATATACATGTATCCTTTCTCCCCAAACTCCCCTCCCATCCAGGCTGCCACATAACATTGAGCAGAGTTACCTCTGCTGTATAGTAGGTCTTTGTTGGTTATCCATTTTAAATACAGAAGTGTATACATGTCTATCCCAAATTGCCTGTCACAAAGAGCCTTTTAACAACATTCTAATTCTGATACTCATATGAGAAAGTCATCATGTAAGATCAGCCAGCAAAATTCTGATAAAAACTAATGAGAGATGACTGCCCACTATGATTTTAAATCAAAATTATAAAACAACATTGACTTTATTACTATTATTACTAATTTTTAAAAATTGACGTGTAATTGATTTATTATATTGTGTTAGTTTCAGGTGTACAGCAAAGTGATTCAGTTATACATTTATGTAGTAGGTCCTTGCTGGTTATCTGTTTTATACATATCACTGTGTATGTGTTATTCCCTAACTCCTATTTTATCTCTCCCTCTCCTCACCCTAGTAACTTTTAAGTTTTGGTAGTGGTGTCTAAACAGAAATGAGTGACACAGAATAAAGTATAGAGACAAACTTAAAAAAATCTAGGAACCTAGTGTAGGGTAAGGATGGTTTTATATCAAAATAAATGATGTTATGACACTTAGCTTCTATTTGGAGGAAAATTAAATTGGATTCATATTTCATTCCTTATACAGAAATAATTTCAGGATGGATGAAATGTCTAAATGTAAATAAATGAAATAATTAAAAGTGTTAGATGAAAACTGAGGAGAAGATTAAACATTTTAATTTTATATGTAAACTGGCAGTGTCTTTCTGAGAATGGCATAAAACCTAGACATTAAAAAAATTACTGAATTTTAACTACATAAAAAACTACAAATATGTATGTGCCATAATGTACACTCAGAAAACAAATGACAGACTTGGCAGGAGATTTGCACTGTAGGAGTCACTTTCAATAAATCAGTAAAAAGAACAGAAACCCAGTAGTAAAAGAGTCAAAAGTTAGGAACCATGTCACTGACACAAAAGAAAATAAAAAATTAAACATGCAAAAAGATTATTGGTCATACTTAGAGACATGTATATTAAAATGAGACTTTTTTAACCTACTTTTTTACAAAGATTAATGTGTTTGGTAATACACTAGTTGCATAAAGCTATGTAGAAACAAACCCATAAACTTTATTGATGGGACTATAAATTGGGATAGCCTCTTTGGGGAAAGCTGTGAAAGTGAAGTCTCTCAGTTGTGTCTGACTCTTTGCGTCCCCATGGACTGTAGCCTACAGTCCATGGAATTTTCCAGGCAAGAGTACTGGAGTGGGTTGCCATTTCCTTCTCCAGGGGATATTCCTGACACAGGGATTGCACCCGGGTCTCCCGCATTGCAGGTAGACACTTAACCATCTGAGCCACCTGGGAAGCCCTGGTGAAAAAAGCTTGGTGGTATCCAAAATTTAAAATGTTCTCAGTCTCTAACATAGTACTGTTTGTAATAGGATATTGGAAATATTCTAGATGATATCAATAGAGGAAGAATTAAGTTAATATATAACAGCTAATACAAGCTCCTTATAGGGGTTATCTCATTTACTGCAGTAGTCCTGTGTGAGGAGTGTGGTTGTCAACCCCATTTATATGAAATGGACTACATTGCAGTTATTACAAAGAAGGTAGCTCTACCTCCTAATTTAAATTCGTAGGTTGAGATTAACACTGTTACATATAAAATAGATAATCCATAAGGACAGGGAACTTTGCTCAGTACTCGGTAATAACCTTTATGGGAAAAAGAATCTGAAAAAGAATAAATATGTGTGTATGTATAACTAAATCATGTTGCTGCACACTTGAAACTAATGTAACATACATAGTGAATCAACTATATTCCAATATGAAATAAAACTTAAAAGTCAAAAAAAAAGGTAGCTCTATATACACTGACGTTTTCTGGGAATTCATTTAACTGGGGGGATTTTGAGCAGTCTTAACCATTGCATTTTTCTTTGGGTTTATAAAACTGTCCTGAATTAAATAAGAAAATAGTAGTACTCTACCTAATTTCTATAGCTTCTCCCCTCTTCCTCTGTAATACCATGTGGACCCCTTTTTTTGTTGATTCAGCCATGTATATACCTAATAACTGACACTTTCAGGGACATTCCTTATGCGTTAAAATTAGTGAAATACCTCAAATTTGGTGTAGTTTGATTTGATTCAATATGTGTGTGTATTTATTTATGTGTAGTTATAAAGCGGCAAAAAGCATATTAGGGGGAAAGAGGCCAGAACTTCAAACACAGGGTCTTGGTTTAGAAAACCCAGCAAGGTTTACCCTGGGATTCTGTGGTTGATGGGCCTAATAATGACTTTGATTTACCAAGATTTGTTAGGTTTACTTTCTTCTCTTAAAGTAAGATCAATAAAACAAGCACTATATTTTAGTGAGTTTTTTTTTTAATGATAAATTGTACTTAAACATCTTTGGCACTTAAATTTTATTATTTGGAAAAATTCTTTTGCATTGTTTTATATGATGTTTAGTACATGGTGAATGAAGTATTATTCTTCATCACTGTGAGGTAACTGGGGTGTTAGTATATTTTAACGTTGTAAAATTGTATCCTTAATATTACCATGAAATACATGGAAAGTGTTTTCTTTGATTATTAACTAAGCTCCAAGTGGTTCAAATGGTAAAGAATCAGCCTGCCAATGTAGGAGACAGAGGCAGGACACGCCAGTTCGATCCCTGGGTTGGGAAGATCCCCTGGAGGAAGAAATGGCAACCCACTCCAGTATTCTTGCCTGGAGAATCCCATGGACAGAGGAGCCTGGTGGGCTGCAGTCCATGAGATTTCAGAGTCGAACATGACTGAGGACACATGCACACACTGAGCGTGCCACTACTTTATTTTCTATGTTAGTTTATATTATTTTGTCTTCATTTCCCTTTAGCACACTTGTTGCATGGTTATTTCTCTTAGTATATATTTCTTTATGCCCGATATTCACTCTAATTTTAGGTCTGATCTTGGGTGTTCACAAAATACTCAGCTCTTTTGTCAGAGGATGCTTTTACTAATAGATGATAATCAAGTAAGGTTGATTTCTTCTTGAAACAACTTCTTAATGACCTGTTTTTTAAAACACAAGTTTAGGAGTGAAAATGTACTATTTTTTAATGTATGAGTATGAATTTTTGTACTAGTAAACTTAAAATTACAGCATTGTTTTGAAAACTGCTATTGCTTATTTGTTTTCAGGAGTAGTGAAGAAGTTCTTACTGCAGAAGATTGTGAAAATGTCTATCATCTGGTTTATTCAGCTCATCGGCCAGTAGCAGTAGCAGCTGGAGAATTTCTGTACAAAAAGTAAATCTGCATTTCTGTTGTTCATTTTCTAAAGTCACTTAACGGCAGTAATTTATTGTGTTATAAAATATATATAAATATGACTTATTAATAATTTATTCAGTACAGGTCTTAAGCCTATTTTTATGTATTTTTGCATATAATAAAAGTACTTTGATAACAGTTTGATGTAAGAACCACAAGAATCCTTTAGTCTCTTCATTTATATTGCTGTTTAACACTTCAGATTAGCTAGTAGCAGTGTGAATATCTGATCACCAAAAATATTCAGCAGCTATCATGTAGTGGTTTTAAAGAAAATGGAAACATATGGACTAAACTACATTTTTGTAAGATTTTATTAAAATGCTCATTTGAGGTGACACGTTTATTAAGAGTACATGATACGAAGTATTTATGCTATAATTTTTTATTCATTGTTATCCAGTGATAACTTTTTTGTTGTTTATAAGAATGACCATGATATCCATAGAAAAAGGCCACTAAGTTCAGACTTTGGGATAATTGTACAGGAAGGACAGGAGGAAAAGAAATGTCATTTTTAAGGAGAAGAATATTTATATTTATGTGCATAAATGGTATAGGTTAGCTATTGTGATACTTTTGTAAAAAGAAATGATTGCATAACATGCAGTAAGATTTTCAAAAAGAAATCATTCAGAAACATTTAGAAGTACCATCAAGTGTGAAATGGAAAAGGTTTACTTGGGTATAATGTTGGACAGTACTGTACCTACCCAGCTCCAATTTATTCCTCTGTTAGTTGCTTAAAGATGGAATCCAGACAGGTTTTTAAAATTTCTTAATTAAGAAATATTTTGTTTTAAAAGTATTTTGCATTGATCTTAGGCTCTTCAGTCGTCGAGATCCAGAGGAGGATGGAATGATGAAAAGAAGGGGACGACAGGGTCCAAATGCCAACCTTGTTAAGACATTGGTTTTTTTCTTTCTGGAAAGTGAGGTTAGTTGATGTTGTTCATTTTATACTTCCGGTTGGAACAATTCGGAGATGGGGTTAAAATGATGTAAATCTTAAAATCTTCCAAATATCACAGTAAGTGTTGGATAACATAGAGTTATACCAATTTATGTTAGTAAGATACTCAAATAATATGATTTATATGTAATGCTAAGAGCATAAATTTTGGAGCTAGAAAGACCTGATTACCAATTTGACTTCTCTACTTCATATTTATATAACCTTGATTTGGTTACTTAACCTTTCTTAAGCCCATTTTCCTTCTAAATGTGTGGATAACAATTTCTTAGACAACAGTGAGATAACCCATATAAAACTATTAGCACAGATCTAGCATTTTGTTAGTTCTCAATATTTGGTACCTGTGATGATGATTGTTGTTTTCTAGTATAGAGAAATACAGTTGGTTTTTGCATATTGCAGTTTTGCTAAATTCACTTTTAACGTAAGTTTTTATTAAAATTCTTAGGATTTTCTGTAATATGCAATCAAGTCATTTGCAAGTAGTGATAATTTTACTTTTTCTTTTCCTACATTCTTGCCATTAGTTTCCCCAGCCTTATTGTACTGGCTAGGACATTTAGTAGAATGTTGAATAGAAGTGGTGAGAGAGGATAGATTTGGATTGTTCCTGATCTTAAGGGAAAAGCATCCAGTACTTCAGCATTAATTATGTTGTTAGTTACAGGTGTTGTGTAGCTGCTTATTATATTGAGGATGTTTCCTCCTACCCCTTCTTTTGCTGAGAAGTTTTTTTTAAAATTTTATTGAAACATAATTGATTCAGCAAAGTGAATCAGTTTATATACAGTGACGCACATACATACTTTTCACATTTTTTTCATTATGGTTTATCAAAGGATATTAAATATACTTCCCTGTGCTGTACTAGAACTTTCTTTATTACCCCTCTTATATATAATGGCTTGCATCTGCTAATCCCAAGCACCAATTTCTTTTCTTCCCCACCTCTTCTCTGCCTTGGCAACCACAAGTCTATTCTCTATGTCTGTAAGTCTGTTTTTGTTTTGTAGATTTGTTTGTATCATATTTTAGATTCTACATGTAAGTGATACCATGTGGTATTTGTCTTTTTCTTTCTGACTTTGCTTAGTATGGTAATCTCTAGGTCCATCCATGTTGTTGCAAATGGCATTATTTTATTATCTTAACAACCAAACTGCTAGGGAAGTCCCTATATCACATCTTCCATTCATGTGTTGATGGACATTTAATTTGTTTCCATATCTTGCTAATTGAAAATAGTGCTGCTATGAACATAGGGGTGCATGCGTCTTTTCAAATTATAGTTTTCTCTGGATATATGCCCAGGAGTGGGATTGCTGAATTATATGGCAACTCTGTTTTTAGTTTTTTGAGGAATCTCCATACTGTTTTCCATATTGACTGCACCAACAGTGTAGGAGGGTTCCCTTTTCTCCACATCCTTTCAGCCTTTTATTATTTGTAGACATGGCCATTCTGACCAGTGTGAGGTGGTGCCTCATTGTAGTTTTGATTTGCATTTCTCAAATAATTAGCAATGATAAGCTTCTTTTCATGTGCCTATTGGCCACCTGTGTGTTTTTGGAGAAATATCTGTTTAGGTCTTCTGTCCATTTTTTGATTAGATTGTTTGTTTTTTTGATATTGAGTTGTATGAGTTGTTTGTATATTCTGTCAATTAAGCCCTTGTCCATCACATTGTTTGCAAATGTTTTCTCCCAGTTATTAGGTCATATTTTCATTTTGCTTATGCTTTCGTTTGCTGTGCAAAAGCTTATTAGTTTGAATAGGTTGCATTTCTTTATTTTTGTATTTCTTTGCCTTGAGAGAGTGACCTAAGAACACATTGCTATGATTTATGTCAGAGAATGTTTTCTTCTGGGAGTTTTATGTTGTCCTGCCTTATATTTAAGTCTTTAAGCCATTTTGAGTTTATTTCTGTGTGTGGTAAAGAGGGTGTGTTCTAGCTTCTTTGGTTTACTTGAGGCTGTCAAGCTTTCCCAACACCACTTGCTAAAGAGACTATCTTTTTTCCATTGTATATTCTATTCTCATTTGTCAAAGATTGATTGTCCATAAGTGTGTGGTTGGTTTCAGTTTATTGATTTTTTTGAGAGTGTTTTCTCCATGTTCATGCAATGTGTTGGTATGTGTGTGTATTTTAAAGTATAATGTCTTTGATGGGTTTTGGTATCATGGTAATGCTTGTCTCCTAAAATGTGTTGGATAGCTGTAAGGCCCTTTCACACACTGAATAGAAATGATTTACTTACATAGTGAATTGATAAAGTGAAAGTGAAGTCACTCAGTCGTGTCCGACTTTGCAACCCCATGGACTGTAGCCTATCAGGCTCCTCCGTCCATGGGATTTTCTAGGCAAGAGTACTGGAGTCGATTGCCATTTCCTTCTCCCGGGAATCTTCCCGACCTAGGGATCGAACCCAGGTCTCCCGCATTGTAGGCAGATGCTTTTACCATCTGAGCCTCCAGGGAAGTCAGTGAATTGATAAGTAATCATGTATTTTATGTTTTACATAATAATTACCACTCCCATTATGTTACAATATATTTGTAGTGTATTTTATAACTGACAGTAGTTCACTTATGTAATACAATTGCCAACCCCCCACCTCAGCGCAGATTCAGCCAACAGGGGATTCAACCAATAGTGGATTGAAAATATTTTTTTAAAAATTTCAGGAGTTTGAAAAAGCCAAACTTGAATTTGCCATGCACTGTCAACTGTTGGAGAAGGCAGTGGCACCCCACTCCAGTACTCTTGCCTGAAAAATCCCATGGACGGAGGACCTGGTAGGCTGCAGTCCATGGTGTCGCGAAGAGTCAGACACGACTGAGCGACTTCACTTTCACTTTGCACTTTCATGCATTAGAGAAGGAAATGGCAACCCGCTCCAGTGTTCTTGCCTGGAGAATCCCAGGGACGGGGGAGCCTGGTGGGCTGTCGTCTGTGGGGTCGCACACAGTCGGACATGACTGAAGCGACGCAGCAGCAGCAGTCAACTATTCACATAGTATTTGCATTGTATTACGTATTGTAAGTTATCTAGAGTTGATTTAAAGTATATGAAAGGATGAGAGTAGGTTATGTGTAAATACTATACCGTTTTATATCATTGGACTTCCTTTGTGGCTCAGCTGGTAAAGAATGTGCCTGCAATGCAGGAGACCTGGGTTTGATCCTTGGGTTGGGAAGATCCCCTGGAGAAGGGAACGGTTACCCACTCCAGTATTCTGGCCTGGAGAATTCTGGCCTGTCCACAAAGACGCGGACGTGACTGAGTGACTTTCACTTTCACTTCAGTTTATACCATTAACTTGAGCATCCTTGGAAAATCTATGTGTGGTCTTGGAACTAGTCCCCCTCAGATACCAAGTTCTGTGGAACTGTATATATCGTTATTTTATCAGTGGCTCAGTCACATTATTGGAAATGTAAAAGACAACAATTTTGTGAAACAGGCAACATAGAAAATAATACAACTAGCAGTTATTAGTAAGGTCACAAGCAAGAATTTAAGTCAAGAACTTTCATTCGGTATAGCTCAGTATACCCAAGGTCATCTAACTTAGTTAAATGATTATATCCAGGTGATAATCCCCTGGTTGTACATCATGGAGCATTTAATCTTTATCTAAAGCTTGACTGCTGATACAAGCTTTAGAAACAAAATTAGAGTGTCCTTTTAACAACTTAATTAAATTTTTAGTAATATAACAACAAGGAACTATCTCAGAAGTGAAGAACAAAACTAGGATTTAATGTTCAGTGAAACATAAACATTTTTCATTGTGAGGGCATTAACCCTGCAGTCAGGGAATGCTTTATCCCATCAAATAAAAATGAGGTTTGTCAGGGAGCCAGGAAAAGCCAAGTGGCAGTCTTGGATTTCCCATAGCCCTGACTGTTTGATTTACAGCTGTTGCTTACCCATTTTAAATTCCCCTATTTAGGAGTAGACTATTTGCCATGTTTTAAGGGCATCAGGATAGCAGTAGTTTGACAGGGAGGGGTTAATTTTGTAGAAGCAGAAGAAGCTTTATCTACATGTACCATAATCTTCATAGAGAATGCTTGTTTACTTTACCAAAATAACAAAAGGTTTTAAAAACAAATATAAATCACTTAAAGGCAAAGAAATTCACAATCTTGTTAAAAGCCATATTCTAAGCAAACTTTGTTCTCTTAACAAAGAGAGAAAACCAAATACCAGTTTGGTACCAGCTTACTGTTAATAACAAAATTTGTTTGTAATATTAGAAAAGTCTTTTCCATAAATTTTGAAGAAGCAGCAGTATTCTTTCAAAGGCATCGGAGTGAAACCATTGAAGGCATGTTTAAAATCTGATTGTATTGCAGTTGACAAAGCAATCTGGTCATTGACAACATTTTATCAGGACATATCATATCTTTATGAATTCCACATAATTTCAGGATATCTATATTAGTAATATCAACCATACAGTATAACCTCAGAAGATTTACCACCCCTCCAACAGTATTTCCCATGTAATTTAACATGTCAAATGAACCCAGGTATTTTAATACCTCTCTTTGAGATGTCTCACGGGCCCTCTGAAGCATCCTAAAGCCAGCTAGAGGTCAAAAGAACTTCTTTAGAATTTAATTTTAGTAAGTTTTGCCAAAAATATCAACAGGATTTATAACCGTTAGATAGTATATAGGTCATTGGTAAACAACCAAAGTTAGCACAAGATTAGCCAAAAGTTAAAAAAAGAGTTCAAAGGTAAACATAGAACAGATCACTCCAGAGGTAAAGAATCTTAAAATCCATTATCAAAGGCAGTTCAACATCTCAAGAAAACTTGTATTACGTGCAAAACTCTTTTCTTGGGGTCCACTTTCCATAAAGCCTCTCTTTTTTTCTTAATCACTTTGTTTTTTTTAGAAACAGCCACCTGTAAGTCAGACCTACTTTCTTTTTTCTTAATAAAATGCAATTTCATTTCTCATACCTTTTTTCTTTCTTTTTTTTTTTTTTTCATTTTTAACCTAACTTATTTTCCCTAAGAGACCATGAACTGCCCTTAATATTAGCATTCTGTAGATTGGTGAACATAAGTACCAGTTTTAATTTCTAAAAGCATTTGCTTTCTTATAGACAACATCTCAGGATGGCACCAAACATATTCATTAACAGTCTAAAATCTCTTTAGTTTCTCTGTAAAAGGAAGTTAGTGTTCAATAATTAAAGTTTCAAAATTTTATTTTATTTGGAAATGAATTGAAGTGAATTTTGGAAAAATTTCAATAAATGTTTATCACTTAGTTTAGCACAAGCATAGAAATTCAAGTTACCCCTATCTGGAGAAACTATTTTAGACAGCCGTTCCTTAAGTGTAATTATTCTTAATAGAGTTTATCTAAAAGCTCTTGTTCCATTTCTGTTTTTCTTTTATTTAAAAAGTTTCTTCACTCGAGTTACTTTCCTTGTTGACAAATTTAGCTTGCATTAAACCTAGGCATGATAAAAGTATTACACAATGTTGATGACTCAGACATGTCTTAATTAGATTTACAAACAAGCATTAATATTAGATATTTAATATTGAATATGTCGCAGCTCACGTGAAGCTGAAATTCATTTAGGTTAATTTCTCTTGTAATTGTTTGATTTGTAAGCGCTTACTTTTCTTTAAGCCAGTTGAATTAGAGCTCATTTACAAATTAACCTCATATTATCCAAAAACAAAGACACACACTGAGACATAGATAAATCCAGACAGACAGACAGAGGATCTCATAGTTTTCCACTTGAGATTTAAAATGTCTCCTTGACTCCTTTCTCTCTTTTCCTTTATTTATTTATTTATTTTTTTTATCTTGGCTTGAAATTTCCATTTGCCCAAAGCTGAGGTCTCAGGCAAATTGGGCTCTGTATTTCAAGGACATGCCAAAGGTTGTGTGCCGTCCTAAATTGCTTCTGTCCTCTCAAACTCTTTGTGACGCCATGGACTGTAGCCCACCAGGGCTCCAATTGTAAGTTAAATTCCTCTGCCCAGGGAAATCCTTGAGGGGATCTTCCAAACCCAGGGATTGAACCCATGTCTCTTGCATGTCCTGTCATTAGCAGACAGATTCTTTACCACTAGTACCATCTGGAAAGCCCAGGCAAAGGTTAACTTCAAGCTTTTTTCTAGGCAGGCCTTTGTAAAAAGCTGCTGCTGCTGCTGCTGCTAAGTTGCTTCAGTCGTGTCCGACTCTGTGCGACCCCATAGACGGCAGCCCACCAGGCTTCCCCGTCCCTGGGATTCTCCAGACAAGAACACTGGAGTGGGTTGCCATTTCCTTCTCCAATGCATCAAAGTGAAAAGTGAAAGTTAAGTCGCTCAGTCGTGTCCGACTCTGGCGACCCCATGGACTGCAGCCTACCAGGCTCCTCTGTCCATAGGATTTTCTAGCAAAAGTACTGGAGTGGGGTGCCATTGCCTTCTCCATGTAAAAAGCTAGCTCTTTTTAATTGCATATGTAAGAGGAACTGGTTTTGCAGTTGCAAAGGAAAAAAAAATCATTTTAACCAGTTTTCTCCAGAGTGTAAAGAATACCATGGCCATCCTGTGCCAAAAAAGTCATCTTGCCTTTCTGTTCAGTTCAGTTGAGACCGACTCTTTTGACCCCATGGACTATAGCACTCCAGGCCTCCCTGTCCATCACCAACTCCCCAAGTTTACTCAAACTCAACTCATGTCCATTGAGTCGGTGATGCCATCCAACCATCTCATCCTCTGTCATCCCCTTCTCGTCCTGCCCTCAATCTTTCCCAGCATCACAGTCTTTTCCAGTGAGTCAGTTCTTTACATCAGGTGGCCAAAGTATTGGAGTTTCAGCTTCAGTATCAGTCCTTCCAATGAATATTCAGAACTGATTTCCTTTAGGATGAACTGGTTGGATCTCCTTGCAGTCCAAGGAATTCTCAAAGAGTCTTCTTCATCACAACAGTTCAAAAGCATCAATACTTTGGCCCTCAGCTTTCTTTATAGTCCAACTATACATGACCACTGGAAAAACCATAGCCTTGACCAGATGGACCTTTGTTGGCAAAGTAATATCTCTTGCTTTTGAATACGCTATCTAGGTTGGTCATAACTTTCCTTCCAAGGAGTTAGCGTCTTTTAATTTCATGGCTGCAATCACCATCTGCAGTAATTTTGGAACCCCAAAAAATAAAGTCTGACACTGTTTCCACTGTTTCCTCATCTATTTCCCTTGAAGTGATGGGACCAGATGCCATGATCTTAGTTTTTTGCATTTTGAGCTCTAAGCCAACTTTTTCACTCTCCTGTTTCACTTTCATCAAGAGGCTCCTTAGTTCTTCTTCGCTTTCTGCCATAAGGGTGGTGTCATCTGCATATCTGAGGTTATTGATATTTCTCCTGGCAATCTTTTGTTTCTGTAGCCATAGTTTTATAGCTAAAATATTGACCAAGTAGTGCTCAAGTTGACTCTGAACAGGGCAGGAAAAAAAAATTTGCTGAAGTGCAGAAGGAGTGGAAGAAGTTGGGCTTCCCCTTCCCCCACTGATAGATAGGAAATGTTAGAAGGGGATTAGCTGATGGAGAGGGAGACAGGCAGATGGAGGGGTGTAAGGCAGCAACAGGACAAAGAAAGAAGGGAGTGGGGGACACTGGGAGAGCCGACTTAAACAGTGATTTATTTGATCAACTAAAATATAATTTTGGCATTGTAACATGGACAGTCCTCAAAAATCACATAATTCTTTTTCCAATTATGTCTAACTTCTTGTTAGATAATTTTAAGTTAAATTCATGTACCTTAAGTTAGGGAGAGGACCATCCAGGCTTTCACCTAGCACGGCACATTCTTAACCTTTCTCAATCAGCACAAACCGCAAAATTTAAGGTTCCAATTCTCACACAGTTCAGTGAATCCCATTCACTAGGTAACGAGCAATAAGGTGAATCTTCCAATCTGGGAATAAAAACTTCATCAACCTTAATCTCTTTTTTCTCTTAAAGAGTGGCATTTTGTCTCACAAATCCTGCTCACAGCACCAATTAATGTTTTGCAGAAAGTTTACACTTTCAGGTTCAAAGGATTTGTTAACAAAATAAGTCACTCTTGATATACAAATAAATAATACAGATATTTATGAAAGAATGATCTAGCTTACTTTCAATATACTAACATTAAAAGAAAAGAGAAATAGAGCAGAAAGTACATCACCAAATTGGGTTCGAAAGTCCTGTGTCATAGCACATCTGGAGTCCCAATTGGGAAAGGGTCCCAGGGAGTGCATCCACTCCGTGGGTGAGACTTCAAACGGGATGACTCTTTTGAGTCAGGTAATAACTAAATGCACGCATATAGTCTCTTCAGAAACAATTTTCATATTAATGATTATCATGAGAAATGGTAATACCTAACAGTGTTTACTTACACTTAGCAAGCTAAGGCAATTCTTCTCTTTCCTTTCTTCTCCTTGACATTAAAAAACATTGTTGTTTGAGTTTGTGTATGGTGCCAACAAAGCTTGCATTCTTTTGATTAAGGCTAGTATATTTGTCTAAGAGCACATTGTTCTTTTTAAATTTTAGTTACATGAGCATGCAGCATACCTTGTGGATAGCATGTGGGACTGTGCTACTGAGCTGCTGAAAGACTGGGAATGTATGAATAGCTTGTTGCTGGAGGAGCCACTTAGTGGAGAGGAAGGTAAGGATGTTTAATTATGGTGTTTTTGTTGTCTAGGTAATTTTGAAAACAGATTTTACTTATTCTGTTTTAGCATTAAAATAGTTGATTCAAAGTCTTTGGATAATTTTGTTTTCATACACATGAATATTAGAAAGGTATAGTTCCTGTCAATATTTATGATGTTTTATTGTATTTTATTTTTTTGCATCTGTTCATATTTTCATTTCTCAAATTGTGGACTGGTGGTTTACAGATTTATAATATTTAGTAAGTTTTAACTTGTTCGGATCCTTTTTGTGATATAGTAATAAGATTTTCTTTAGTACATTAGGTCAGATTCTGTCACAGGCACAAGAACTGTTATGTAATGATTATAAATGGCGTATAGAGAAAAAAATAGGTTAACTCTTTCTGATTATTTTTTTCCCAGCGCTAACAGACAGACAAGAGAGTGCTCTGATTGAAATAATGCTTTGTACCATTAGACAAGCTGCTGAATGTCATCCTCCTGTGGGGAGAGGGACAGGAAAAAGGGTACGCCAACATATTTTCAGTGTTCTAAATTATATGTCTCTTTTTTAATAACTTTTTTTAAGTTCTTATTTGTAGGTATATAATCAAATTTTTGAATCTTAAATTTTATTTTTTAGGTGATCTTTGCTTATAAACATGTTAGAAGTAAATTTTAAAGCATTAGCAGTTTGGGAAGTCTGCATTCCTTCTGTAAGATTCTTTGTTAGTTTACTACAGTGATTGTCAGTCCCTGTAAAGATTGCTTGCTGTGCATCATTTTAGAATGGTATATTTGTCCGTTGTGATTTATTTACAGATTTACTTTCTTTTAATAAAAGTAAGAGCATCATTCATTAAAATGGGGGAAATTTCTGTTTCCTGGGACTCAATTTTAATGCATTATTTCAAAGTTCACATGTATTGTAGACCAACAGTTGCACAGGCTTTCAAACTTTGTGAAGCACAAAAATAATTTTTATATTGTGACCTAGTACACATCTGTATATGTGTTTTTGTATGTAACTGAAGCAGTTATATAAGTTACAATATTGCAACGTACGTGATGCATTCAGTTCTCTTTTTTGTTGTTGTTGTTCTTCTTTAATTACTAGTCATTAATTATATTGAATTCATAACCCATGGATCATGGCACAACTTACAGTTGACTGAAATCCTACTCACTTCCATGACTATATAAACTAATAAACTGTATTTCCTAGCTGCTTTTCTTTTCATCCAAAGTTAGGGTAGGTTAGTCTAATTTGGTATTGATTTTGTCTCTAGAACTATTCAAAGTTTTTTAAAAAAATAATGTGCAGGCTATTCTCTTTGTTACTTCTGGGTTTCAAGTTTTATAGTAGAAATTTTTGTATCCATTATTTAAAATGTCATTTTATTACTTGCTTTGAATATTTAAACTTGAGCACCTAACAGTGTTAATGGGCTTATTAATAAATACTTGGAAACTTTGTTGTGTTTCCTTAGGTGCTTACAGCAAAGGAGAAGAAGACCCAGTTGGATGACAGGACAAAAATCACTGAACTTTTTGCTGTGGCCCTTCCTCAGTTATTAGCTAAGGTAAATTTGTGTCGGTATCAAGATTGTTGTTAAGAAATTACAGGTTTTGTTTGGAAATGCCATACAGAATTTTCTACTTATCATAATATTTCCTTACCATAATTGTGATGTTTTTGACATGATTTTTTTTTATTTCAAAGTACTCTATAGATGCTGAAAAGGTGACTAACTTGTTGCAGTTGCCACAGTACTTTGATTTGGAAATATATACCACTGGACGATTAGAAAAGGTAGGGTGTTTCAGTGTATAATAAACCTTTAAGAAAAATTGTTAATATAGTTCATCCCATCATATTGCTTGTTTATATTTTTTGAAATATGTTTTTATAGCATTTAATATAAAGGAAGCCTATATATTGTATGCCTTACATATTTTAGATAAGTTGTATTTAGAGAATGGCACTAATGAGGTTTCCCTTTGATTCATGTTGATAGCAATACCCTCCTTCCTAGACATTATGTTACTATGTCACTGACCATTTATGGAGATTGGAGGTGGGTAACTGGATAAGAACAATTGCAAAATGAAACAGCTAATATTCATTGAATGCATTTACTATGTTCCAGGAACATATATATTTATATGTATTAACATCTTACCAAAGCCCTGTGAGATAGATAATATTATTCCTGTTGAAGTAGGGGAAATAAGTTTGGGTCGATGAGTGCATTTTTTTACTTGACTAGAAAAACTTAAAATTGTGTCCTACTGTTGTAAAGTTACTGTATTTGAAGCTTTTCATCCCAGTTGTGCAGTCATTTTATGCCTGTCATCATACATGCCTTAGTTTTAATGAAGAAACTTTGATTTTGCAGCATTTGGATGCCTTATTACGACAGATCCGGAATATTGTAGAGAAGCACACAGATACAGATGTTTTGGAAGCGTGTTCTAAAACTTACCATGCACTCTGTAATGAAGAGTTCACAATTTTCAACAGAGTAGATATTTCAAGAAGTCAACTGATAGATGAGTTGGCAGATAAATTTAACCGGCTTCTTGAAGATTTTCTGCAAGAGGTATGTATTACAAGTATTTTGTCAGTTGTCCCCCACTGTGGCCCCACCCACCCCTACCCTCTCCATAACCAGGTCAGTCACAGTCTTGGTGGTAGTCCTTAGTAGTATGTTGAAAAGACATTCAGACTTTCTGTTCTATGATTTTGTTTTTTCTCCACCAAGAGAGGGAGGTGGCAAGAATCTGTAACTTAAGAGATGGTGAAAGCAAAATTAACACCTTTCCTTTTTTTTTAATTTAAAGAAATGATCTGGAAAGTTTCCAGGGTTTAGTTTAACCAGGAGGCTGTTAGGGAACAGGGAACAGAAAAGTTGAGCAAGATTGTTTCCATGTAATTTGAAAAATTGGGTTATTTCTTAATGGTTTGGAAGTTGATTTATTTATGATCTTTGATATTATAAAGCCTTGAAAAATTACAGCAACTGTTCATTTTGGTGTTTCATTGTTCAGTTCTATTTCCAAAGAGGCTTAAGCACGATATTCAAATACACTTGTATTTATATTGTGGTTTTTATCTTTTCTGGAAAGGTATACTCAACAGTTTAGTTGATTTGCATAAAGTAAAAACTCATGATTCTCAGATTATTGCATTTAGGTTTTTCCACATCACTTTTGTCATAAATGCTGCGAAAATGATACAGACTATTGTAATGTCCAGTTACTTTGTTTAACAATTAGTTCGTAAACTTTCTTATTTCTCAGTGTAACATTTCATACTTACTAAGTTTTGCTTAATTGGAAGTTTGTGTAAATATTTTGATGTACAATGATTACATTTTCAGTTAAAAATTTTAATGACTACCCTTGGCTGGATATAATTCTTTTTTTTAAAAAAAAGGTTTACATTGGAATGTAGCTGGTTAACAATGATGTGTTAGTTTTAGGTGGACAAAAAAGAGACTTAGGCATACGTATACATGTTTTCATTCTCCCTCTAAACTCCTCTCCCATCCATGCTGCCACATAACATTGAGCAGAGTTCCATGTGCTATCCAGTAGAACCTATACAGTTAGCCATTTTAAATATAGCAGTGTGTACCTGTCCATCCCAAACTCCCTACCTAGCCTTTCCCTCCATCCGTCTCCCACCTGGTAATCATAAGTTTGTTCTTTAGGTCTGTTTCTGTTTTGTAAGTAAGTTCATTTGTATCATTTCTTTTAAGATTCTGCACATAAGGGATGTCATGTATTTCTCCTTCTCTCTGACTGACTTTACTCAGCATGACAATCTCTAGGTCCATCCATGTTGCTGTAAATGGCATTACTTCATTCTTTTTAATGGCTGAGTAATATTCCATTGTATATATGTACCACATCTTCTTTATCCATTCCTCTGTCTGATGGACATTTAGGTTGCTTCTGTGTCTTGACTACTGTTAACAGTGCTGCAACGAACATTGGGGTGCATATATCCTTTTGGACTGTGTTTTTCTCTGGGTACCTTCCCAGGAGTGGGATTGCTGGATCACATGATAGCTCTACTTTTAGTTTTTTTAGGAACCTTCTTACTGTTCTCCATAGTGGCTATACCAGGTTTCATCCCACAAAGAGTTCCCACAAAGATTTCCTTCTCCACACCCTCTTCAGCATTTATTGTTTATAGATTTTTTGATGGTAGCCATTTTGACTGAGGTGAAATGATACCTCATTATAGTTTTGATTTGCATTCCTCTTAATAATTAACAATGTTGAGAGTCTTTTCATGTGCCTCTTGGCCATCTGTATGTCTTCTTTGGAGAAATGTCTATTTAGTTCTTCTGCCTGTTTTTTGATTCAGTTGTTTGTTTTGATGATGTTAAACATCATGAGCTGTTTGTAATTTTGGAGACTAACTCCTTGTTGATCACATTATTTGCAACTATTTTCTCCAGTCTGTGGGTGGTGTTTTGTTTATTGTTTTCTTTGCTATGCAAAAGCTTTTGAGTTTAAATAGGTCTCCTTTGTTTATTTTTGTTTTTATTTTCATTATTCTGGGAGATGGGTCGAAAAAGATATTACTGTGATCTTTTATGTTTTTCTTTTTAGGGTGGTATCATGAATGTAATAGCTTAAGATTTTTCACTTTTGTAATTAGTAATGTTTAATATGGTATAATTAACATTTATAGGGCGAAGAACCTGATGAAGATGATGCATATCAGGTATTGTCAACATTGAAGCGAATCACTGCTTTTCATAAGTAAGTTGAATCTTAAAGTTTCTGATTTTTTAAAACTATCAAAATCAGAACCAACTTACATGTTTTGGGATTATAATAATGTCATAATTTTTCCTGGGTTTCTTGTGCTTTTGGGAAAAAAGTGTTTGGAGTCATACTTTGAATATGAGAAACAAAAAAAAATTTCAACTAATACACTTTTTTAAAGTACACATTTTTTTGTTCTTGTGGGTACATGTTAGGAAGTTTACTGTATTTTACTTTAACAGTATTCTGTTAGCAGTCAAGTCCAGAACAGATGTGATTAAGCTTAAATTTTTAATATAACTTAATTCTTTTTTTACAGTGCCCATGATCTTTCAAAGTGGGATTTGTTTGCTTGTAATTACAAACTATTGAAAACCGGAATTGAAAATGGAGACATGCCTGAACAGGTTTTTATTTATTTACAAGTTATATATTTCACTTTGAGAATGAAAATATGTGATTTTTAAAATTTAATTGTGTTCTTTTTGTTCCTTTATAGATTGTTATTCACGCACTGCAGTGTACTCACTATGTAATCCTTTGGCAGCTTGCAAAGATAACTGAAAGTAGCTCTACAAAGGTTAGTGGTGTTTCAGTGGCGTCTTTAGTAAATATTACTCAGTTTTCAGCAAACTTAAACATAAGACTGATTTTCAATAAAGTCTTGCTTATCTTCTATTTAGGCATGTATACTTTTAAAAATAATTATTTGTAGTTTGATATATATTCCGTGAAAGAACATTTAACATGTGTTTAGAGAATGGTTTTAAAATAAAAAGTCACATTTGTAGGTGGCATAATTTATGGATTTCCACATCATTCTCAAAAGTTCTGGATGCATGAAGAACTGATTTTGTAAATCATGACCAAAAACCTTCAAAACATATAGATACAGCTATTGGGTTCCATAAGTTACTTATTACAAGCTACCTGTCCCTAGATCTTATACCTTGGTATTGTTTGGGGATCATCTTATTCACACTCGGATCTCTCTACTGATGTTCCAAATTCATAAAAAATCACTTTGTGGTTGAGTGCAGTGTGCTAGCTACTAGGTCATAGAACTTTCAACATTTTATCCATAATTGTAATCATTGAAGTGTTTAGTAATTGAACTAAAGAGTACTTTTTCATTTGTAAATTAGAAACTTAAACATCGTACTTGTTGCAGTAGATGTTGCCTTAAATATTATTTGAGCACATTTTTGTAAACATTAAGTGATTTCTGTAAGATGTAGAATTAGTTGTTTGTAGTTATTTTCCTCAAGAAGGAATCCTCTCGATAAGTTTGTTTTACATAAAATCACAGAATAACTTTAGAATTTTTTTGAGCTTTTTAAGTACATGATGCTGTTATATCTACAGATGGATATTTGCCTCTTGCAAAAAACAATATAGTACTGTTAAAATAGTGTACTTTTTGTCAGACCCTCAAAAACTTTATTTAATTCAATATCAAACTTGTAGTAGGTCCAGTGACTATGTATTAGCAGATATGATTGCTCACCTAAATCAAAAGCATTGAGTTAAAAATTAACATGGGAAAAAGGTAATACGTTTAGGAGAGGGGACAAAAAGGTAAAAATGAAGGTTATTATATGCAAAACTATTATGCTGAACTTGGTTGAGTTTTCTTTACCAAAGCGATCTCCAAGTTAAATCTATTATTTTAACTTGTCTATTACATACACTGAATGTGTACTGATATTTTGTCGTTTGGCATTCAGTATCAGGCGATGGGCAAAGGTAATGCCTCAAATAAATTAGTGTGAATGATCTTTATAGAGTATTTTTCTATTTTAAATTAATTTGCAAATATCTATAAAAAGAAAAAAACTTATTTAAAAAAATCTAGAAAAAGATTCATCCTTTTAGTGTAGGTTTACTAGAGACTTATGTTGTTCTTGTTTTCCTTAAGTGGAGTAATACCATGAAACTAATTTTTGTTAGGCCTCTCTCTGTTTTTAAAAGCACAATCAGTATCCTACAAATGAAAGATACTGTCCCTTTTTTTAAAATCATTTAATTTATTCCATTCATCACTTGGCCAGCCATCAAATTACAAAGCAAGGATGGAGCGTAAATCCTGTTAAACATTCTGAAGCAGTGGATTTATATGGATAGCCATATATAGTCATATGTTTTTTCTCATTCTAAAGATCATTTAGGATTTTATCCATTAATATACTTGGTATTTTTAAGGTACAATTTGTTGAGATTTTAAAAGTGGTTTTTGTTTTCCTTTTTGATAAATGCTAAGGAAGAATTTAAATCTAATGTAAAAAGTTAGCACAATTAAGTATGTGATGATCTTTTTGTAATTTAAAATATCTTAAATACTGAATGAGTTTTTAATACAGTATTTTAAAATGTTATTGTTACATTTTTTTCAAGGAGGACTTGCTGCGTTTAAAGAAACAGATGAGGGTATTCTGTCAAATATGTCAGCATTACCTGACCAATGTGAATACTACTGTTAAAGAACAGGTTAGTAACTACTATAGATAGCAATCTTTTGTAAGCAACCCTGAACAAATATTTGAACTAATATAGAAAATTTGAGTAATACTAAAATTGGGCAAACTAGAAATATCTTGTATTTATCTGTGTATATCCCATGCTCAAAAATAGATTAAGTAATATTAAGTCCATTTGGAGCATTATCGATTAGTCTTATATTGCAGTCATTCTGTATTACTGTTTCTTTATGCCACACTTGGTCAACAAACCCATATATACAAAGTAGGTGTATGCAGTTATGTAAGTTATTCCTGAAAGCAACAGGTATGGCAAGTCTGCCTCAGGGAGGGAAAGGTCCATCTGGTTTTGTTATCTCTGAGAATATTATCAGATCTTGGCATTCCTGCCTGTCCTGATTGTGTGAAGTTATTTTTCTTATGTGGACTTTGTCTGAAATAAACATTTTAATCACTTCCCTGTCTTCAAAGTGTTACCTTCCCACCTCATATGCCCTCTTAATTCCATTCCTGCCAACTTTCTCATTCTGAAAATGCATTGTTACCTGGTGCCATGGGTAGTTTTCCCATCTGTAAAATTAATTCTGATCCTGGGACCGAGAGCCTATTTAGTTTTGAACTGTGACAATAAAGGACTTGGGACTTTAATTTTCTTTTCTACAATTCTGATAAGAGGTACAGAATTTCAGAAGGTATCAATAGTGAAATTATTTTATAGTTAAAATCTTATAATAGGATTTTAATGAAGTATATCTGTGTGTGTGTGTACATGTAGGCGCACTCAGTTGCTCAGTCATAACTGATTCTCTGCAACGCCATGGACTGTAGCCCACCAGGGTCCTCTGTCCATGGGATTTTCCAGGCAAGAGTACTAGAGGGGATTGCCATTTCCTCCTCCAGGGCATCTTCCCAACCCAGGGATCGAACCTGTGTCTCCTGCATTGGCAGGCGGATTCTTTACCACTGCATCACCTGGGAAGCCCTTTTAATGAAGTATACACTGATCCAAACCTAATACGTGAAATATTACTTGATATATTTTCATAGGCCACCAAGAAATTCAGCTTAATATTCCTTATTTCACATAGTTCCTTATGGGTTATTGTGTGTAATCTCCTTTATATATAATCAGTTTTTTAAGACTTGGAGATTACCTATTTGGTTATTAAATAACCTGTGTGTTATTAGTCTTCCTAACAGCCTCCAGGGATATGTCCTGGTTAGCTCACAAGACCTGCCAGTTCACCTAATTAGTAAGGTCACCATGCTTACGACTTTGTATACTTACTGTGTATGTTGCAAAAATTTGTAAACTCAAATAACCTGATCGGTATAAATTATTTCTGTAGTAATAAAATGAGCGGAAGAGACCAAGAGACAAAAGCATAAGAGAAAAAAAATAAATGTGGTTAGTTCCAAAAAAGGCAAAGCTATTATTAAGATCTGCTTTGCCTGGTGGTGAATAGTTTGCAGGCCCATACTTGGTTATTATGTGTTTTCTACTTAATCACCATACATACTGACAATAAGATTTTGTGATCTCTCTTCTAAGAGATCTTCTAGGAGATATTCATCTTCTTGGCTTAAGTGTTTTTCTTCCATAGAAGAGAAGAATGGTATCAAGTTTATACATTAATTCATATTTGAGAATGTATATCATGAGACATTGTGGTTTAGTGTGGGATTTGGAGTCAGAAGATATGCAATTGACTTCTGACTGCATATTTTGATGATATTAACATATTGTACAAATCACTTAAAAGTTACTGAAAATTAAAAAGAATATTTGTGAAATTACCTTGCATTTAGTAGATCACAGTGCAAATACCAGTAGTTATTGCTGCAAAAATTTCACTCTTATAGTCTTAGGAAAGTCTTAATAGCCATTGCTTTACTGAGTTTCAAATGCAGAGAGTTGGATTTTATTTCCATGTTAAATATGTAAGTTATTTGTGGCAGTTTGTGAAAAACTTCGGTTTATGGCATGCTATCCCCCCCCTTTTTTTTTTATAATAGGCCTTCACTATTCTATGTGATATTTTGATGATCTTCAGCCATCAGATTATGTCAGGAGGGCGTGACATGTTAGAGCCATTAGTTTACACCCCTGATTCTTCATTGCAGTCTGAGTTGCTCAGCTTTATTCTGGATCATGTCTTCATTGAACAGGATGATGACAATAACAGTGCAGGTAATTTTATTGCCATCTTTTTGTTAAATTTGTATATCTACCATAAATCAAATTTAGCAACAGTGTAAAATGTTATACTACTATTTCATATTTTATTCTTAAACATGAAAGGCAGGTACATTTTCCAGTGCATTTTTGTATTCATTCCTTGTAACATAAAGACAATGAAATATAATTTCTCACTAGTTGTGAGTTTGTTTTTCTAATTTGTAGCTACCTACAGAACTGTATGAGTTAATTACATTGTGCAAAGTGACTAGTGTAGTGCCTGGGCATGTAGGTAGGTAATCAATAAAATTTACTTCACTTTCCCCTTAATCATTAGTAATGCCAGTATTCAAGTAACTAGAGCAGAAAAAAAATGTTAAAGTGACATTTTTGTTGTATACTTTCATAGCATCGTTTTTCCTTTAAAGTGTGGGGCAATACAGAATGTCACAGGTAAACAGTCAGAAGAGCCTCGGCGTTGTTACTCTTTGTACTCTGATTGCATACACGGATGCCTTACTTGGGCTTCTGTCATAGCTCAGTTGGTAAAGAATCTGCCTGTGGTTCAGGAGACCGGGGTTTGTTTCCTGGGTGGGGAATATCCCCTGGAGAAGGAAATGGCAACCCACTCCAGTATTCTTACCTGGAGAATCCCTTGGACAGAGGAGCCTGGTGGGCTACAGTCTATGGGGTCGCAAGAGTTGGACATGACTTGGTGACTAAACCACCACCACCACCACCATGCCTTACTTGAACAAGAAATTGTGGAAAAACATAACATTTGGTGACTTCTTTCTGGGTTTGTTTTTAATTTGACATTAAGCCCGAAGGATATATAACATCAATATTTTGTTCTCAAGAATCACAAACTTAACTCGAACAGGATTGAGAAATCAAAATAGGCAAAACAGATAATCAAAAATCCATGTACTAAAGTTTATATACTTAGAATTTTCCACTGTTCACTTCCAGCTCTTGGTTTAGTTATACTTTATTTTTGACATTAATTTGATATTTATTAGTCAGCAGGCAGTATACTAAGATGCTGTGAATTTTTTTAAAAAATGAGATGTAGTCTTTTAAGAATTCAAGTAGAAAAGACATTTCTAAAAGCAAATTATTATTATGTAACTTGATAAGTAGTAGAGACATGTACAAAATGTTATGGACATTTAGAGAAAGTTCTTACTGTTCTGTCAGAGTCAAAACACCCCTGAAACAGGCTAACATCTGCAATGGATCCTAAAAGATGAGTTGGAGTTTTTAAAACTTCTATCAATAAACATATATTCCAAACACTGATATAAAATCAGTTTTTGTCTATGACCCTTTTGTTAGTTGCAGACTACCTCAAATTCATTTAGACCATAGGGAACAGGAATGAGAATAACCTTGCCAATACTCCTGAATTTTCTGGAGATTCCTGGAATTATACTCTGCTTTACCTCCTTGGACTGTGTTTTTCTATTTACACTTTAAAAATGAAATATATTCTAGTTCTATGGAAAAGAATAAAATATAACACATTTATATAGACCAACCACCAGCATTTGTTAGATTTTGCCTTGTTTCAGATTTGTTTTTTAAAGGAATAAAGCATAGATAAAAAAAGAAGCCCTTGTTTGTATCCCTCCCCAATCCCATTATTGTTTTTCCCTAGAAATAACTGCTATCTTGAATTTGGTGTTTATTGTGCCTCTGCATTTTACTTCTATTTTACCAGGAGTTTATGTGTCTTTTAAGAATATATAGTTTATTTTCTGTGCTAGCTTCCACATAAATGGTATCGTGTTGAGCATTTAATTTACATCTTGGTTTTTTGAATTAACATCATTTTTGAAATTTATCAGTGTGGACATGTGGTTATAGTTTATTCATCCTGACTGCTGAATATTGTGTGATATGAATTAACCACATGTTATCCATTTTCATATTGATGAACATCTAGTTTTTTTCTATTTTTTCCTCTATTATAAATAATATTGCAAAAATGTTCTTATAATTATCTCCTGAGCACATGTGCAGATGCTTTTCTAGTGTACAGGCATACCTCCTTTTATTGCACTTTCATAGATAATGTGTAGTTTTACAAATTGAAGGCTTGTGACAACTTTGTATCAGGTAAGTCTGTGAATGCCATTTTTCCAACAACATTTGTTCACTTCATGTTTCTATGTCATATTTTGGCAATTTTTGCACATTTCAAATTTTTCCATTATTTATCATGGTGATTTGTGATTAGTGATCTTTGTTGTTACTATTGCAGTTTACATGAAAGCTTATATGATGATCAGCATTTTTTAGCAATGAAATGTTTTTAAATTAAAGTACATACATGTTTTAGACATAATGCTATTACATACTTAGTAAGACTTAGTATAGTATAAACATAACTTTTATATGAACTGGGAAACCAAAAAATTCAGGTGACTCATCTTAGTGTGGTATTCACTTCATGGTGGTCTCATCAAACCTGCAGTATCTCTGAGGTGTGCTTGTGTATACCTGAGTGGAAGTGCTAGAGTATATAGTCTATGTGCATTTTAAACTGTACCACATGTTGCCAAATTATTCTCCAAAGTAGTTTTATTCTTTTATCCTCCCACCAGCAACATATGATCGTTTCCATTGCTTTTCATACCATCTAACCCCAGATATTGTAGACCCATGGTTATTTGATTTGTTAGCCCACATCAGATTAGAAGGGGAGGGTAAAATAGGGAATGCTTCTAGAGGCTCTGACAACATACAATAATGGCAACTGACATCTATGAAAGGCCCAGTGTGTTAGATACTTCTCTAACATTCTTTAATCCCTACAGGAGAAAAAAGTAGCTAATTTTCAATAAGAAGTGAAGAAAACTTTGAAAAGGACTCAAAAAAAACCCTCTTAATATCTAAGTAACTTAGTCTGTAGGGTAACTTAGTCTGTAGGGGGAGTAAGTCTTATATCCCTCCAGTTCTTGAGAGCAGTACCAAACAATGATTGGAACAATATTGTATAGAAATCCGTTTATAATCACAGAGTCATTAAGAAAAAGTTAGCTTGTATGTTCAATGTACTCTTTAAAGAGAATAAACAGTACATTTTAGGTTTCTGAGAAAATGACTTTGGCATTCTGGAATAGGCAATTTTCATAACAGAAACTTTTTGGATGGTCTGTCTTAAATTCCTAGTCTCAACATTTGGTTTTTATTTATGAGCAGTTATCAAGGATTATCAGAGACAGGGTGAAGTAAATACTTGCTTAGAAAGAGTGCTTGTTTTATACACAATATTTTTGATATAAGTAATTTCATTTATAAAATTTGTCAAGAGGAAAATTCTTTGCATAGCTTTTTATGTAAAAGGCATCATCACAATTTTATTTACAGGATCAAATTGAAAATCCTTTGGCAGTACTTGGTGGCTGTAGTCTGGCTTTCTCCACTATGAATTTGGAAATAATTTTATCCCTTTGATAATTAAATATCAAGATCTCACATAATTAATCAGAGGAGAAGTATGTGAAGTTCCCTTAAAAATAATGATTTCTCAGCCAGTCTAACTGAATATCTGTAATATGTATGAAGGAAGTATCTGTCAATGGAAGTTGGGCTCTAGGTGAGGTGGGGTCATCTTTAGAAGGGATAGGACAATTTCTAAGGTTGTCTGCCCCTAGGGAAGAAAAACCTTACCCAACAGATAGTGAATATGCAGGTCTCATTGTCAAACTATCCTATTAGGGAAGTAGATCAATGGGTTAGACATGCTTCTATGTTAGGCAGGCTTAGCCTGACTTCGCTAAGCATCAGTTCCTTTGACTCAGTCCACTTGTTCCTGTTCCATGCTCATCAAACAGCCTTCTGATTTGACATCAAAAATTTTTTTCTATTGGAATAAATGGGCTGGTCATTCATGACGATATTGAGTGGTTATAATTCTTATTTTATTTAATTTTTTTTCTTTATTTTTCACATTCTCCAAAATAAAAATAAAGTTACTTATTTATATATATCTATACAGATGGCTTAATGTTTGAAACTTTTTTCCCTCAGATGGTCAGCAGGAGGATGAAGCCAGTAAAATTGAAGCTCTGCACAAAAGGAGAAATTTACTTGCAGCATTTTGTAAGCTAATTGTATATACTGTGGTGGAGATGAATACAGCTGCAGATATCTTCAAGCAGTATATGAAGGTAAAATTGAAAAGTGGATAACAAGATATTTTTATATTGCTTTTATGTTTGGTTACCATTGAAATTTTTAATAGTTAAGTTACTTTTGTAGTGTAAAAGAAATCTCTTAAAATATTTAACATTTTCAGTAACATTTTCTCATACCTCCACTCTATCAATGGACATTTTGGGTTTATTGAGTTCATTTGTGTTTGGAATATTGCAAACAGCTAGTCTTAGATTAACTGTCATTAATAGAAATTGCATTTGTGATTTAATTTAAAACAACAGAATAGTGTCACTCCCCTGCTTGATGTAACATAAAAAATGTTTTAGGAGAATTAGATAATATAGTTTCAACTTGGTTACTATGCAGCTTGTGACCTTGAGTAACTCACTACCTTTTGTATCCTGCCTTTCTTTATCTGTTGCACTGTGATAGTTAAAGTTTCTTAGGCCCTGAAAATTGGCTTAGATTCATAGTAGGTTATTCCCAAGCATCATAAATATATGTGAGATTCTTTAACTTTTAAGTAGTAGTAGAAAGGATATTACTGATTGTACTAACAGAACGTGACTAAATACGGCATGATAATTTTCCTGTAATCCTTTTTCAAGTAAAATCTAATTATAAATGTAAAATTTTTAAGCCTTTGATTTTACAGAATAAAATATGTAATACATTTATCAAAACCCAGTTAATTCTTCTTTGGAATAGTTTCCTATGTGATAGAAGTATTAGTAACTTTGAAATAATAGAATAGAATAATACATATTATTATTTCAATAATAATTGAAATAATAGAAGCATTCAAATAACTTTGAAACTTATTTGGCATGATACTTGTTAGATTTTTTTTTAAACTGGTGGTTTTTGAAGTCACTTTGCAAGTTTTAAACTTTTAGACATAGGTATTCTAGATTAAAGTCAATTTTGTTAGTCATGTAGGGGCGTGGTTATCCTGTTATCTCTGGTAGTTATGTAAAATCTTAAATAAGAAAAAAAAAATCATGTGCAGTGTGTGATTTAAATGCCACATACAGTAACTTTGGGGATTCCCTGGTGGCTTAGACAATAGAGTCTGGTCTGCCTGTAATGCAGGAGACCCGGATTCAATCCCTGGATCGGGAAGATCCCCGGGAGAAGGAAATGGCAACCCACTCCAGTATTCTTGCCTGGAAAATCTCATGGATGGAGGAGCCTGGCAGGCTACAGTCCATGGGGTCGCAAAGAGTCGGACACGACTGAGCAACTTCACTTCACAGTAACTTTTCTTTTAAATGTTAACAGACTGTTAGTTTCTATATGGAAATTAATAAATTTGGAAACTGCTCATGAAATACATGCCGTTAGCAATGAATAAGTTATGAAAGTAACTATGATAATATTCATTGACTTAATATTAGGTTGGTGAAAAAGTAATTGTGGATTTGGACCATGAATTTTAACTCATTATAACTAGGCTCAAACATATATTAATCAAAATAGGAGCCATTAGAGTCAACACAGTTTTGCCAATGAGAAATAAGTTTGTTTATTCCTGTAGCATAAAAATCCATGCTTTGGGATTTGACGAACTCTTGGAAAGCATTTTCTGCCTCCTGCTGGTTGTGGAAGCGTTTTCCCTGCCAAAAATCGAGATGCTTGGTAGTCAGTTGGCAAGAGGTCAGGCAAATATGGTGGATGAGGCAAAACTTCATAGCCCAGTTCATTCAAATTTTTTTTTTATGTGTTGAATTTTTGAAGTGTTGGTTGTGTGACGTGGGGTCAAGGCATTGTCATGGAGAAGAATTGGGCCCTTTCTGTTGATCAGTGCCGGTTACAGGCAGTGCAGTTTTCAGTGCATCTCATCAATTGCTGAGCATACTTCTCAGATGTAATGGTTTTGCCAGGATTCAGAAAGCTGTAGTGGATCAGACTGGCCACACACCACCAAATAGTGACTATGACCTTTTTTTTGGTGCAAGTTTGGCTTTCAGAAGTGCTTCGGAGTGTCTAAGTCCAGCCACTGAGCTGGTTGTTGCTGTTTGTCTCATAAAGCCACTTCTCATTGCATGTCACAATCTGATCAAGAATTGGTTTGTTGTTGTTGTGTAGAATTCTAAGAGAAGACGATAGACACTTCAAAACGATGGTTTTTTTGATTTTCAGTTAGCTCGTGAGGCACCTACTTATCGAGCTGTTTCACCTTTCCAGTTTGCTTTAAATGCCAAATGACCATAGAATGGTCGACGTTGAGTTGTTGGGCTGCTTCTTGAGTAGTTGTAAGAGGATCAGCTTCGATGGTGGCTCTCAGTTGGTTGTTGTCAACTTCTGAAGGCCAGCCACTGTGCTCCTCATCTTCTAGGCTCTTGTTTTTGCAAAACTTCTTGAACTACCACTGCACTGTATGTTCGTTTGCAGTCCTGGGCCAAATGCATTGTTGTTGTGAGTTGTCTCCGCTGCTTCATGACTCATTTTGAACTCAAATAAGAAAATCACTTGACTTTGCTTTTTGTCTTAACATCATTTCCCTACTCTAAAATAAATGGCAAGTAATAACTCATTGGGAAAAAAAAAACACAAACTGAGAAATGTGCATTAAAATGATATATAGCAACCACATTTATTTAAAAGTGTATTCTAATATCAAACAGCAAAGTTCAAAAGTGCAAAACTGCAGTTACTTTTGCACCAACCTAATAGTTCTGAAAATCTGAATGCTTAATTATTTTTATACACTATACCTCCTTAAAATCAACTCTAGAACTTCATGTGAATTAGATCTTAACTGTCTGATATTTCTGAATTTACTGATGTTAGAGATTGTGCTTAAAGATCATAATAAAGTTTCAGTAACATTCTTACGTATCTTTGAAGTCCTAATTTTAGCTAAATATATTCTTGTAATATGTTTATGTGCCTAACCTAAAATTAGTCTTATTGTCCAATAGTTTTAAGAGACAAAGCCCTAATTTATTCAAATTTCTTTTCTAGTATTATAACGACTATGGTGATATCATCAAAGAAACAATGAGTAAAACAAGACAGATAGACAAAATTCAGTGTGCAAAGACACTTATTCTCAGTTTGCAACAGGTAAGACATGAGTACCATGGTTACGCTAACATAATAAGCACTTACTGGTTTTCAAGGTAACAGTCAAAAACTGGGCAAAAGGACACAGTAGATAGTTCGTAAAAGTGGAAATGGAAAATACACAGTCCCACTAGTAAACATTGAGCAAGTGAGATCATTTTTTGCTTCTAGACTGGCAAGATTGGCAAAACTTACAGCTGCCTAAGATATGAGAGAAACAGGTTCTGTCAGCAGTATATATTGGCTCAACCTTCCTGGTAGGCATTTTGCCAGTACATGTCAAAATTTATAATGTGTATGTCGTTGAGGCAGCAGTTCTACTTTTAGAATTTTGGTCTACAGTGGTAATAGGATAAATTTGCCAAAATGAATATACAAGATTGTACATTGCAAAATTATTTATAATACCAAGAAATTAGAAATAATCCAAATGTCCATCATTAGGATATTAGATGAATATATTGTGTAGTACATCTCCACAGTGGCTATTGGGTAGCACTTAAAATTAGTGTAAGTTGGTATTAATTTAAGATCTCTACCGTATTTGAGAATAAAATAAAAAGATTGCAGTATAGCATCACTATAAAATTGTGCCTATCTCTGTGTCCCTGGAGAAGGGAACGGCTACCCACTCCAGTATTCTGGCCTGGAGAATTCCATGGACTGTATAGTCCATGGAGTCACAAAGAGTCAGACTTGACTGAGTGACTTTCACTTTCACTGTGTCTATTTGGAAAAACTGAAATGTTAGCCGTGGTTAACTTGATTTGGTAAGTTTCAGGTGAATTTTACTTTATTCTGTACCCATTTGCACATGTAATTTTAATGAGCACTTATCAATCGTGGTGAAAATACACCAGTCATTTTCATTTTGGCAGTGGCATGGCAAGTTTAAATAGGCAAAAATCATTTGCTTAGTATACTTAGGTTTGTTGAGACCAAATGCATGTAAATCATAACCAAACCCATTTCAATTTGATAAAGTTTCTTGCTTTTTAGAAACATAGGTGTGAAAGTTCTTAGCTTCATTTGCATATTTGATATTCTTTATTAAAAGATTTTAAAGGTTGAATTTAAATAACTTATTTTGTTATAAAATAATAGCTATAGAAAGTATTTTAGGAAAATTAGAAAAAATATACCTTATCTTTAATTTTTTTCACTTAACAGTGTTTTTATTTTTAATCATCTTTCTAAAATCTTTTTAATGCCTGTGTTAAATCGTATTTTACAAAAATAAAAAATGTGCATTCTGTCTTAATATCCTTAGTTTTTCATATTAATAAATCCTAAACACTTTCATGCCATTAAATACTTCCCTTTGCTCTTTTTTGGCTGCTCTGTGTGGCATGTGGGATCTTAGTTCCCCTAACAGGGATGGAATCTGTGCCCCCTGTATTGGGAGTGTACAATTCTTTCCATTATAAATAGCACTAAAACAAACATTTTTGTACCTATATATTGCACACAAATATTACTATTATTCTTTTTGGATCAAGTCTGATAATAAGAATTGCTTAGTCAAAGAGCATGAAAATTCTAAAGCTTTTGCTGCACATTGCCAGATTGCTGTATAGAAAGAAAGGTTATTTCAGTTTATGTTCCCAGATCAGTGCCCATTGCACTGTATTCTTTTTTTAAAATTTATTTATTTTTAATGAAGGATAATTGCAATACTGTTTTGGTTTCTGCCATACATCAGCATGCATCAGCCAGCCCTTCCTCTTGAACCTCCCTCTCACCTCCCACCCCATTCCCACCCGTTTATGTTGTCACAGAGCCTGGTTTGAGTTCCCTGAGTCAAAATGCAAACTCCCATTGGTTATCTTGAGTAGTAGCCATAACTACTATAGGAATGCATTGTATTCTATCTTGGCAGTTTGATAGCTGAAAAATTATATTTTGTTCTGCTTACTTTTTGATCCATTATTTAAATGTCAATAAGAACATAGTTGCCTAATAATTTAGTTGGTTTCCTTTTTATGTATATTTTTATATGCTATTATAATACCCAGTTAATTGTGACAGAAAAAAATTCTGTCATAACTAATCTAAGAAGTTTCTAATGTCAGTAATTACCTCTAGTTTGAATATGTGAAGTGCTGGAATTTTGGTCATTTGTATCATGTTTTAAAAAATCCATGCTTTAGAATGAAGTATAATGCCTTATTTATAAACATCAAGTATATGTTAAATATAAAATATGATATTTTAAAATCAGTAATAATCCATAATTATTAAAAACTTTAACATGCTTTCTTTCTTTCTTTCCAAACAGCTTTTTAATGAAATGATACAGGAAAATGGCTATAATTTTGATAGGTCATCCTCAACTTTTAGCGGCATTAAAGAACTTGCTCGGCGTTTTGCTTTAACTTTTGGACTCGATCAGTTGAAAACTAGAGAGGCCATTGCTATGCTACACAAGTAATTTCCAAATTTTATTCAGCTTCTCTGTGTTTTAATCATGCAGGTTTTTTGTATATTGCTTTTTTGTTTAGAATAACCAAATTCAGTTGGTGCCTGATTACTTGTTTGCACTTCTGTAATATGTCTCCTTTCTTAAGAACGAGTTACAGTGCTGTCTGTGTTAAAACATGAATTGGGACTAAAACACCTTTTGTAGAAAAGTCTTTGCTTTAATTAAAGCCATACAGAATCTTTATGAATTATGTGAAGAAAACATGTATTTGTTAGGTATTATAAAATCTCTTCTAGCGTTTTGTCATGATCTCATGGCTGGGTAGAAGAATTTGATTCCTTTGTTTCAAGTTTCTGTTCTCTTTTATTTTCTCTTTACCTTTTCTCTTATTTTGAGCCACAATCTTTATTTTATCTGCATGTTTTCTTTGCCTTATCAAAATTGGAAAAAATCTGATTTTATTTTAGGCATGTAATTTAGTGATCAATTATACTTTTATATATGAGTATATTTTAGATCTCTGACATAACCAGTATGTGGATATTAATACCCTTAATGTCTTTATTGTGGATAAAGAGCCTTGCCTTTGGAAAAATCTAGAGGCTTGAGCTCCATTTCATTTAAAGCTCTCTGTTTTGTGTCTTTTTTAAATTTGTATTGCTTACTTAGTCATGAAAGTGTTAAATGTCTCCTTTCAGAAATTATTCTGCTCTTTAAGTTGGTCCTATGCTTTCCTCAACTTTAATTTACTCCCACCTTTTCACTTGGCTCTGGAAGTCTCAGATTTCTTTTTATGCCTTTTAATACTTTGGTTGTGAATTTTAGGTAATACTTAAGGACCACACATACAGTAATTATTCTGAGAAGTAATATAGTATTTACTTCATATATGTGTAACGTTGGGTAGTTGTCTTAATAGAGGTATTTATTGTTAAATAAATACAGGTAAAATTGGCCCCGAGTTGAGTATAATTTTTGAACTTTACTCTTTAGTGATTCATACAAATACAAATAGTCATTACAAATAGTCTGTAATCATTATTTTAAGTTGATTTTATAGTTGATCTCCTTTATGTCTTGAAATATACAGAAAATGTACTGATCATTATGTGAAAGGATTTGGGTTGTTTTTTATAGAAAAGAAAACTGAGGAAAGAATGTAGATATGCCAGATCACATTTGTAATGAAGACCAGTGTGGGGGAGGGGAAGTGTCTGTGTCTGTGTCTGTTTTGTTTTAAAGAACCAGCTAGGGCCTGTGTGTGTCTCTGTGTCTGTTTTGTTTCAGAGAAAGTAACAGTTCAGAGTTCCTGGGCAGTCCAGTGTTTAGCACTTTGACTGCTAGGGTGAGAGCAGCTAAGATCTCCAGCATGCCCGCCCCCACCCCCACCCCCAATAAAAAACAAATCAAAACAATCCACCCAAAACAAAATAACAGTGTCATAAAATGTAAATGCTCATTCTCTATAGACTCCTTATTGTCCCTCTTCCTCAGATAAAACAGATGAGAAAGGAAGCATCTTTTGTAGTGGAGTGAAAGTATATAGAAAAATTTTCTAGGTTATTAAATTTTCTATTGTAGTTATTTAAATATTTGTCTTTTTTGTTTTTGTTGCAGAGATGGCATAGAATTTGCTTTTAAAGAACCTAATCCACAAGGAGAGAGCCATCCACCTTTAAATTTGGCATTTCTTGATATTCTTAGTGAATTTTCTTCTAAACTACTCCGACAAGACAAAAGAACAGTGTATGTATTTACTAGAAATATTCTATTTAATTTTGCTTTGGAATTCTTAAAGATTTGTTATAATTGGTTTCTCTTTCAGATTTGTAGGATTTCATTAATGCACAAAAACTTTATGCTTCAGACATTTTATAATTTTAAGAGTACAACTATGTTTTATGCATAATATTATATTTTAATTCTATGACTTCTTTTTACAGTGTAGCTGTATCTTTAAAGGTGTAACTGGAATGCTTTTTGTATTCCTATTTGAGTTCTTTGCTCAGCCTAACTAAGGAAGAAACATTTAGCAGACAATAATATTGCTGATCCATCTGTGTCTTTGTCTGTGTCCTGAGCTATGACTACACTGGAAAGTAGAAGTCTCCCTCTTTTATCTTCGTACTTTAACTACAAGTCCTGTTCTCAACAGACCATTTAAACAGAATACTTTTATGGTTTGGTCTTCTAAAATGATGACTTACATTCTAAAAGAGCCCAACAAGTGGAATTAAAGTCTCAAAATCTTCTTTCATCCCTCCCTCCCAGACCTCCCAACCCCGGGCTTTGAGGTATAAAAAGACAGAAGAATATGAATAACTCATAGTATAAGTCATGTCTTCTTAAAGCCCACTAGTATTTTGCATTTAACGATTATATAGATCTTATATGAAATTCTAAAGCAGACAAAACTAATCTATATTAATAGAACTCACCATAGTGGTACTTGTTGAAGTTGGAAAGACTAAATGGGAAAGGGGATACAAGGTACTTTCTGGGGTCATGGGAATATCCTGTATCTTGATAGGTGTATGGGTTACATGACTGCATTCATTTACAGAGGTGATCCAACTTTTATTTTCTGTGAACTTTATTATATATAAATTGATCCCAATTTAAAATTGCATTGAGGAATTGGTAGTCCAGTGGTTATACTCTGTGCTTTCACTGCTGAGGGCCTGAATTCAATCCCTGCCTGGAAAACTAAGGTCCCACAAACTGTGTGATGGTAGGCAAAAAAAAAAAAAATTGCATTGATACTATTAATTAGAGAAATAAAAATTAAAAACAATTTAAAAAAATTTCTCACCTAGTAGATTAGCACAACTTTAAGATGTGTGATAGTGCCAAGGATGTGGAGCAATAGAGACTTATACATTGCTGGTACAAGACCACTTTGGAGATATCTGGTAGTATGTAGTAAAGTTTAAGATTCTCCCTACATCATGATCCAGTAATGCTATTCAAAGGTAGATACGTGAGAGGAACTCTTACATATATATGTAAGGAGAACTATAAATGATTTGACTGTTGGGGACTTCCCTGG